>NC_044362.1:15625790-15982040 GCF_007364275.1 Archocentrus centrarchus
CATCGTTCTAACTGACAAAACCACACACACACACACACACACACACACACCACTGTGCAACATATCTTAGGAGTGAACATGCAAACAAATAAAGGCCCCCAGGGGGACTTAGACCCAGACCTTTTAGCAGTGAGGCGACACTAACCGCCATTATCTGGTGTTACTTTCAAGCTTTTTTTTTTTTCTCTTTTTTGAATGCTCAGCAAAATTTTATTTTCACTGTGATTTGCAGTTTACACTGACTCGACAGTATAATTTTGTCTGTGGCTGTGTTTACTTGATCCAAACAGCAATTTATCATTGCACGTCAAAAGTGTAACAAATATTTTACTAATGAAACCCTCCAAACTGTATACAATGTTTTTTTGTATCAACAAAATGCTTTTCACTGGATAGCCAAGTTGATAAAACTTACACTTCACACAAGTGCGCTACTCATATGTCAGATGCATTCACCACATTCACATTGTTGTATTACATAACACTGAAACCAACATACCAAAAAAAAAATGTAGTAATCCATTCACATTACTGTAACACTGAATACACAAACTAAGTTGTTTGGATAATCTAAGCCAGCGAAAAGTGAAAATGGTAACTATATCATGGTTCCTGGTGTTGGTCCCAGGAGTTTTGTGTGTTTAATAAACATTTTCTGGTTGGTTTCATTGCAGTTCTAGTGCTCTAACTTTATGATTATTTGTTAGGTTGAGGTGGGATTTCCTGTTTTGATTTATTTATTGTTATTGTGAGCCTTGCTTCCTCTTTCATCCAGTATAGAGCACTTACTGGACTACTTGGAAAATCTAAATTTCAATCGTAATAATATCCTATTTTTGGTGTATTATCTAATATAATAGAGTGTTAACAGAAGATTTTATTTTTTCAGGTTTTTGTGTTTTCAAAAATTTACATTGTTATGTTGCAAACCATCCACATGAAGTTATCATAAAAGTTAACATAGGGTTGGGGCTTATGGGGTCAGAAGCCATGATCCACGTGGATCTATGACCGTCAGCAGTTATGAAATATAACCATATATAAACTTTGCACTAAAAGTTAGAAAATTTGTGCTTGGTCGATTATTCCTTTGTTGTAACGATGCTTTGTGGCAATAAATCTTATTCGGTTGGAAAGCCTGTTTATTTATGATGCCACATTTGTAAAAAATATTAATTTGTAGGTTCAGCAACAGAGTTGAATATGTAGGTTGTGCCCTTAAAAAAACTGTCAAATCTTCTCTGTCAATCCCAGAGAGCTGCCACTGGCAGTCCCATATTAAGCATATTAAGCATAGAGGAAGGGCTAGTAGAAAAAACAGATTTTAAGCCCAATAACCAATACAAAATACTTTAGAAAAACATCACAATCATCATCGGAGGCTATTAATGCATGTTGAGCTGGGGGTAAACAATGCTATTAATAGTATCAAATAATACCCTAGGGTTATTATTACTGGATTTAATAAGGCAGTTAAAATAAGAAGACCTTGCCTCTTTCACAGCTTCATTATACCAGTAAAGAAGTTCTTTAAAATATTCTTTGTGAACAATCAAACCTGTGGACTTCCAAAGTCGCTCTGCTTTCCGACAGGAAGACCGCGAGTCTGATTATTTAGCCAAGGTGAGCGGGGAACAACGATCCGATGGCTAATTTTACAGGGAGCAACCTGATCCAAAATGGCTAAACAATGCTCATTCAAAGAATTTACAAGGTGCTCAACATTTTCCTCCCCAGTAGATGAAAAATTAAAAAGAAAGAAAACCTAGCAATAATGAAGTCGTCTACGAAACGCCTGCGTTTAGTACCGACTCCCAAAAAAGAATCTGATGTAAAAGAAACGTTAAAAGAACTAGTTCTGTGACCACTAAAACCCACATCATCTATGCTTAAGTTAGCTAAGATTACACCATAACTGAGGACCAGGTCTAAGGTATGTCCTGCAGTATGAGTAGGTCCAGAAACATATTGAATGAAGTTAAATGAGTCCAAGATGCTCAGAAATTCCTTAGCAATACTATCCGATGAGTCATCAATATAAATGTTAAAATCCCAGACAATAATGATTCTTCCCAATTTAATGGTAGAGGATAAAAAATCCTGAAAGTCAGAGAGAGAAAAGATGAAGCAGGTCCTGGTGGTCGATATATTAAAATACTGTACAAGGGATTTTCCTGACCAATTTTGGTCATGATCATCTCAAAAGAGCTATAGGAGTATGCAGGAATTGAGTGACATAAAAATTAAAAAAAAAAAAAAAACAGCAGTCCCACCTCCACGGCCAGAGGTCCGAGGGGAACATAAAAAAGAACAGTCTGAACCACATTGTTCTCTCAGGATATTTGCATAACATGATTTCATTGGTTAACAGTTGGACTGGAGCATTTGGATAAACGATGTTCGCGTTGGAGCTGAATTTTTCTCAACTTTCAATGCAAGCAGCATTCGGCAATGCGTGAGGCCGCCCCAGTAAAAGTGAAAGCGAAGTGAGGGCAGTGAAGCCTAAAATGCATCTGAGTCCTGCCTTAGTTTTGCTTCCTGTTGCGCTCTCTCTTATTGTCCTGATTGTCTTCACCTATGTGTGACTGCTTTCATCTGTGTGTCCTTACCCTCCTAATCAGCCCAGTGTGTATAAATAGCCTATCTCCCTCTTGTCCTTGGCAGGTTGTTTGTTAATATTTGCTGTCACACTGGTGATGTTCTGTGTTTTTCAACCTATCTATGTTTAGTTAAATCTCTGCCTCATTATTTTTATTTCTGTTTTGCGGCTTTAATTATTTTATGGAGTTTTCAACAGCCAATATCAAGCTCACTTTTTTATGGGGTAAGATAACTGTCAAAAAGAATCTTTTAACGCATGCGCAGTATGACGTTCGATAGTTAGAGGTTTGTACTTGTAAATTTTGATTTGTACTTGTATCGTTGAGAAGTTGTAACTTGTACTTGTAAATTTGTGATTTGTATTTGTATTGTTGCGAAGTTGTAACTTTGTAGATTGCATTCGAAATACAAATCTTATATTTATGCACGTTTATTGACTTACATGTACGAATTTAGACTCCTTACACATACATTCTTTTTGACAGTTATCTTACCCCATACTTTTTGCTCTACTTCATCTGCCTTTGTGTCCTGAAGGCATCATCGTATCTTAAAGTCCTCATAGTACCATATTATCCTAAGAGAGCTCTTCGCCCTCAGACTGCAGGTTTACTTGTGGTTCCTAGAGTTTACAAAAGTAGAATGGGAGGCCAGGCCTTCAGCTATCAGGCCCCCTCTACTATGGAACCAGCTCCCAGTTTGGATTCTGGACGCAGACACTCTTTTGGGGGCGTCCCATGATGCACTGAGTATTTCTTCTTCAGTCACTTCTGTGTGTTTTTACGCCACTATTGCATTTAGTCATTACTAATGATTAATCTCTGACTCTCTCCTATAGTTTACCTTTTGTCCTGTCTCCCTCTGCTTGCTTCTCTTTCCCTTCACCCCAATTGGTCAGGCAAATGGTTGTCCCTCCCTGAGGCTGGTTATGCTGGAGAATTCTTCCTGTAAAAACTGAGTTTTTCCTTCCCGCTGTTACCAAGTGCTTACTCATAGGGGGTTGTCTGATTGTTGGATTTTCTTTCTAATATTCTAGGGTCTTTATCTTTACCTTACTTTACCTTACAGTATCAATGTGAATTGGCACTACATAAATAAAATGGAATTGAATTGAACATTGAATTTAGGTCCTCCTTTGCACACTTCATTCATGAAGTTTTTTTTTTTTTATGGTCAGTACCATTTTTATTTCCACAGCTACAACAGAGTGATGCTGGTGTTAGAACGTTAGCCTAAACGGCATGGGGAATTAATGTGGGCGTAACATTTTAGCCAACTGTAATACTGGGCTGCAAATACTATTCATCTCTCAGGATGACATAGTACTGTAACCCAGCCAGCAGCAGACATTGTGAAGTTAATATACAATCAGTGGCCTTTTTGTATAAGTGTCAAGTTTCACCAAGAGTGCAGAATAGCTGAAGATGCACGCCAATGTTTTCACTAGCTTTAATTATTCATTAAAAATGTGTTGTCTGTTTGTCCTGATAAGCCACAGGCTCATTCATTTTTGTGTAGTCATGTGAGCATAACTAGCTGTGCTGTAGAGGCTGCTTTCAACTTCCCAAAGTCAATGTTCTTTTCCACAAAAATTACAACTTTTAACTTTTTTGTGTTTCTTGTCCCCATAAAAAAAGAAAAAAAAAAGTTTAATTTTGAATTTTAATGCCAAAACATTTCACTTCCTTTCCTTTCCTGTCAATTGTCCTTCACCAAGTTATTTCAGTAATGTCTTCCCGGGTAAGTGCTTTCTGTGGCTTTAACTTTTGGACAAAAAGGAAAAAGTTTAAAAATCCACAGTTAAAGCTGTTCCAACAATCAAGCTTGTTAGCTGCAGAGCATGGGGTTTAAATTGGCAGCTCAGAGGTGACAGGTGTGTGGTCCTGCTTTGCCAGTATTTGTATTCATCTCACTTTATTTAAGAGGATGTGTGTATAGCGGGGAGCAGAGGGATAACAAAAGGCAGTCTAATCAATTAGGCTTTCTAGGGCTCTGCTTTACTTTCTACATCCTAATCAGATACAACCATAATTCTCCTCTGCCAAAACCACACAAGGAGGCCACCCTAATGAAGAGTGCGGTGCAGCCATGTCAGCCCACCGAAGAGACAAGGAGAGCCAATACTTGTTTCTTCTCCAACATTTCCACTTCCCAAACACTGAACGCTACCTTCCCATCTTCCCCAGCAGTGATGAAATGGTTATTTTGACAGCAATGTAAACCTCTGCCCAATCCTCTCATGTAATGATCTGACAGCCGTGACCTTCATAGGAACCTGTCCAGTGACCCTGCAGGTGGAAACCTGAGGCTGCACTGGTATTAGTAGACAGATGCCTCTTCAGGGAATGTGGTAGATATAAGAGAAAATGTTTGGCACACAGGAGAGAGCAGCTTGGAGACACAGTAATTTGTCTGGTTGTGAGCCTGGTGAGCAGAGTCAGGGTCGCACAGGGGTAAGGCCAGAGTGTATACTAACAGCACATGATGAGCGTGTGCTGCTACTGGAGCGTAAAGTCACAGTGCACGATGAAAATAACCAATGCTGAACTCCAATTTTGGCTTATTTAGAAGGAACACAGAAACTCTCAGCTTGCTTTTTTCCTTTCTGAGTCACTTATGACCCTTACTTAAAAGCATTGCAGGTGTCAGTCTAGGTCCACAAAGGACAGTTCAAACATAGCTGCAGATTATTGAATCTTCTATTCTGAACGCACTTTCTCTTCCCTAAAATTCACATTTTATAGCAGTATAGTTTTAAAGAGTGATCTTATTTTCCTGTCATGCATAACACTTAATTAGTCTTGTCCACGCTATGAAGAAGTCACTTATTAGAAATTTTGGCTTTTTGCTGTGCAGACCAGAGGTGTATTCAGGGGCCCATGGCACTGTTCCGTTTACCATACTGTGAATGTAATTAAATCCAAGAGCTGCCAGTATTTACTGGCAAGGGGGGTAGCCGCTCTCTGCTTCTCAAACAGCCCTCCATCTGTCTGATTGGATTGTGGACCCAGGCAGTACCAGACATGACATAGGCACTGGAGGAGGATTCCAGACTGAGATCTCCAACCAACCTCATGCTGTTTTTAATACATTATAACCTAGCCAGGGGGATTCAGAGGCAGTAGCTTAGAAACACTGTGTTTGTTTGTATACATGAACATGATAAGAGCAGATACACTCAGTCAAAGTAAGTACAGAGGATTTGTGTCTTCACTGTGGTGTTTTTTTTTTCTTGAAAGACTAGCAAAGCTTTGACATATAGCAGATACAGTGTGCACTATAAAACGTTTAGTGTCAGCAGAGTATTGAAAGGGGTGATGGCACACAGATTTACTGTCTAGTGGGTTTAATGACTCAGTGGTACAAAGATCCAATCGGAAAACCACAGCATGAGACACAGATCATATTTTAATTGATTCCCTTGACAATTTAATGCATATTGGAGGTTTATCTAGATTCACCCAGCACTTAGACTGGAGTGGCCTGACCCATACTTTCTTGGACATGGCAAACCACAATATCTTTACAGCCTGAAAAAAAAAAAAGTGCTTATTTTAACTGATGAATCTTTTTTAATGGATGTTTTGACTTGTGTCTTTATCTAGTTTTTAGGCTCTGTGTCCATTTTGCAACAGATATTCGTATGACTTTAGATTTTCGTATTGGAAACGCTTAAACTAATTGCACTGAGTAAGAATCAGCATGCAATTTCTAGCAGTTTGAAAATATAGTTTTACTCTCTATTGCCTTTCTAGGGTTTACAAATCCATATCGATTTCTCCTACGGTGTGTGACTCGGTGTCACTCCCTCTCTCTGTCCTCCACTTCAGAAGTGAAGATAACATGGCTTCAAGCATTGTGGCATCTGAAACCTCTGTTTGTTTACGAACTCCTCCTACACAGTCAGGAGTTGAGCAACTGGCACATAGATACATGTTAGGGCCTTCAAGGTTCTTATCTATATCAGATATTATGGTGTTATCATGATGCCTAGCAAACACATACCAACAGGCTAAAATGACCCGTTTCTAGCCTTTATGCACCTATGACACCTTTTTAAAAAAAGCATTGTATAATTTTAATTTCACAACCATAAGATCTAATTTATATGTTCATGTAATTATGTATGTGTGTGTTTCTCCAAATGTAGTCATCACTTAGGTGAGACAAAAGCCTGATGTTTGAAGTTTGACTTATTATCACGCAGGCCTGTGGATTGGAGGATTTTCTTTGGAGTGTAAAATAACTTTGCCACTCTTCCATTTTCTGCTGATTAGACCCTGTTACCCTCCTGTTCCTTGGACAGTTGTTCTCAGTGAGTACAAAGCCCATCAGAACAGTATGTCCTTGTCATGAGCTGTGCATGGAAGCACCAGCCATGCTTATTACTTTTTTATGTGAAACAACAAAAAAGAAGAAAAAGGAAAAAACTGCAAAAGAGTCAAAGCTGAAGCAGACAGACACCCTCTGATTATGGTAGTTAGAGCTTATTGTATGAGGGAAAAGGTAGTGATTGAGGTGGGGGCAAGTCCTTGGAAGTCAGAGTTAGAGTGACTGAATGAAAACAATGACAGTTATGATGAGGTCTACTTGATGTGGGCTCTGTGCTGAGCCAGCAGGGCCAGAGATGGAGCTGTGGGAGAGGGCAAAGAGTCTCCTGTGGAGACAGTGATCAAATACGGTGTTCAGAATAGCAATGCTGTACAAAGAAAGGACAAATACAGATATAGCCTTTGGTCTTAGTTTCAGGGAAGAGGAAAAATTCGCCAGAGAAGGAAAAGGAAATGGAGGCATTTCAAACGTTGTGTGTGTGTGACAATGTGCTTTTAGACAGTGAAAAAGCAAAATGTGTTTGTAAAATTATCAGAGCCATTTCTGGGTATTCCATTTCTTCCTCTCTTCAATTGTGCTGCCCTCATGTACAGACTCAGTTCAATCATAGAAAAACTTTTTTCCTTTCTCTCAACCTTTCTTTGTAGGTTCATTCTGGGTTAAACCATTTTCTTCACCAAGGTAGAGACAGGGCATGGTCATTTCACTCTTTATTCAGTTGTTGCTCAACATACACATGATTTCCTCTTCACTTCAGCTGATCTTCAACTCTTAGTCGTGATTAATGAATATTAATATATTTTTTTTAGCTGGCATTCCTGATTGTAATTGCATTGGAATTTAATTTCATTCACGTTAGATTACCCATTAGAGAGCACTCTTTATCCTTACCCTTAAGCCACATTACCATAACTCTTTCTTCTCCTTTCAAATCTTTCATCTTTGTTTTGCTTTACAGCCATCATTTTATTCATTTAGTGCTATATCCCTCTCACTGGATTTTCTATCTTCTTGTTGTTTTTCTCACTGTCTTTTCTTTTCCCCTCTGTTCATGGCCTTTGCCTCTTTTTTTCTCTTCATCTTTCTCCCTGTCATGCCATAAGGAATCTCTCTACCAGCTCCCTGTTCAACCAAATGTCAACATTCATCACATAATCCCGGAACAGCTCAACATGGCTGTAAAAATGGAATGTAAGATGCAGTTTCTGTCTAATTTCACACAACTGGGGAAAAAAAGAAAAAAAAGAAGCCTGAAATGAAATTGTAGCAGTGTGGCACTCCTCAGACAAACTCTTGTAAAAGAAATCTAATCCAGGTACAAATCCATAAGGTAACTCTTCCTTGCATGAGTCTGAGTTAAAGGGAAATAACCCATTAGAAGGCTAATAATACATTGTTGCTTTGGATTAAAAATCTATTCCCTTGATAGCTCACTTTTATTTTTCACTGGTTTCTACTCTGACATCACTTACTGTATCACATGTAAGACAGCCATATGTATAACCCACAGTGTGTGGGACACAGTCTGTAAGATGGTGGTGAAAATGCAGAACTCGGTATTCCACTGAGCACCTTGTGTAGTTTGTAAGCAAAGTGAAACAGGAACTGTGAAAACTCTCTGTAATCATTTTCTTGTTCTTGTTTTTATTTGATATGGTTTTATTCTGTTTAATGGAATGTGAGATTTAAGAAAAATGTTAAGATTAAACCAGTTAAACTAAACTTTCAAGATAATTTAGGTAATGAAATATCCTGTGGGGCAGGAATTCTGAAAATTACACTAAAAAAAGCTTCTACAGAAATATTTTATTAAGTGAATGTAACACTCGTGAGAGTCATTAAATACCAGAATTACCACACAAGGGTTGAATGTTTAAATTAATCAAATCTTGGAAACTAGTTCAGGCAGATAACTTGAGCTTCGCGCCGTCATATAAACATCTCTCTCTCATGTAATCAATCATTTCAGTCATATTGTTTTACAAAACATGGTACTCATGTTCTTTATTGATAAAATGGTGAGTTTGTTGTTGATGCCATGTATTTCAGCTTGCCGAATGTCACACTTGCTTTACATGATTAAAGTAATAATTGGAGTTTGTGGGGGGTGTGGGGGTCTTTCCCAGAGCTCTTGTGTGTGTAAAATGAAGCTGGGACCTCCATCCAGTTAGCATTGCAGTCAGGTCAGAAAATAGGGGAAACAGCTAGCCTGGCTTATTTGTGGCCCTGTCCACACGTGCATGTTCATGTAAAACTAACTGAACCTCATTTTATATTACTCAAATATAAAATAATATGAGAATACAAACGTTATTCCAATCTAAATTTTAATTCTAATGAATGCACTCAGCTTGAATCTGTTATGTAGGACACAAGCTGTGAAAGGGAATTTAAACACATCTCTATTCTGTGTGTCCTCCATAGTAGAGGGTGACTTTGCCTCCACACCTAAACACAAACATGAGGATACTCAGGGGTTACAGTGGGATTCAGAAGGTGGAGGAACCCTAAGATCAGCTGTAGTGGCTCTGCATGGGGAGAAGAATCACAGCTTTCTATTGTGAGCTCCAGTAAATGATATTGGTGTGCAGGCTGTGATCAGCTGACCTGCTGCTGCTGCTCTGAGGTTTACTGCTCTGTGTGGATGAACTGAATTCAAAAAGATGTAACCCTGTTTTTAACGAGCTATCTTGGCTGATTTCCATCCCCTTCACCAGGGGTCATCAACTACATTTGTCTACATTTATCTGGGGGAGGGCCAGATGCTCTCATAAAATAAAATAAAATTTATATTGTAGCCTAAGTAATATAAAATAATTTGATATATCAGTTTTCCTATTGAATTTATACTATTTTTAATGATGTGATGTGTAAGTCTTTCACTAGATTTTTCAGGTATCAGTGTTAGTTTTCAGTTATAATCATCAAAATTAAAGGAAATAAACATTTGAAATATATCAGTCAGTGTGTAATGAATGAATATAATATACAAGTTGCACTTTTTGAATGGAATTTCTGAAATAAATCAACTTTTTAGTGATATTCTAATTTTATGACCAGCACCTGTAATAAAAGACAATCGTACTGGCGTATCCTCCATCCACCGAGGTTTATGGCATCCAAGGAGATTAAAGAGGCAAAGTTATATAATTTATGTATTATTTATAGTGCTATAATCAGGGGTTACAGTGGGCCGGACCGGACCGAGGGCCGATGTCTGTAAGTTGTGCTCGCGGTATTTCAGCATTTAGCTAGCTCTACAGAAGAGGAGCAAACATAAAGAGAGTAACGTGTGGCAGGTAATTTTAAATGCAACGTTTCTAAATGCTCAACAAATATCAGCACAAAAGTGTCTGCAGTTTGTCACACAGTGGTCTCTGCTAGCTAAAAGAAGAGCTGTTGTATTTCCAGCAAGAGCAAAGTATGAGCGATAATGAGCTCACAATAGAAAGTTGTGATTCTTCTCCCCATGCAGAGCCACTACAACTGATCTTAGGGTTCCTCCACCTCTGAATCCCACTGTAACCCCTGAGTATCCTCATTTTTTTGTTAAGGTGTGGAGGCACAGTCACCCTGTACAATGTAGGACACAGAGAAAAGAGCTGTGTTTAAATTCCCTTTCACAGCCTGTGTCCTACATAACAGATTCAAGCTGAGGGCATTCATTAGAATTAAAATTTAGATTGGAATAATTTTTGTATTCTCATGTATTATTTTACATTATTACAATAATATGTAATGAGGTTTAGTTAGCTTTACAGAAAAATAGCAGGTAGAAACATCCCCCAAAGAACTACTTTTACTTTCTTACTTTGAGTACATTTCAGAGCCTGTACTTTTTTTTACTTTTACTTAAGTAAAGAAGTTGAACCAGTACTTCAACTTTTACCAGAGTAGTTTTTAGTACTTGTACTTCTACTTAAGTACAGAATGTCTGTACTTTTGCCACCTCTGGTATTACAGACAGAAAAGTTTTTGCAGTGAGCAGAGTCGTTTGCATTGTTTCAGGTTTTTAGCCACATTTGTGCACACAACCGGTCTAAAATAAAAACTGTAAGGGCACAACACCTCTCTGTGTGATTACTCAGCTTTGCTATTTATAGTGTTGGATTTATTGCATAAAATAATGAAATGTCTGTCAAATAAAGCTATTAATGCAACTCAGAAAAATATCTGAATCTCGCAGTGTGTCATTTAGGCATCACTGAAGGTATCTGGGGAATGGAATAAAACATTTTTCATTCAGGATGTAATAAAAACATTTTCTTATGTGGCACAATAGCAATTTCGTCATTAACATAGAAATCATGCAGGATCTGACAGATAAATAATGGTCTGTATTCTTCTATAAATCATAAAGATCTGTTAGAGACAGATTACAGGTTGGCCCTACATAATAAATCTAGCCATATGTCTCAATTTAGATGTTTTTAGATGTTCATGATATCTGTTGGCGTCATGAAACTCATCTGCTGAACACTCAATTGTAGCTTATCACAAATCTGAATACACGGAAATTATGAAGAGTTTTTCTGCATCTAGAGGACAGCTGTAATTTAAAATCTTTTAACCCAAAAGTAAAACAGACAGAATGCCTGAATTTAAAGAAGACTGTGTTATTAAAGAGGCATTCAAGTCTTTTTTTTATTCTACATTCTTTGAACAAAAAAAGACGCTGTGCAAAAAATGCTGAATGGCAACGTAGCAAGGCTGTCTTTGAACAGCAAAGTGGATATTAAACCAATTTTACTGAGAGATAAAATTCATCAGACTGCTGAATCTTTTGTGTGCATACAGTGTGAGGGCAACAGAACAGTAACGTGTACTGAAGTAACATTTCTTAACATAAATTCACATCAAGAAGTATGGGCTGACACAAAGCACGCGGCTTGCATCATCAAAGCTATTTCTCATGATGTGAACAGTGAATAACCTCACTTCAAGAGGACCTCTCAATTAGCTACTGTAGAATTAACACAATTAAAATTAACACGACTTCATAGCCATTACAGAGAAGGTCTAGATAAAGTCCATATAAATACAGGACATGTCTTCAAGCAATTGCGGATTTAAAAAGGTTTGTAACACCATGCAGACAATGCCTTTGGCAATTTAAGAGGAAAAATGTAATTAAATAGAACCTAACAGCTTTACAATAACCCTCCTATTCGAAGACGACTTTGTGCACGACACATTTAGCACATGCATGAGTCTTATTTAGCAGTAGCAGTAGATTTGACAATAAGGCATCCTAATACTGGTGAGCAAATATAATATGTAAAATGACTGCGTACACATAAAGCTCAGCAGGAAATCTGCTAACCTGGGTTTTTCTATATATAATAGACATGGATGATATGCCACTGGCACATCCTTGGGCATTTCCTGAAGCAAATGGAAGCTCAGTGGAATATATTTTGAAGCTGTTAATAATTCTTAGAAAAATAGTATCTACATCATTGCCATTTAGATGTTGCTGCATTCACCATAAAGCCATCCAGAAGAGCTTCTTATCTTAAACATTTTCAAGGGTACTCTTTACCAGACTGTTGAAACAAAGGGAGCGAAGGTGGCTGTAATCTGCTTTTTTTTTTTTTTTTTTTCCAGGTGTCTATCTCTGCGGTCCCTCGAGATGAGAGAAACTCAAATGTATTCTGAAGAGTTCTTTTATTTCTCCTGTAATGAGCTGATAGCTGGTGGGTAGCTGTTGTCTCCTGCTGTGTCTTATTCTGTATTGATAGTTTCCCTTTCAAACACACCTCATCCACCCCCTGTGGCCTGCAGTCCTAGGTTTCCACTGTGCTTCATAGTTTGCTTGACACAAACTCTAATCTTTAGACGCTGCAAGCAAAGATGCAGAGATTCCTTTTCAAAAGACAAGGGCAGGCTGCCTTGATAGAATATGACATACTGTATGTCTGAAAATAGGTTCCTGTTATGCTGATATGACTCTTCCCGAGGCACTCAATTGACAACCCACAGCAGGTGATCACCGATTAATCTCTCCACCACACTGACATTCAACCAGCAGTCTGGCAAAAGGACTCAGATGGATATCGAAGAGTGAGAATCAGTGAAAAGAACGCCAGTGAATGCTAATATTGTTTCTGCCCAGGGTTCGGTACTACAAGTAAGTGATACCATGTCATATGCAAAAGGCAAATCTTTTTTTTTCTTTTCCTCCCCATTAGTGATACACTGCATATTTTCACTGTTGCTCAGCTGTGTTCATAACAACATGATTGTCATTGTTTCGACAGAAACCTTACTCATTATCCTGGCTAGAAACCAACAAGGATTAACAAAAAGGCCTGTTTTACAGAAGAACAGCTAATCTTCCAATTACATCTTATCTATATTTTGTCTTTACAGCAAATGTTATCAGTTGTGGGTTGGGAGCTAATTAGAACTAATTAGTTTCCTCTATCCAAAATTGGAAGCAACACAGTATTAAACAAAGCCCGACTACGAGTAAGACACTGTGTGCAAACTTATTTGCCTTGAAACCCGGGCATGCATGTGGCTGCGGGGACTCAATTTGATTTTGTTCTTTGGAATAGATTGGTTTATAAACCTGAGCTGACCTGGCTATTAGTAAGGAGCACAACAGTTATTTATTTATTATTCATTCATTTGTTTTTATTAATACTGGTGTTATGTAGTCCATTTAGCAGGAGTAATTAACAAAGGTGCATTAGCCTAATGAATCCCGTTGCTGAACCTCATGAGAAAAATTTATGCTGCTGGGTTTGTGGTATACTTCACCTTCATCTTGATGGAGCTGGTGGGGGAGCTTATTGATTATCTCCTGCTGTGTCTGTCAAGTCTAAGAAAGCCCCATCAAGGAAGTATTTGGCTCCAGCCCACTTTATTAAGGTTCAAAGAAGTGAAGGGTTTTATGTTATTTCAAAGGAGCTACAAATAAATTCCAATGGCATTTAGGGGTTTTTTCCTATACCTTCAATATGCACATGGTCCTACTCAAAAGTTATTAACAGAAAATGAAAAATTGACATTTATTTTAGTATAGCTAATAGAAATTAAATGAGACGAACCCTCATTGCTTTTTAAAGGGGCTTTTTAACGGTAGCAAAGGAGGGATCTAAACAAGTATTGCAATTATTCATAACAAAGATTACATGAAAGCTTCCCACTTCTCTGCTCATTATAGGGATATGCAATGGGCAGAGGTAATAGCCCTACATTTTAATAAAAAAAATTTACGGTTTCATTAATGTTATGCTACATTCACATTAGAGAAAACAGTGGTTATCCACCAAAATTACTGCAACCATGTTAAATGAATATGCAATCTTGTTGCCTTTTAAATGGTTGCTTTGAAGATGGGAATCAGGTTGCTGTCAGTTGCCATCTCCTTGGACCTTGGTGCATCAAGATGGTGATAAATCAGCAATAATATGGATTCAGTCTGCTATCAGTTTGTGACTGAATGAGGTCAGGTTGGCATTTACATGAAGTCTGTCATAATATGGTGATTAACTTTGATAAATCTGCAAAAACTGCAAATCGGTTGCCTTCTCCATACACAGAAACTCACATTAAAATGAAATTTACATGAATTGCTTATAGGTGCTCAGCAACTTTGCTTTTACATAGGACTATAACAGAATACATCCAGCTGGCAACCAGTTGAGTTAAGTACTTCACAGACGAGTTGCACTTATTGGCACAGACTTACTTAGACTGATTGCAATATGCTGGCAATTTGTCTGCAGTTTTAAATTAGATGGCAAATCTTTGCAAACCTTCACCAACCTGAAAGTGATTGCACTCCGAGTCAGAAAGCGATTGCTTGGAGACAGGTTGTCTCCCACCAGGCGACCTGTGCATTCACCTCGTGACTAAAAGTTGTTGCCACAGCTACTTGCAATCAGTTTGTGGCCAAATTTATTGCAGTCACCAACTTTGCCTAGTCACAAGGAAGTTACCGTTTTTATATTTTTTCTTTAGTGTGATGGAGCCATTATAGATTATTGCCACTGTTAGGTGAGAATGACGAAAATATAATAAATAAATAAATACATAAATAAATAGTTCCATTTTCATGTGTGTGTTTTTAACTCTCATTCTCCAAGTTTTGCCCAAAACCAGGGAGGAAAAAATATCAGCAAAAACAACTTTCAAACAAAATCCAGTAATCACAAGGAAGACCACCCTAATATGTCACTTAATTGTTCACTAATAATGTCATAAATCATTATGACAATGACAGCTAGTCCCAATTAGAAATATCACGGTTGGCCTAGTCCTCTATCAAGCCTTGTGTTCCTTATTTGTATGAATCACCAAGGTCATTTAATGTGAGTAATAGGTCATGTAAGAATACAAAATAACATACTTTGTTTGACCTTGTATTCTACTAGTTAAAAGCAGAAAAAGAATGCAAAAATGCATATTATACTCAATGAAAATCAACAAGTAAAATAAAAATTCAACAGTTCTGATTAACCCTAACCCTTTCCTGTTACAGTATAAAAAAATCCAGTGTTTTCCCCATTTTTATGACTTTAACACCTTGAGGACATTTCTTTAACCAGCTATTGGGCTTGAAGATCAACTGGTTAGTCTCTGGTCATCTTAGGTCAAAGATCAAAGTCACTGTGGCCTCAGATCATGAGTTCATGGGCATTTGTCCTTACTTGTTCAATAATACTAACAAAGGAGCAAAAACAATTTTCAAACATTTTAAAGTCCATCATTCCACAGTGAGAAAGATTATCCAGAAACAGAAAACATTCAAATAGTTGCCACTCTTGCCAGGAGTGGACGTCCCATCAAATTCACCCTGAGGTCAGACGGTGCAATGCTCAGAAAAACTGCAAAAAACCCAAGAGCTACATCTCAGACTTTACTGGCCTCAGTTAGCATATTACATGCTAAAGTTCATGACAGTATAATTAGAAGAAAAAAAAAACCTGAATAACTTCAGCTTGTTTTGAAGTGTTGCTATGAGAAAGCTTCTTCTCTCTATAAAGAACCTGACAGCATGGTGTAGATTTGCCAGCTTGCATCAGAACAAATCAAACGGCTTCTGGAACAATATCCTTAGGCTAGACAAGATCGAAGTTTAGATGTTTGGCAATGATGCACAGCACCATGCTTGGTGAAAACCGAACACAGCATATCAGCACAAAGACCTCAAGCCAACTGTCAAAATGAGGTTTGTTTGTTTTTGCAGCCACAGGACCCTGGCACCTTGCAGTCACTAAGTCAACCAACCACTAAGTCCTCTGTACACCAAAATACTCTAGAATCAGGCCATCTGTCTGACAGCTAAAGCCTGAATGAAACTGTACCATACAGCAGGAAAATGTTCCCAAGCACTACAGAACGGCTGAAAAAGAAAAGAATCAAGGTGCTGCAATGGTCCAGTCAAAGTCCAGACCTCAACCCGAGTTTAAGTTTAAGAGTTTAAGAGAATACCTACAATGTTGCTTCAGTTCACTGAAGCAACATTGTAAAGAAGAGTGGGCCAAAATTCCTCCTTGGCGATGTGATAGAAAAATATTACTTCAACTTATTGCCGCTAAAGGTGGTTCTACAAGCTACTGAATAACACGGTGTGCTTAGCTTGTTTTACACTCTGCTTCTGCATGTTTTGTGTTCATTTCAGTTTGTACTTTTCAAATTTTAGAACCTGATAAGAACTAGATGATTTTTTTAATCATGCCCTGATATGTAAAACTTTAGAACTGAAAGACTTGAAAGAAGACGTGCTTTCTTTTTTCATTACTGCATCGTGTGACTGTAAAACTTCTATTCTACACACAGCATCATTGTAATTATTTTTATGGTTTGATCTCAGACCTTAAAAATCATTCCTTATTGAAACTCAGTTTCTCTGGAGCCACATGTTGTTGGGTTATCCTTTCAAAAAGCTGGTCTCTGAACCCTGAGGAGTCACCTTTTGAGGACCTGGCCTTGCTGCAACCTATCCTTTGTGATTTACTTCTTTCCTCCACACTGCAAAATTTGTATTCTAGTTGCATCTGAATGCCAGCAGCGACAGCTATTTAGCATTATATTTGAATGCCTTTAAAAGGACCCCTTCAAAGGAGCACAGGCATGGTAACAGGGAATAGAACAAATAGCAGATGGTGTTGAAACTCCATGTTCACAACAGGGGGTGTTGCAAATCGTCATCCTTCATTAATGCCGTGGACAGTAATTTGATGGCAGAGTGTGTCCCACATACTTCCTTCATCATGTGGTGTAATGCAAACTACGCAAAAGACACATACGTGCATATTAAGATTGAAAGAGTTCAATCATTATGGATGCAGAGAAGGAAGCCTTCCTAGCCAGAAAGGTTATTATCTGCTTTGAAGACATGAAAGGATGGACTGCAAAGACACAAAATCAATTTATTAGTGGAAATAATTGATGAGGCAGTCCCACACAGTACTTTTTTCTTTTCTTTTTTTTTAAAGCTGCTCTATAGTTACTCATGCAGCAAGTCCACAAATTATTTTAACACGCAGGTGCCAGTTGTTGAATGTTTGGTCAGACTGCGACACCACGCAGACAAACTCAGTTGAAGCTTTATATGATTCCACTAATGGATGGCAAGGCGTTGTTTCTTTCAGATATATTATTGTGTTACAGCTGACTCAACTGTGGTATATTCAATAATGGCAATGCATGTAACTGAAAAAAAACAAAACAAAAAACATTGCCAAGGCCACACCTATGAAATTAGCTCTTACAGATGTACAACGATTGATTGAGGGCCTGGAAATTAAATAAGGAATGACAGATACACAAATAGTTTATTGTAGGTGTTACAGAAGCACATATTTCATGGAAAGGAGGTAGAGGTCTAACTAACTGGCTGTGGGAGCAGTTCTGCCAGTGTTCTGTTTCAGGTGAATTTAAAGACACCTACTGTCTCGCCCTTGCCCTCTGATATTTAATCAATAAATAATCTGCTTCTGGATCTACACTGTCAAATCCCCATTTATCACTCCCTGATCTCCTTTGTATCATTCTGTGAATTTATAGGACAGCATGCTAAGGTATTACTCATTTCATCACAAATCCCCGCAGCATGTACTTTCTTAGATTCATTATTCATTATATACCCCATTTCTGAAAACCTGACTCTCTCCGTGTACACAATATAAAAATATCTGTGCTGTAGATTGTTTGTGGCTGCACCTATGGCACAAACATACACATTGTAAACTTCCTTCTTCATTGTCTTTTCTCAAAAAGCCTCATTGTTCTGCATCATCTGCTTGTCTCTTGACCTTATCTCTGTTGAACAAAGCAACAGTACACTCATGCATCCTGTCACCAAGTGCCACACATAATTGGACTGTTAGATTCACCGCCTATGCTGATCTTATTGGGTTTACTGTGTTCTTTCTTTTCCTGTCTCCCACTCTTTATCGCTTGTTCTCACCTCCTTCTCTTTTTAAACCAATCTACCCTGTCCTCTCTCATTGCCCTTAACCCATTTAATCCTCTCGTTCTCTTTGTTGTTCTGTTCCCCTCTCTGCATATAGATCCATGTCACTAGGCAGTGGGAGGTACAGACAGGAGCAGGATTCAGAGGTTATTTTACCAGTGTATCTGCTAATTAAGAGATTGTAACGTATCATTTTATAGGGAAATGGTGTGAACACACAATTCCTCCCTTCATTTCATCCCTTCATTTCATCTCTTCATTTTATCTTGTGTTCCTCCCACTAGTTCAGTGTTGGTTCCTTTTCAAAACTACTTGAAAAACACTCGATCGTTTCCATTTCCATGGACACAGGGATCTCTCCTTACCAGCGTTAGTATGTTTCAAAGAATGAGCACCACTTGGACAAATCCACACAATTTTCCCGTGCTAGAGATGACATTTAATTCCACATGTAGAGCTCTTGCGGTATCTGTTTTCACCAATTATTACACTTACTGACCTTAAAGTGAGGTCTCTGAGAATCAAAATACTTTCCACATGTCGAGTAGCGTTAAGAGCCAGTGTGTATCTCCATTCAATCTGTTGTGCGGCACAGACATAATCAAAGTCATTTGCAGTTTAGAAGTTATCATTTTGCCTCTGTGAAAACTATACATTTTCAATGGAAAAGGCTTTGTTAAAGATGTAATGGTACATGCTGTGTATATTTAGCTCTTAAAATGTGCTGTACTGCCAGGTTCAAACAGTCCCTTTTCTAATTTTCTGGTTGATTACCAACTAGACAATAAAAGTAACTCTGCCATGGCCCTCCAGTTCCACCTCCTGTCTTTTTGTCAGTGCCATCGTATCCAAACCATATATCATAGAAGGTCTCAGTACCATCTTGTAAACCTTCCCTTTCAGTCTTACCACTATCCTTTTGTCACAAATCATGCCTGACACTCATAAAAACAGTAATTAAAAGGAAAAAATCTTTAACTAACTGAAACCGTATTGTGTTTACAAAAATAACTAAAACAAACTGAAATTTGTCAGCTTATTTCAAAGCCTTGTGGACTGATATGAAATCTTTTTTTTTTTCCACTCAAGCAGTTTTAGCTGGGAGCGCCATACGGCACCTCACAGTGTGTGTGTGTGTGTGTGTGTGTGTGTGTGTGTGTGTGTGTGTGTGTGTCTTCTCACTGTGCCAGTCGCAACAGCAAAAGTTTGGAAAAAAGCGGCAGAGTCCTATGTGGGAGTATGATAGCAAGACAGAAAGAAGCAAGTGTCTTGTTGTAGATGATGACGGGGAAAACCCCGCCAGCCTCAAGGTCCACCTGAGGAGAGCGCACATGGTGGCTACAGAACTCCATCTGAACCTATGCAGTAATCTATGATGTAACCTAACGTGCACCCCTTGAGAAATGTAACTACACATCGGGTCCACGCAGCCCCAACTACTGCGATTGGCCTGTTCAGCACAGTGGAGTTCTCTCGTGCATTTCCAGCTACTTTTTGTTGCGGGTTTTTTTTTATTTATCAGTGAACGAATGACAAACAGGAATAATATCCAAAGCATCAATATAAGGACTCACAAATGTCAGCAAATACCTGGAGGGAGACTGCTAAAACTATCGGAATGGACGTGAGTGAATAAACAATGTGACAAACAAAACAAAACAGTGGGACAAACATTCTTGCAGCCAAAACAAAGAAATAAACAACAAAAAAAAACTGATCACAAATAGCGAGGACCCAGGAGGGGAAAAAGTCCCAGCATTTTTTGTTTCAGTCGGCCGGCACCGCATATAATACACTGGCACACGACCACAAGGTAATTAGCACACATAATGCAGCTCACATAAGCATAATTGTCGGCACCGACGTCAGCCACTTACACAGGTTGTGTACATAGGCCCTGTAAAGACCCAGCGCAGAGGTTTAATTAGTGAGTATCTAACCAACCTTTCTGAGCAGCTCTGAGAGAGAACCAGCATCGCAGCCATGCAGCAAGGTCACTGTTTTCACTGAAAATATAACTGCTGGCTAGTTAATAGACCTTAAGCGGAGGATGCACTGATACATTTGTTTGAGACTGGGATGTTCACACCACTGTGTGACACAAACACAATCTTGAAAAGCTGTATTTGAGTTTTGATTCCTTCAAAGACTTCAGTTTGTTTTTGTCAAACATTTGCTGGGTTCTGATGTTATACACATGTAGGTGTTGTTAATCTACTGCACTGACACTGAAGTTTATCGCGAGTATTTTGTAGAGTTTACTGGGTTTTGGAGTTTATGTTTTTCTTTGTTTCTCCCTGTTAATGTCTCATGATGTTCATGTGTGTCCTTAATTTTACACACATTTAGCACAGAAATGGAATCATTTGTTGTTCTTATTACACAATAGTTACTTTTGGACCTTGAAGTTTGCACATGACAAATAAAGTATGAAAAAACTATGAAAACTAAACTAAAGCTAAGCATTAAAAAAAAATGAGGAAAACCACTCGATAAACTAATTAATTAGAAAAAGTTACAATGAAATAAAAACTAAAGGATAATGTAATATCCAAAACTATTATAACCTTGCTCACCACTTTCTCCCTGTCCTCATACATGTCCTGCACTATCCTCACATATTTCTCTGCCTCTCCTCTTTCTCATGCTGTACCTCAGTTCCTCCCTTGGCACTCTATCACATGCTTTCTCTACATCCACAAAGACACTCCGTCTGACCTTCTTTATACTTCTCCATCATCGCTCTCAAAGCAAACATCACATCTATCGTACTCTTTCTTGGCATTAAGCCATACTGTTGATCACTGATTGTCACATTTCTCCTTAACCCTAGCTTCAACAACTCTTTTCCATATCATCATGGTGTGGCTGAGCAGCTTTATCCCTCTGTAGTTACTACAGCTCTGTACATCACCCTTTTTCTTGAAGATCAGTACCAGTACATTTCCTCTCCATTCCACTTAGTTACACACATTAAAAGTGCCATGGCTAGCTTAACCTCCAAGAAGAATCAGTTCTATCTGGCTAAGAGTGTACAGATCTCTGTTCTTGCAGGGGATAAGAGACTGGAGGCAGTCTTGGGAAGGTACCAATCACCATGTAGTCCATAGAACTATAAACAAGAAAAAAAAACATGTATGGGAATATGGGAGGAAATTGGAGCTCCTTGATGAAGAAAACACGTGAATATAACTTGATATGGGTTTATAGTGTAATTATTTTTTTATAGCTGTAACCAGATAGTTTACATAGAATTCTGTTTTCCTTTTAAGACTGATTGCTCATATACTTCAAAAGGACAGGAACACTGTCAAAGGTGGGTCCAAAGTAAAATAGATAAAGAGGTGAAATATATTCCTGCTACAGCTCCTACTCTAAATTTACCCTTGGAACTGTCATCCATGGGACAACATAACCCAGAGCTAAAATGTTCAACTGAACATCTTATCAATAATTCAACTGTGAGAGCACCCATCTTCATCACATGCTTTTCAATTCAGACTTCTTTGAATGACATGCAAACGAAAGTCTGTGTGTGTCTGTGTGTGAGTGCAGACTTATAGAGGTTGATATGAAAATCATAAAAGCTGAGGTGTCTGGTTTCAGGTGATGATATTGCAGGCTAGATTGATGCCATAGCTCTGCCACTGCCAAGGAATCAATGACATGGCTGCCGGTACGAATCAAGCTCACAGCTGTCAAGGAAGTGAAGTGGAGCTCGGCTTAGATGTGAGACGGGTGGATGGATTGTCTTAAATGAAATTAAAGAACAGTGAGCTGCAGATATATTGGAAATATTTATTTATGTTTGTGTGAGAGAGGAAAAGTTGAGAAAAACAGAAACAGAAAAACTGTTAGGAAGTTCAGTGAGGTGATTGAAAGAGACGGGAGCACAGAGAGGGGAAAAGATTGCAACAAAATGCCCCCCTACCCCTCCAAAAAAATAAAAAAATAAATAAAAACACTCACTGGCCACTTTGTTAGGTACATATGTTCAACTGCCCTTTACTGGCAGCATCTCAGTGCATTTAGGCATGTAGACATGATCAAGATGACCTGCTGAATTTTAAACTGAGCATCAGAAGAGAGGTGACTGAAGTGACTCTGAATGTGGGATGTTGGTGCCAGATGGGCAGGTCTGAATATTTCAGAAGCTGCTGGTCTGCTGGTCTACTGGAATTTTCAAAATGCCCAGTCAAAAGCTGATTGGACGGTATCAGTAACTCAAATAACCACTTGTTACAACCAAAGCATACCCCAGAGCATCTCTGGGAGCACAACATGTTAAACCTTGAAGTAGATGGGCTACAGCCGCAGAAGACCACACCAGGTGCCACATCTGTCAGCGAAGAACAGAAACTGAGGCTATAATTTGCACAGGCTCACAAAAAATGGAACAATAGAAGTCTGGAAAAATGTTTCCTGCTCTGATCAGTCTTGGTTTCTCTTTGGTAATTTTAGCATTATTTGATAGGATAGTACAGAGAGTAGACAGGAAACCAGAGAGAGAGAGTCAGGGGAGTGACATGCAGGAAATGGTCTGGGGCAGACTCAAACCCTGCGCTAGCTCTCAGCATATGGGTCACCCATTTCACATCCAGACGGCAGGGGCAGAATTTGGTGTAAACAACCCGAAAGCATAGATTTACACTGCCTTGTATCAACAGTTCAGGCTGCTGCTGGTGTAACAGTGTGGAGGATATTTTCTTGGCACACTTTGTGCCCCTTAATATCAGTTGTGCAGCATGTAAATGTGACGGCCTAGCTAAGTACTGTCACTGACCATGCCAATCCCTTTATGAACACAGTGTACTCATCTTCTTCTTCTGGCTGCTTCCATCAGGATAACACACCATGTTACAACCATGTCACACTCAACCATGTCAAAGCTCAATCATCTCAAGCTGGTTTCTTGAACTTGACGATGAGTTCACTGCACTCAAATGGCCTCCACATTCACCAGATCTTAATCCAATAGAGCACCTTTGGGATGTGGTGGAATAACAGATTCACATCATGGATGTGCAGCCAACAAATCTGCAGCAACTGTGTGATGCTATCATGTCAATATGGAGCAAAATCTCTGAGGAATATTTCCAACACCTTGTTGAATTTATGACATGAAGAATTAAAGCTGCAAGGTGCATCTAATGACGTGTCTGATAAGGATACATTTTAAACTCCTTCACTATTGATGCATTTATTCCTTCTAGGCTAGACTATTGTAATTCATTATTATCAGGTTGTCCTAAATGCTACCTGAGAAGCCTCCAGTTAAGCAAAAATGCTGCACGAGAGTACTGACAGGGGCTAGAACGACAGAGCATATTTCTCCCATATTAGCTTCAATTCACTGGCACCCTGTTAAATCTAGAACTTAATTTAAAATCTTTCTCGCACACAAAGTCTTGAATAATCAGGCCCCACCTTATCTTGAAGATGTAATCATACCATATCATCCCAACAGAGCAAAGTGGGGTGATATTTACATGTAAAAGTAGACTGGGAGGCAGAGCCTTCAGCTTCCAGGCCCCCCTTCTTTGGAACCAGCTAACTATTTGGTTCCTGTCATCTAATTGTTGGGATTTTCTCTGTATTATTGTAGAGTCTTCATCTTAAAATGTAAAGCACCTTGAGGTGACTGGTGTTGTGATTTGATGCTCACATAAATAACATTTAATTGAATTGAACAAAATTACATAAAAAAACAGTTATCAATTTTCGGTGACCCCTCCTTTTTTAATTTTTTTATTTATTTATTTTTTTTTATAAATCATTACAGTTAGAAAGCTGGTTTATTATGGTTTGTTTTTTGTTGAAATTCTTGCATGGGGCGGTTTTCTCTGTATAATGACCGTTTACCAGACTGACAATTATCAACATGAGCCATTTACCTCTAGAGAGAAACTCAGCAAATGGGCTGTCAATTTATGAACATTTATTTATTGGACAGTGAGAAGTGAAACAGCGTTCTGTCTTCTTGCCCCACACTTCTTTCTCCCACTCACCTCGAAATGGGTGGAGGTCATTGTTAATGGAATCTAGAAATGAAAAGACGTCAGTTGTTATTCCAACCATGGATTTTTTTTCTCTCTTACCTCTTCCATAGGCCACATTTCATTAGTCCCATCACCCAGGTAATTCAGACTAAAATACGAAGGGTAAATGTTGTGCGTGAGAAGCCTGGTAATCAAAGAGCTGACATGTCCAACCCAGCTTGTAGAGTAGTTAGTAAAGAAAATGAAACACTATAAAAATTTGAAAGTTCAGTTCTACAGCTCACTGTGAGATATAGTAAAATATTCAACCGATAGTACCACTGAAAAGGCTCATACCTTGACTTCCCTGTCACTTACACAGATGCTAAACAATTTTAATGATCAGAGCTGCAAATGCTGAAGACATTTAAAGGTACTTATGGCAACTCATGGAACTGTATTAGATCAGCAAGGGTATTCTTGTCATTTCCAGTGACATCTAATACAGCAAACCTCCTTACATGCGAGATATAAATGCAGGTTTGAAATGACTCTGTTAGCTTTTGTGCAAAATAACCCTTAACTACAGCTCATGCATTCATATGAGTGAGTGTTCAGTGAATGTCTGTAGAAACAAAAAATATTAACATGAATGTATGAACTCAAACAGCATATGCATAATGTAGTGAAACAATTGCAGCAACTTTTGCGTTTCATCGTAATTCACTGAGATGATGGATAGCATGTGTTCTACTGACTCTCCCGGGGTGAATCAAATTTCATACACACATTAGAATAAAAAAGGGGGATTCACGGGTTTGTGACCATCAAATAATGTACCAAATGCATCTGTGTACCAGTGTCAAAGTAGAAGGACTCCAGAGGCAGATGATGAAGATAAGCTGCTAAATCATCAGGTATTATAAATGTAAATATAATGAGAAAACAGTGGGGCTCAAGATGGAAAGCAGGTGGTGTCAGTCAGAGAAAATTTGCCTTTTTTTTTCTAAATTTTTAATTAAAAATAGATTAAGAAACAACACATACACCTCTCTGCATACACCTGTCTTTTCTGTAATAGTGTCTGATGTGTTGTATCATAACATTTACAGTCATGCCCCAAATTTATAAATGCATTTTGATTTATTTTGCCAGTAAAAGTCTTTGAAACTTGTGAGATGCTTATGATTGTTCTTCACTTTCTCGCAGAAACATGTAAAACGCAATCCACAGTAAATAAAAACTGAAGCCACAGAGTATGAAACGCAAAATTTGTGCCAATGCCGAAACATCGGTCCAGGACTGCACACTCTAAGTTCTAATTAGTTAACCTTACTGCATCCAAACTGTCTGCCCTGAGGGAAACAAATGGAAGAAGAAATGTATGTTATACTAACAAAGGATATTTTTGTATGTAGTTTATTATATCATAAAAAGTACTAAGTTAGATGTACTCCTGACTTATTGAAGACTACACAGAATTACTATTTTAAACACGTAGTTTAAACAAGCAGTTTAGTTTACAAGTTTAAAAAAAATAATACAAGTATACAAGTTTGTTATCATGAGTAATAAACCAGAACTCCTGACAAAATAGTCTAAATCTCCAATCCTATTTAAAATATCAACTTAAATTTTACAGGCATTAGGAGTTTAGTTTGTTAGAATTTAGATGTGGTACTTGGGTCCAATAAAACAAACAAACAAACAAAAAAGAGCACAAGTTATGATCCTTTCCCATATTTTACAAGAACACATAATTTTTTCCAGGTTTACAAGCTGAGTCTAATAATCAGGAGACAGCCTACAGAGAGAAATCAGGCCTCTACAGACGTAGCCAGTTTAGTAAATTTGTTATGACATGTTGGACAGATTGTTACTGTCGAGTTCTGAATTTGGTTTTACAAATGAAGCTTATGCCTAAGTTCAATAAGGAAGATCTGTAATCACTCGTCTGCCTGCTTTCCTGGGTGTTTGGCTGCTAGTCTGCTCTTTACATCACTACCATTTTCTCACGCTGTCAAACTCAATGCTGAGATCATTAAACTAGTCCAATCAGCTTCTTGCCTGCCTACTTTGAGCCAATCAGCCTTCACTCTGTGTGCTTTAAATCTCAATGCTCCTCCGCTATTCTCCCTTTCAGATTCTCATTCATGCAACTCACCTCCTCCCCATCTCTGCCTCGCCCGAGTCACTCAGAGCTCCGTCTAAGGCTCCATCTTCATCTTCACCACCATCACCGTCTACACTCTGGGGTGTCCTGTCCTAAATCCCATCACCACTGGGATTCCATTCTGCCATGATGGTTCATTGGAGTCTAATTGCCAATTCTATCTCAATGAATAATGCCAATGAATCATGTTCAATTCTTCCAAATGATCTTTTTTATTGAAATGATATTGAAATCAGGATTACACAAGAGTAAACTGTTATTATCAAAAATTAGTAAAAAGTTGGAGTGTTGGAATGTACAGTATAAGTTAACTTATTTTTATGTACTCAGGTAAAAAAAAGGTATAATATTTTAAAAGTAAACAAATATTACAACATTAAATTCCAATAAAAATGTAGTCCTGGGAGTTAAAAAATAGCTGTAGTTTAGCTGTACAGTAGATGTGTGCCAGCAGAGTTTCAAGTGAAAAGTTTTGCAAACTGTTATCAGGAGAATAACAGGGAAAGCCACAGAGGGAAGGTAGTCACAGGAGAGAATTCTTCTAAACTCATTTTGGCAGCTAGTGAACACTTTATGCTGAGTAAGGCCAAACAGTTTTGGATGAGAAAGAGACAAGCAGACTTGCATCGTAATGTTGTACAATTCTATGGGGAGAAACTAATCATTCCTTCAAATTTCGGTCCAGCACCACCTGAAGTGTTGTGCATTTAAATGCATAATACAAGCAGTGGCTTTCATCGAAAGTCACCTACCGTCCACATGGCACTGATAAAATGTTTATAGATATTTTGATGACTACTAGCATACAAAATTCCTGGAGATACAGCTTCTGATGGAGTTATCTTGGAAAATTGGCTCTGGTATTGTTCCAGGTCCTACAGCATAAAGCTGGATTGTGCATTTTATTTTTTAACTTCCTGTTAAGGTGGTTAACCTTCATGCTAAAGATGAGTGATATTCTACATACTGAATATCATGTGTTAAATTGGAGCAATTTCCAATTACAATAGCTAAAACACGTTTGTATACGTACTGCACATGGCATGTATTTCAAGAAAGCATGTGTTTTACATCATATATTCAAAAGCCTGCTGCTCATTATTGGGAAACTTTTTTTATTTTTTTTATTTTGGTGCAAGCTGTTACAGCTAGATCTCTTTAGTGGAGTGTGTCCCATCCTCAGCTGGTTGCTCAGCTCCCATCAAGGGGTATGCTGACATCAAACAGCATGTAAAAGACTAGTAATTACACAATTATAACCTTTGCTTTTAGAAAATATTTTGTTACTGTTTTAGAGCAAGTTGCAACAAAGTGTCAGGCTATTTTCCTCAGTCAAATGATAATCCTGACCTCAGAGGTTAAGAAAGACAGTACAAACATAAAATCTGGTAATAGAAACTAAAGTCTTTGATATCAGTCCCCATGGGCGGCATCAGCTTGAATTCTGCGATGAGGTTGTGAATCCTAACAGAAGGCTTCTACTGCAGGGTCAGAGCTACACTGGGAAACAACACGTGCTGCATACATTCCAAAAAAAAAACACTGTGCTTTGATATTCAGATCAGCCAGAGCTCTGTTTGAAAGAGCCTTGGTATTGTCATCCACATGCATCTGTGGAAATGCACATTGACTTTTTGCACTGACTAAAAGCATAAGGGGATGTCATATAACAACAGCTCCAATCTCGCTTAATGATTAACTGCAGCTGTAGTTATCATTCCACATTCCGCATTCAATCATTCCAGTGAGGCACATTAAGAAATTTCATGAATATAAAAAAAATAGTTTGTAATGTAGAAGTAGATTTTGCACATTTTTTTTCTTGTCTTTAAAACAAATTAGTCCATTTGTTGCAATATCCAGAGTGGAAACCAGCCAGCCATCTTTTGTTAACATTTCTAGGATAAAGGAAATAATGAGATGGTGTCGCTCCTTGTTTTTCACATCAATTCTGGTTCATGCATGAGGGGAAAAACAAACAAATAACTGACCAAAGAAAGAAAAAAGGTGCTGGTTTGTTTTTTTGTTTTAGGAACCTTACATAGGAATTAGTAGGATTAAAAAAGTGGATAAAACAATCTGGATTTGAACTTAAATTAGTTACCTTCTGTAAATCATAGACAGCATGAAAGATGGGCATCGCTTCTGGAAAGAAACCTGCATTCTATCCGAAGGGCACCAGGGGGCAGTACCTGTGGTTGCCTAAGGACTTGCAGTCTTACAGAGGTTTCTGTGTTGACCTCTGTAAACACTTTCCTACTAACTTTTTGGTCTCAGTCACTCATTTAGGGTGCAGATGTCCATAAGTTACCGTCATGGTAGTTCAGAATCTGGCTAGCGCTACAGAAGTAAAGGGAGTAATGTTTTTTTAAGTGGCTGGTAATTTCAAATTCAACGCTTCTAACAGCTCAACAAATATCAGGAAACACACAAACTGTTTGTGCGCAGTTTGTCACACAGTGTGTGTGAGAGCTAAAGGTCCGGGTGCTGTGCTTTTCATTGAGAAAAGAATGAGAAATAACTTTACTCAGAGCTGGAGAAAGATGTAAGAAAGAGGACAGGAGAGGAAGCAGTGAGATTATATTTAAAGGAAAGAACTGCTCAGTGGCATTTGATACACTGCAAATTTAAAGCTTACATGTAATGTTCTCATTTTGAAATCAGATGTTGGATCTGTAGATGATGTGGCGTTGTGTTTTTACAAATTGTGCAACATCATGTAAAAAAAAAAAAAAAAAACAACCAAAAAACCTGAGGTATACTAACTTTTTATTATTCAAATACTCAGCAATTTATTGCAGGATAAACAGATCAGCTTGCCATACTGAGGAGAATTTACAATAAAGCTCCGTGTTGGTGCACAGAAGCTGCGATGTGTACGGTCAGTGTTACATCAAGGGCAGCAGAGATAAATTTGAATTTAAGCTGACGATCCTTAGATTCATTCACTGAATTCCACCTTTATAACAGCTGTTTAGTATAAAGACAGTATAAACAGTATGGTCAGTGTAGGGGATGGAAATCAGCCAGCATAGCTTGTGAAACAGGTCAGCTGATCACAGCCACACAACAAAACTCTACTGGAGCTCTCTCAATAAAAAATATTTTGAGCTGTGATTATTTTCCCCACACTGAGCCAACCTATCTTAGGGTTCCCCCACCTGCCAAATCCCACTTTAACCCCCGAATTACTCATTTTTCTGTTTAGGTGTGAAGGCAAAGTAAAAATAAAAGAACTTTGTATTCCCATGTCTGTTATTATTTTATTATTCTATTAATATAACATGAGGTTCAGTCAGCTTCGCACAAACATAACTGGTAGAAATGTCCTCCAAAGGGCCAGTTTTCACTTTGTTACTTTGAGTACATTTCAGAGCCTGTACTTCTTCACTTTTACTTGATTTAAGAAGTTGAATCAGTATTTCAACTTTTACTGGAGTATTTTTTTAAAAACAAATATGTGTACTTCTACTTAAGTAAAGAACGCCTTTTACCACCTCTGCCAGTGAGTGTGTGGTTTCATAGTCAGACCCGCACCTTCTCATCACATATGGTTTCAAAACACCAAGTTGGCCAATGAGATGAGCCCCCCCCCCGGGCTCATCTCAAGGCTTTATAATAGACTTCAGAAACTAGTGGGTAAGGTCACAGTACTTCCTATGCTCAACTTTTCCACTGAAAAGTTAAAATTATATCCTTAAAATTGCAGGTTTAGCTTTCTTTGTAATCACCACAAAAAAGCTATGTTTTTACTCAGTAATAATGAATCTTCTGTAATGCAGATCATTTGAATATCTACAGTGGATTATTGTTTGTGGCCCTCCTCTTCTTTTTTTTTTTTCTTTTACTTCTCTGCCTGTAATAGTTTAAAACCAGATGACCCCAAACATATCACCAACAATTAATCTAATTACAATGCATGTTCTGTGCTATTCTCATAACATCTCATTATTGGCAGCATCATCTGATCCCTGGTATGTTGAGCCAAGAGGTCTTCATTATTGATGGCTATGCTTCTGCATACAGGTTAGTAATGTCAGCTCATATAAGTTGTCATCCCCTCCCTTCTCATGTGTCCAGTCAAATTTCCATTGTCTAACATAACCCTCCTCCAGTCTTCTTCCACTGATTTCAGTAAAATTCTGTTTAGTCAATCACTAGTAACTAGGTTGATAATATATCAGATAATACATTTTATTTTCTATATAGATGTTTTTTTTCTATACAGTATTATGGCTGCACATGTATGTATATAAACACAAAGACAGTATTCATAATTTGGTTCACGTGACCACATAGGCATGCTTTTCTACAACAAAATACATTATGCATATACACACACATCCATTCTCTCTCTCCCAGAACAGGTTCTTCCCATATGCATAATATCATGCATGCTAAATTTATAGGCAAAGTGATCAGGCCTTCAGGGCTCAAGAGCTGCCTTAGTGCCTCTCCATACTGCCTCAGCTGCTGCGGCCAGCATAGGCTTGTGATTGGCTTGACGGCTTCATAAAAAAAAGAAGGTGATTGCATTCTGTTCCATTCCCCTAGCATGCATGACTAACCAGCCTCAGCAGTCAGTGGGAGGGACCCACTTGAGCTTCGTTCCATTGGGTTTGTGTCAGTTTTAATACAAAGCTTTCATGTAAGGATGGCTCTACCTTTCACTGCTGTCCTGTGAACTGAAATTGTTAACTAAGGTATTCACTCCTTTATGCACAGAAAGGAAGCAGATTATGTGGAAATCTGCAGGTGGCCAGTAATCAGATTTCCCTTCACAATTCTCAGCATTTTGAAACCAGGGCTGCCGTATTTCAGTGTAGCTTATTGATGCACAGAAGGTGTCCCTCACACTGTGAAAGGACAGACTTTGTACTGATGAAACACAGCTATGAACTGTCTCACAGGCTTCTACAGAAATTTTAATTATAAATTGTACATTTTACCTACTACTTCCATAGTGCAGTAAAATAGCAATGCCCTGTCCTATTACTATCTGCAGGTAAGAATGCTGCATGTTTGCATAATAATCATGTAAGCCATATCAGTAGCTGGTTTTTATTTTGCTTGATTTAAAATAAGTTGCATTAGGCAGCCTTTTCAACCAGCTAGCCCTAACCTAACTCAGAGGAAGTGTTACTTAGATGCAGCAGGAAAAAATATGCTATTTATATTTATCAATCGAGTCCACAAGTTAGAAGTTCATTATCTTTAATTAACTGCTGACTGTGAAATGCATTATGCTTCATGCACAAACAGACACATAAGACTTAACCGCCTAAAAGGCTCATTCCAATAAAATCAATCAATTCTGAGAAAATGAATATATGAACATTTTTAGTGTGGCCATAGAAATAATCCCAGTTCGAAAATGAGCCTAGTATCAAAATGTATGTAAAAAAGAGACCTTTCTAAGTTGTTTTGATCAACCATATATATATATATATATATATATATATATATATATATATGTATTATGTATATTCTTTTTTTGAATAAGCCTTTGAACAGGAAGAAATGAGAGAGCACTTGCTGCGATAATCAGGCATCATAGAATTGCAGTTATTACATTAAAAAGTACTATTTAACAATCATATTTAATTATAGAGGCTAACTACTGTTAGAAACAATAGATTTTATTTTTAACAACTAAAAAAAAACAAAAAAACCTTTTCTTCATCTATTTCTTCTTGTGCTTAAGCCCCAAGATTTCATACTCCTGCTAAGCTGTGACAGAACACAACATTAAGACAAAAGAGCAATCACAGGATGCCTGAAAATATAGAGAATTAAAACAACAACAAACAAAAACGTATTACTGCAGACTATTATGCTAATATGACAGATGTCACCTAAAGGTAGCTACCAGTTCAGGTGGCATACTTGAAACAACCCCACACTATAAAAACACCCCCCCCCCCCCGCCCCCACCAAACTTTACACTTGACACACTGCAGTCAGACAAGTACCGTTCTCCTGGCAACCTCCAAACCCAGACTCATCCATCGGATGGAGAAACGTGATTTGTCACTCCAGAAAATACGTCTCCACTGCTCTAGAGTCCAGTGATGGCATGCTTTACACCACTGCATTTGACGCGTTGCATTGTGCTTGGTGATGTAAGGCTTGGAATCAGCTGCTCAGTCATGGAAACCCATTCCACGAAGCTCTCCACTCACTGTTCTTGAGCTAATCTGAAGGTCACATTAATGTTGAAGGTCTGTTGTGATTGATTCTGCAGAACGTTGGCAACCTCTGTGTCATTTTGTGACCTACCACTTCATGGCTGAGTTGCTGTCATTCCCAATCATTTCCTCTTTGTCCTAATACCATTAACAGCTGACTGTGGAATATTTAGTAGTGAGGAAATTTCATAACTGGAGTTGTTGCACGGTTTCACACTGAAATTCACTGAGCTCCTGACAGTGACCTATTCTTTCACAAATAATTGTAGAAGCAGTCTGCATGCCTAGGTGCTTGGTTTTATGCACCTGTGATTTGAATACCTGAATTCAATGATTTGGACGGGTGAGGAAATACTTTGGAAATATAGTGTATTAAAGGTTGCAATGTTGGGGTCTGGTAGTGAATTGATTCATTCAAGGTTACAAAAGGTCTTTTGGACTGAGTCAGAGCAGCATGTCAGCATAAGAACTCAAAAAGGTGTTTCAGATGACAAGCTTTTAAAAGGGGACCTTGCTTGTTAATTACTCGGTAATGGGTCATAACATTAATGCTAAAAGGACACCATTTCATTTCAGAGGCGCTAGCAGCTTTTGACAAAGGGGCAACATTTGTTGCTCTGGCACAGAAACATAATTGAATGTTTCAGTGAGTAAAGTCTGGAACCTCAGAAAAACCAAGTTTTCAGTGAACTCAGAAAAACCTAAATCATGCATTAATAACTACTTAGTAGCGTTTGTAGCTGTTAATTTATTGCTGAAAATATGAGCTACAGCTTAAGTGCTGAATATCTGTTATATTAATATTTGATACAATGTTAGCTCATTTTTAAGGATCTGTACAATACAGGTTTTTGCGTAATATTAATGTGTTCTGATCTATATATTCAATCATACAAAAAAATAATTGAGTGAAGTGAAAATTTTAATGTTTTTGATGCTGACAGCATATGAAAGTCCTGTCCTGTGACAGTTGCGATAAGCTTTTAACACTTCATGACTTGATAAAAAGAAGTAACCTTTAATTACTCAAAATGGGTGGGTACCAGTTTAAAATGATCTCGGCTATGAGGTGAGATTTTGAAGCCACTGCCAGTGTGGGCTCAGGATATTGATGGTGGGCATATGATGTAACTAGCAACCAACCATCAGCTACAAAGCCATGTCAAAAAAGCTAATTAGTTTATATGTTGAAAAGGCTCTATAATTATTAACTAGACATTCAGCTTTGCAAAAACCAAACCAAATGTAAAGAGCAGTAGTAGAAGAAGGGAAATTGTAAGCAGTAGCAGTAGATCATCAGACACGAAACTCTACGGACCAGGAGAATGTCACTGTGACCCACGGTTTTAGAAATGTACTATATTTAACATGAGTATTCCCCGGTATACTTGGGAATAGATGTGAGAGAAAGAGAGTTAAAATAATTTTATGTATTGGTTGATATTCAGTGTATTTTAAATGGTTATACACTTTTTGAATAGTTCATAGTGTGAATGGTTGTTCCTAGCAAAGACAATAAAACTTTTATATTCCACTGCAGACTGTTCAAAGGTTTAAAATCAAAGTGTTTTTCAGTCTCTGGGCTCAGACGTCATCTTCCAGCGTTATACTTGCAGAGAACACTGTACAGGGGCAATTATTCACATGGAGTTAAAACTGATTCACCCAACTGAGTCCATCAGTGCTATTTTGGAAGCGTGTTGGTTTGGAAGGCTGTTTCTTCAAATATGAAGAGGTATATACATAACATCTTCAGTATTAAACCATCATTAGAGAGATGGAAATCTCCTTAGCTTTCCTGAACACAAAGTGAGCTCTGGACCTTACTGGCATTTCCATTTTTCTTTGATGTTTACAGAGTTTATCAGAGTGTTTGTTTCCTTGTAAACATAGGTGAGAACTATAAACTATACTTTTCACTGATAAATTAATGAAGTGTGCGCCTGATGTACAGATTTTACTGAAGAATTTCTTTTCCAATGATTAGGAAGCGGCTAGCCTTTCCTTTTTTTTTGTTAGTGTTTTTGGTGCTTAAATGGGGCATTCCAAGAAAAGCATCATTGAGGACAAAGGGCAGATTATAGGGCATGAATATGGTGAGGTAGTCACTAACTTTATAGGATGCTCGAAAAACTGAGAAGTTCTTTGAAAAACAGTGTGTGGTGAAGGGGAATGTGAACATGGAGTACACAAATACAAGAAAACAGATAATAAAAACAAATCTTCAAAACTATTTGCATAGATTGCACAGCATGTGGCAACTATTATAAAGCCCCCTATAGTCTGTAATTTAGAGCCGTTTTAAATAGTTCACACAGTTCCACGAAGAATTGTAGATCAGTTTAACTTCTTTTGCTGAAAAGAAACTCTTGTCCCTGCCATTCCTTGGGTGAACGGGCACTGGATGCAGGAAGCATTGTCATGTAATTAGTCTGGCCACCAGATTTCACACGTGTTTTGATGAACAATATGATGAGATAGAGATAGTTGTGCTTGAATTTATAGTGCATAGAAACAAAGTCTTTTTCTATAATTCTCATTTATTTTGCCTGAAACAGGAGCCAAAAACTGCACTTTCTTGAATGGCCACTTGAAGTTTGGCACTCAAATTGAGTTAATCTCGAAATACTACAAAACTGAAAGGCCCAACCTTAGAGCAGAAAAAAAAAAGGTTTATACCTTCCTAAGAAAAACTCTTGGAGTCTCCAATTTTCCCCTTTGAGACAATGGATGTGGTGGATTTTTCTTTCTCCTTCTTTCTTTTTAATGAATGCCTTATCAGGGACATCACCGCTTTGAGTAAGAGGTAGGTGTCCACACTGGTGGCTGTAGTTACTAAGCCTCATCTCAACTAAATCCAAGTCACTGAGCTGGACTTCTGGACTTTTGTGACCTTTTGGAGCATGTTGATTATCTGCAGTGCAGTCAACTGCACTGACAACGATTCAATAAGTCCGTGCTCCCATTTGGTGAGTGAATTTCTAGTGTATTAATGGACTTGATGTATTGTTGTATATATATATATATATATATATATATAATATATATACATATTACATATCTATATATATATATAATATAATATATATTATATATATATATATATCTTATATTAATTATATAATATATATATATCTATATTATATATACTATATATATATACATATATATATACATATATTCTATACATATATATATACATATATATATATACATATACATATATTATATACAGATATATATACATATATATATATATAATCTATAATATATTATATCATATTATACATATACATATATATACATATATATATATCTAACCTCTCTCCCTCTCTACTCTCATCTCTCTCTCTATCTTCTCTATCTCTCTCTCTCTCGCTCTCTCTCTCTCTCTCTCTCTTCCTCTCTCTCTCTCTCTCCTCTATCTCTCTCTCTCTCTCTCTATGTGTGTGTGTGTTGTGTGTGTGTCACCCCACAAATTAGTACAGGTGTCAGTGTTTGTGTCTATCTATTCAATACACCTAGAAATTAGAGCTGTCCAAACCGTCCAAAACATCCATCCATCCTCTTCAGTTTATTTAGTTCAAGGTTGCTGTCATGGGCAAGAGGCAGGGTACCTAAACAGGTCCCCAGTTTGTTGCAGAACTCACAAAGAGACACAGACAACCATTCACTCTCACACTGACACCTACAGTCAATTCCCAAACACTTATTAACCTAATCCACACGTGTTTTTTGACTATGGGCGAGAGCCAGAGTTCAATTTAGTGAAAACACAGATACACGCACACACACACACACACACAACACACACACCCGGCAGTGTCGATGGTGTTAAGCTGGAGACTACAAAATATGAGCTCACTTGTCTGTGTGTGATTTTGTTTCAATTGTCATAAACATTTAAGCAACAGTATAAAGATTAGACAGAAATCATTATATATGAGTGATTAGTTTCACATGTCAAATGCTTATAAAAATATATTAAATAAATGAAACATGTAAAACACTGAACCACATTTTTATTCCCACTTTTCACTTTAAATCCACTTGCATATAAAACCAATAGGGGAAAAAACAGCACAATACTGAAACATTATTGACTAAATGTATTTTTAATTGCTGTTTACTGTATTTACTTACCTTACATTGTCCACAGAATAAACTCAAATAACAATTTATAATTCCCACCTTTCGGATACAATTATATGGCTGCCCTAATCTAATCAGTCAGGTAGACAGCCAGAGAGACACCTGTTGTAGTCAATCCTTATCTCCTCTGCTCGCTCCCTTTTCCTCCATGTCTCTCTCTCCTCCCTTCTCCTCCATCTTCCTCAGGCTTGGTGGCTGGCACATTTGGTGACAGCAAGTCCTTGGCTCCATTTCCCACTTGCTCTCTTTCCTTTGCAGACAATTATCAGAGCTGTGTCATATACTGACTTCCTGTTTTTACATTCGTCTGCCCTTGATTGTACCCTTTTCCTTCAACTTTATGCTTACACAGTTGCAGCTGGTCAATTTAACTCATCAGTTCTTTGACCGCCTCAGGAGCAGCCGTAAATAAGCGAGTTAGATGTAAATCTGCATTCCAAGGGGTCAGTCCATAAAATCAATTCCAGCTCATCTCCATATCTGAAGCTCTGCAGTAAAAGATTTGCTCTGCATCTATCCTCCAGTGAAATGAATGACGAAACATCTTAACAGGAGCTGTAAACACCAGAAAACCATAAAGTATAATGTGTTCACAAAAAATGCTCATGTGGCAGAAGAAGAATTTGCAAATATTTAGCTAAACCATAGCACTGGGAGAATTCTCTCCAGGCATCACCTTGTGTACAGAACAAAGTTTATTTCTGTTCTTGTTTCACTGTGCAAATGACAGTTTCTTGGCAGTGCACTGTCCAGCCTATGTCAGCCATGTTTATTTTAGATGACAGATGCAATCTGCCCCTGTATCAGCTGACAGGTCAATCTATATCTCATTACTCTTTCCAAACAATATCATCTCAGCTGAGAATCACAGGGAATAATAAATTCACCTGCAAAGACATCATGTAATCATGTATGGCTAGTTTGGCAATACACCTTTACAGTGAAGGAGCAAATTTGTTTTGTTTTTTGTTTTTTTGTTTTTTTGCCTGTAATACAACAACTTAGACATTTAATTCGGTTTCACACTCTTACACATTTACCATTCATTTTCATCTCATCCTCCACCCCAAATCTTTCTCCTCCCTCTTGTTCTCTCTATCTCCCTCTTTGCTATTATTCGTTTTCCTTTCCAGGGCAGCTCTAAAGCAGGCTTTGCTCGTGTGATTTACTTTCTATTAGGGGATTAAAAATCAATTATGCAGGAAGCCATGCGTAGGCGTGATTATAGCTGCGCATGACGGCACCATTCATCACAGGACCACTCATCTCTACAGCCGTTAGTTACACAACACACACCAGGACAGCCATCTTTTACCATGAACTCTGCCCCTCATCTTTTACACATTGTAAATGGACTAGATCCTCCATATATTATAAGATGAATGACGTTGCCACTTTTTCAGCAAAAAAAATATAATAAAATAAAATAAAATAAGCCCCTGTACAGCACAGTGAAAGAGGTTAGAACGCAAAATGTACAAAAATATGGCATGTAATATGCACACTACAAACAATATAAAGAGAATAATTCATGAAGCCAACATCCATCCCGGTTGAATGTAGCCACTTATAACAATTACAGACCCATTTGCAGAGAATAGAATAATGCACAAGCTTGACAACACATCAAAACAGTACTAAAATGGCATCAATAAAGAGCTCTGAAATTATATTATCAGGTGTCACTTGAAAACTTGTTAATGCAATTGTAACAACTTACCCATAATTTGTGAATTAATTTTCAAGAATAGTGACTTAGCTTGTTATAGAGAAATTACACAGATTTTTTTTTAAAAAGTGTCAATAACCAATTGAGAGCCCTACTGTGGTGGTTTTGCTTTCACTTGTCACTCCCCAGTTTATTATGAAAATACACAAATTTATAAATTCTGGTTTGATTTTGTCCTTTCGTTCCGTTTCCTGGATTAGTTTGCTCTCGTCTCTGAACAGTCATTTTATGCATGCATTTTTTTTGTCTGCCTCTTGCATGTTTTGTTTGCTGCACTGACTGCTTGTAAGTTGTGACTTAGAGATTGTGTGTCCCTCAGTTGTAAAGATGGTACAACACATTACAAATTCAACAAATGAATGCACAATTCTGTTAAAGATAGTAAGTAGTGGTAGACATTTCAATAAACATAAAATGAAATCATATACTGGAGCATCATTCTTGACCTTGGCATCTGTAATAAAATATGTTAAACTTGACCTAATAAAAATTCTACTCTTTCCTTGTATTGAAAAACATCTTATATACATATTGCATTAATTGTGACATTCTACTGTTAAATTAACTTGCTAAATTTTAATGGACTAATCCACAGGTTTCATATCAGCTCTGCTTCTTAATCAGTGTTTTTTGGCCTTTCTACTGATTAAACTTGGCCTTAGTTAGTAGATAACTTTAGGTCTATTTTTTTATTTCTGCATTAGTCTGATATTGTAGTTTGTGCTCTACACAACCAAAAATCTAAATTTCTTGAAGTCAGTACATTTCTGAGCTGGATAGATAAAGTGGAGACACTGTGTAGTGTGCACCCTATGTGTCTTTTCAAAGCTTTGGGAGGTTTTTGAGATTGCTAATGTGTGGTTGCAGGCGCACTGTTGTGTCCAGTGATGTGCTGGGGAGAAAACAGCAATGTTGGGGAAGCAGACAGGACAAACAAACTGGTGATAAAGGCAGTCTTTGTTGCTGGGGTGAGTCTGAACACCCTGGAGGCCTTAGCACAGGAGACGAGAGCTAAACTGAACTCCATTTTAGACAACTCCTCTCATCCTATCTCTTCTATCATACTCTGACACAGCTACAGAGTATTGTGTCTGGTCTCTACAAGGTGCATCACACACAGATTTATTTATTTTTTTAACATCAGACTTCTTTCTGTTCAAACTGATCTTGCCACAAGCAGAGAGTATACTGCATTGTCTTAAACTGCCTCCATGTTCTGCTCTCTACCCTCTCTGCAGAGTTCATTAAATACAGTTATGTCTATGGACATATTTGAATTCTTGTAAATAAAGTGCCACATTCAGAATTTTCCCACTTCACCTCTTATTTTTGGCCCACACTTTCATTTATGTTCTGTCTGGATGCTTCAGATAAGTTCAGCATGAACTTACATAGCAGAGTATGGACAGCTGAAGCCAAATTCTGCTCCTGTGATGAAGTTGCTTTTCTAGCTGCAGTATCAGTGAAAAAGCATAAAGTAACGGGCTTTTGGTCTGGTTTCAGTTGCCGTAATATCTTCTTTGGATACAACTGATCTAGTTTCTGCCAGGTGTTTTAAGGCATTTTCACACCTATACTGTAGGTTGTTAACTCGTGTCCCAATCAGTTGAAGTGTTTGCAAAAGTGTAGGTTTTTCCTGTGGTTTGGTTTCCTTTCACACAGAGAAAACTCCAAGCAAATGCCAGGCCAAGGAAAATGCATCACTACAAACCAGGTGAGAACACTGAGTTGACTTATTGGCCAAATGTTTCTGGTGTGGGAGAAACAAAAGGAAATACAGGTATAAGGTGCTGTAGTCTGGACTAGTGAATAACATGGAGAATTTACTTCTAACATATATATCTGGGCAATATTTTAAAATAGCCTGCATGTCAGTGGTACTCTGCCGCATCAAAGAATGGGAAGGTATTGAGCTCAGGTAGCTGGTAGTTGGTTCAGCTCAAGGTTGGATCAAATTTCATCATAAACAAACTGCTTTGGAGATTGTATGGAACTGGACCGAGACCACCTTCTCTAAAGGGTCTTGGTGCACTTGTTTTGGTCTGCACCCAAGTGTGATTACCGTGTCACATCTGCACAAACAAACTGCACCAAGGGTGAAATGAACCAGAGTTCGATTTAAATGGCCTAAACTGTGCAGGTGTGAAATCCTCTGAGAGTGTTATGCACGGCTCCCTGCCATTTTTACTGTATAGCAGTTGAACTATAGTTCAGAGTTGTTTTAAACTCCCAGTTATTGAGGGATGTTAAAAAAAGAGACTAATGTACACTAACTAATAAACAGACACACAAAAAAGCAATACTAGAAAAGTAATTAAATAAATAATTAAAGCTGCATAGTAAAAATATTGAAAGAAAAAAAAATTACATGTTGACATGTAATTAATTTATAATTGTTATTTAAAAAAAGCAGGAATATTGTTAAAAATAGCTAAAAGTACATTTTAAATAAAACACAATGCAATTAAATAAATTCTAATAACAAAAGTATGAATATGAAAACAATAAAATACTTTGTACAGTACTCCTCAGAATGAAATCCCAATGCAACTCACAATGAGTTGCATTTGCTTGCTTATTTATTTGTATTTTTTGAGCCAGGAACTTTCAGAAGTCATCTTTGAATGGTGAAAATGATGAAAGGCCACGAATTGTAGAATCAGCAGGACAATGGAGACTGAATTTACAGCCACACTATTCATCTGTTTTATTGCGATGAAGTTGCAGATGCCAACCACCTAACACAAGTGCAATTTATTCAGCACGTCAGTGAACAGATACAGACAGTAGATTTGTTTACCCTTGTTGTTAAGACCTACTGTAGACAAGATTTGCTAGATTATTTATATAAACCTGATGGAGCTTTAGCTGTTATCTTCCAGCACACCTTTACAATTTCAGTCTGATCCTTTTGCAGTGTTGAACATTCTCCAGGAACAAACAGAAAGTACCAACAATTTTACATCAATAATCGTGGCGTGCACACACAATGGTATTCTGACAGAGCCCCAGTCGATGTTTGTATCTCCACACTATCTTATGTGATGCACATGCTCACAAGCGCTCACCCATACACACCCCCATTCACCACACTTTTCATACCTACGAGAGTCCAGGTTGCTGGAGAATGGCACGTCTGTTTACTCTGAAAGGTTCAAAGATAATTTACCTGGATTAGAGGAGCCATCTGTGCCTGCCAGCCCAGATTGCTTTGGAGGTGTCTCAATAAATACTGAGCAGGCTGCATGGCAGGCAGTGCAATAGAAAGCCAGTAAGGGGTTTGCTTGAAGACAGGGCTTAATGCCCCTTTTTAAATCAGTTATTACTGGGTGCTACTGGCGACACCCAATGACCTCCGTTCATCACTGGTCTTTGGAAACTTGGTCTTGTCTGGTCTACAACACAAAACTGCTGAGAACATACACTTTCAAACAATATGCATGGAAGCCAAAACATTAGATGTATTTATTTTCAACGTTCCATTTCAAAAGGAAACAATAACTAAAAGATTAAAGTGCTGACTTTAATCTTTGACTAGTTGAGGGTATTTGCATCTATGTTTGCTGCAGAGTGGGGGGAAAGTACGTCTAAAATACTCTGCAATTCTTGCACTGTTAATCAAATGTCAATGTAAACACTCAAATTACAGCTAAAGGTCAGTACTTTTACATCAGAGTGGAAGTTTTGTTTGGAGCGCACTGTGCATGAGCACAGAGCCAAAACAGCAGAAAATGTTCACTGCCTTAATTCTTTCTGACTGCACTGATGATGTTTTTAGAGACATTCATCAAGTCTGTGGCAAAATCTTTGCCTTTCTAGACAGTTCTGTCATACAGACGGATGTAACGAGGCTTCCATGCAGACAGAGGCTTGTAAAAAGGCCACAGTTTGGAAACAGGGTTACTTTAACCTGTTTTTTCCTCAGTTTAGAGCAACCAGTCATTTTTACGGAACTTACAAATGGCTACATCAAGAGCTGACCTGTTTATAGACAAAATACTCATAATATTACTACTGCCTAATATAAAGCTTTAGGCTTTTTTGAAGTAAATGCAGACAGTCGTTTAAGAGGTGTAACAACTGGGTGTCATGTGCTGCTGTGTGGCAGACAGGTTGGGGACCCAAATGCAGGACTCGAGACAGAAATGCAAAATGAAGAAGGCAGCTTTAATGCTGACGACTTGCCGAATACAAAATAACGTCGCGCTGGCTTCACAATGCGGAAACACAGCATAAGGTGTGACATGACAAAAAAAATTAGGAAAACTGAGGGCTTAAATACACACATGAGGTAATTAGGGAGAGAGGACACAGCTGGGGCAAACAAGAAACAGGTGAACAGAATCTAACTAACAAGACAAGGGGAGACAAAACTGGACGCAAGGCACACGCGAGATGAGACTAACATAATAATACAGGAGGTAACAAAACATGGGACACACAAACGCGAACTTGACAACAACCTCAAGGAAGGACCTAAGACTGAGAATAAAATCACAAAGAGAAAAAGGCTAGAATAAAAAACTCAAAGTGGCCAGAACTAAGAACAAATTAAGCAGAGAAATACAAAGGTGAAAAATCTAAACCATAAGCAAACTAAGAAACAACCTGAAGATATTTAACAATAACAGACCAAAGACCAAAAACGCAGGACTGTGACACCAGGAAAGTGTTAGTCCAATAAATAAAAAAGAGAAAAAAATAAAACCTGAAGATGAAAAGATGAAGGTATTGATTTTAGGCTGCGTCTGGTGATTTCTTGACACATGTCGAGATCCAGAAACACCATCCTCCCCTATCTCTCTCACTCACAACTAGCATGTTGCCCTCAGTCAGCCTCTGCACACTCACACACGCACATGCATGCTAGGTATCCATTCAGACACCCATACTGTATGCACAGTCATATGTAGACAGCTGAGGAAGTGCTCACTAAATTAAGTCAGGAGGCTGAACATGCCTGAAGACACACCTGGAGCTGAAGAGGATAGAGAGCCCAAAAATGTGAAGTAGTGCACAAGTGTTTGGACTGACTGCACTATACTGTCAGTTTAATTCTCATTTTAATACTGAATCATATTCCTTTTTTTTTTTTAATTATTTGTATTATTTGCCCTCAGTTGCAGCATCACACTGTCCATGCATGTGAACCTGCTCACATGAATTTGCATGTTTTTATGCAGTTAGACACACCTGCCCTTGTTTGCCTACAAAATGCTTTGGTGCAGAGTATGTGCAGTGAGATTGTAAAGAATGCACCTCATGAATCTGGTCACTGATAAACCTGCCTTTACGGGGAAGCCGAGGGATCTATATTCTGCTGATACTGCACACACCCAGGGATGCATGGCTCTCTCCCTCCCTCTCTTTCTCTCTCTCTCTGTCTCCTATTCACACAATGATGCATACCACAGCACCATATACAAACAAAAAGCTGGGGATGTCCCATTCTAAATGTAAAGGCTATTGCTCACATGAAGAACAATTTATATTGTGAAGAGGCTGAACAATGGAATAGATTAAAAAAAAAAAGCTACACTCTCCTGGCAAGACCTTTACCTGGCAACATGTGAACATGTGTGCGCGAAGGGCAGTTAGACTTATATCCTATCACAATATTAGACACAAAATAATAGTCCACCCAACACTGACAGTGTGCTGTCTTAATGTTTTTCAAATAGTCAAGTTTTGGTATGAAAGCAGAGGGACTGTGTGAGCGTGCTGTATTATTTTCAGCGTGAGCATGATCAAGAAACACATTTCATTCACATCAAAAGCACTGTACTGCTTTAAGAGCAGAGTTGAGCTTAAAGAAGGCCATTTTCAGACCTCACTGTGAGGTGGGTGCTGAAAGATTTGAATGATTCATGAATCAATTTACCGTGCGTGAATGTAGCGCTTATAGGAATGAAGTGTTTTACTCCTAGGTGAGGCTACGGGCTCCTGTACAGCACTTGTCGGAGCATGATTCAGGGACTGTAGAGTCTAGTTGTACCTCTCGTGCCACACAGATGCCATTACCTGAAAGCATTTAGAGAGGGGGGAAATGAGGTTGCATGCTGCCTGACTTCAGAGAGGTCACACAACCACAGGCTCCTGCTCTCACTGTACTCTGTCTTGCTCTCCGACATGTATTTCACAGTATCTTCCTGATTGCAGGGTGCTCTATCATGTTTTGGCCATTACAGCACTCGTCCCATCTTCCACTGAGAACCTGACAACACTGACCCCTTTTAGAGTCACATTACTCAACACAGAGACAGAAAACACACATGCACAAGCGAATTTATTTTTCTCTTTGTGTCTCACAGCCCACTTTCCCCCGTTCTTTCTTTGTGCACGTGCTCCCTCTCTCTTTCTCTCTCTCTCACACACACACACACACCACACACACCACACACACACACACACACACACACACACACACACACACACACACACACACACACACACATACATTTCCTACACAACCAGATAGTGAGAGGGAAGAGGATAGATGACACATTTCCTGAGGAGAGGCAGCCAAAGTTATTTGTTATAATTCTGCTCTAATTTCAATATTTTCAAACCTTCCCAGAGATTTATATGTGCTGCCTGAAAGAGCATTCATCTTGACTGCGCCCTGGACGGTCTCAACTTTGCCCGCATCACATGATCGATGTTTTCCCTGGCCTTCCGACATCTCTGGGGGTCACACGGGCCTCTGTCAAGCTTGGCTAATTTTGCACTCTCAGCTCCACCGCTATTAGCATATGAATATCCTCATGGCCATACATATTCCACAGACATGCATAAGGATTTCAAAAAGTGGCCCTTTTTTTTTTTTTAAGAAGGAATCTGAAAAGACCGGAGGGGACGAAGAGGAGGAAGGAGTGGATGTGGGCTTGGCAGGATGTTTTCACAGCTGTCATGGTGATGAATTAGGCTCTTATGATTAATCTGTATTTAAATGTAACATTACCATCTCCAGACAGTTAGACCCAGCCCATTTTTAGTGGACCGTGGCCGTCCAACAGAAAAACATGTTGATTATATTAAACACTACCAAAAGGAGCAAATGAGACACTCGCTACATTAATACTCCTGCCAGATGAAAGTCATTATCTGCAGACTAAACACGAGCCCTCTAAAAGTTGAAAAGTAGCTGTAAAGATGCACAAGATTTAGACACAACAGTGAAGTTAGGCAAATGTTATCTTTATAATCCCTGTGTAGTGGTGAAGCTGAACGTTGCTGAATGGTCGCTATAAAAGCTTCTTCATCCACTGACTCTGTGAAGACAAACTCTCCTCCCATGCCTTTTGTGTGTCACCACATCAGCTCTTTAGAGCCAAGTTAGCGTTAAAGTGAGAATTTGGGCTCCCAACCCTGCCATTTAGTTCCCACACGACCTTGCAAAGACACAAAAGTGGCCACGCTGAACAGCTGCCCACTGGGGCGACAGATTTATGTGGGCCAAATCAAACCTCTAAAAACCAACAGCTGACCTGAGCGGTGACGAGAAATAAAAATCACATTGTGCATTTTATTGCTCTTCTGAGGCTCTCGTCCTCTCCAGTTCAGGGCTTCAGCTGTCATTAGTGTTCATAATAAGAGCGTTCCCATATGCTTCTGTCCACAGATGATATGATTGGAACATAACATGTTATGACTGCACATTCCCAAACAATGTTACAGGTCAAGCGAGGGACAGAGTTAGTTGTCATGCCACTGGGAGTGCAATGTCAGAGTTGTGATTACAGATGTTGACAGAATTCAAACATGATCTGATGTTAACAGCTGACTACAAGGAGAGCGCCCTTACATTTATTTACATTCCTCACAGCAGTAGTTCTCAAAGTGTAGTTCAGGAACCTCCAGGAGTCTGTAGCCTATAGCTAATGGGCTGCAGTATAATTTATTATAAATCATAAATTTGTGCTGTTTCATTAAGTGTATATATACACGGGGACCATTAATAACAATAAAACAACATTTTGTCTGTTAGTTCTTGGCCAATAGAAAGTCTGATATGACTGTGACATCACATGCACATAGGGTGCAACAGCCTTCCTGCTAATGTGCAGCTTGGTTTGTTAGCCAGCTAGCTAGTGAGCAGGAAGAAGTATTTAGGTTAGTCCTTGCCATCAAAGGACACAGACACCAAACTAGCCAAACTGAGACAATATGGAGACTAATATAATGATTTATTGTAAATTCATAGCTAATCAAACTTAATTTATTTAAGTTTATTTACTGCATTCATTTACTGTTAAACTTTGTTTAATTTTTGGATGATAAAAAATGAAATGTTTAATAAATATAGTGTATTTACACTGTGCAGCCATAAAAATAAGTAGTACCTGACGTGTATTTCCTGAGACTGTGGTTTATGTCACACTTCATTCACTGTTTTTTTTTTTTTTTTTTTAACTGTTGATAGGATACGCATTTGCATATGCATACAACAACTGTACAGGACCAACTCTAAATAAAACCATGTGCCCACCTCTGAGACGCCAGTGGCTTTGACTAAACGGTGGTATTTGATAACCTGGGAAACAGAATGGGCTCAATAATAAAGCTTTTATTACAAAACCTGTCTCATCAGATATAATACAATACATAAATCTATCCATCTATTTTTTTCCACTTATCATATTCAGGGCTGTGGTTGACAGGGGAGGGGAGCCCATCTCAGCTGCCATAAGGAGAGAGGTGGGGTACACAGACAATCATTTGCATGCACATTCACACCAATGGGCAATTTAGAATAACTAATTAACCAGACCCCACGAACTGCATGTCCAGGACCATCTTGCTGGGAGGCAACAGCACAAACCACCTCACCACCATGCTGCCACACATACATTCATTCCTAAAATAGTTTTATTACACAAAATAATGACATAAACTATACATTACAATTATATCAGATTTATATACGTTAATTAAATTTCATTGTCCATTAAAAGTAAAATAACCACTAATATTTAATTGGTTAAATATTAATTTACCATATATTATATATTACATAGTTATTTTCAGGTCTCCGCCTGTCTTGTGCATTCGGCAGCAAATGACAAAAAGTTGAGTTGAGTTGAGTTGAGTTGAATCCAGTTTTTATGCAAGTATTCTAAATGTGAAGCTGCAGCCAGTGGTATGCTATCTTAGGTTAGCACAAAAGCCACAACGTAAGTAAGAAACTATCCTGGCCCTGTACAAACGAACCTCTAAAGCTTAATCATTATGTTGCAATAAAATATTTAAATCCACAGTGTTAAGAGTGTTACCCATGCAGTCTTTTTCTGAATTCTTGCTGTCACAGTGACATTTCCATCAAAAACTTCAGGAAATTACTTGCTCTGCTCAGTGCATATTCTACCAAACTATTGCTTCACAGAAACATTTATGTATTTTTTCCTACTATTTATTGTGCCAAACAAAAATAAGTGTCATCCAAATCCCGCAAGGCAATGGTATTTGGTCCCAACTGCCAGTATCATTAATATATTCTGCTAACACAGATATGCAGCACTATATATAGTCTTCAATTGGATGCCAAACTAATCCACAGGCCATTTTTATTGGCATGTTTAATTTTTCTGCTGTGCTGGATGCTCTTCTGACAATTAATTATTGCTAAATAACATGGAGTGCATCTGTTTTTAAGATATCCAGAATAACTGTGTCATTGCTTACCACCTTAAGGCATTTTAATATTAAAGGCAGTTCTGTTGTTTGTTGTATTTTAGAAACGGATGGTCAGACTTGGCTCTGAAATTATGTGCATGAAATTTACTCAGAGATTTACCTCAAAGCACCATCAGAGAGTGAATGATTGAAGGGTTCATGGAGTTGGACTTAGTTCATCTTGGCTTTGCTGATCTGAGAAAGGGAGATAAGAACGTCAGACTTGATGATTAATGGATTGTATTGCTATAGTCTAATGTAAACCAGCAGACACTGTGAATTAAACTTTGAATACACCTGCAACCGTGCATTTCCACTTCCAGTTGCTGTGTTTTACTGTGTATTCGTAAGATCAGAGATAAGACGGTGGAAATAATCTGACGAGCGTTTGGCATGTGGACACTTTTTTAAAGGACAGGAGCAGTGGATAAGTCAGGGGATGAGGCACGTTTTGAAAGTGAAGAGACAGATCCCGTATAATGTCCCTCAATGAGAGAATGAGGAAGAAAGAGATCTCATTTAAATTCCCATACACCAGGAATGTTTCGCCATCTTGAAATTTGAATCACCCAATGTCAGTGCCAACGTTTGTTGACCTTGCCTTTTATGTTGCATGCTAATTTATACAAATGTAAGCATTTCTTCACACTTTATGCTCAATAGCTAGCGCTTGTTTGCCTTTTCTGGATGGGTGAGGTCCTCCCTTGAAGCACCCAAATCTCTTTATCTTTTTTTCTCCCTGTCCATTGGGAATAAGAAGTGAGAGGAGACAGAAGAGGGAGGGAGGTGGGGAGGTCATGAGAGGCAGAAATTAAAGCTTTGCAGCGGTTCACTGCCTCTTCACTTAAATTAAAGACATTCATGCATTTTGAAAAGGGAAGGAATATTTTAATGAAAATGTATACAGTTTGGCCAATGTCTTTGTAATGTCTGGTAATGAAGATTTGGGGGGTGGGCAATGTTGATGGTACTGTATTTTGGAGGATAAGGAGAAAGGGTAAACATTACAAAGGTAAATAGTTTGATATGTGGCTCCCTCATCAAAGCTAATGCCCTGCTGTGTAAATTTGCCAAAGTCTTTGTGCTTAATTGATTCGCGTAGAGGATGATAAGCTGTGTTTTGTGATAAGAGGATGGTTTGAGGGCAATTTTGTTTGAGGAAAAATTGGAATTCCAATCCAAGTGCTTCATGGAAAGGACAAAAGTAAATGACTTATCACAAAGAGTGAGTTGAACATCAAAATAATCAGACATAATTTTAGCCAGTAATGCTGAATCCAATTATTCTATTCATTTTCCCTCAGCACAGTAATAAAGTGCATCTGAAATCCCTTCAGAATATAAATTAGCTGTGTTTCTAACATCTAGAGGTTAATGGCATGAAGAGTTCTGTGTGTACTGTATACTTGATGACTAAGAGCTCTTTTAATCAACCCTTCAGCCATATAATGCAATTCCTGGTGCAGTGAGGAACACCATTCAAATTCTTCTTCTCACAGTATTTTGAAGAAATTCCTCAGCTTCTCTTCTCACCTGATTTCTTCCTCCTGCTTTGGACACTTTATTAGGTACGCCTTGCTAGTAAAAAAAGGTGAACCCCTTTTTCTCCAGAACTGCCTTAATTCTTCATGGCATAAATTCAGCAAGGTGCTGGAAACATTTCTCAGAGATTTTGCTGCACATTAATCTAGTTCGAAAGGGTTAAAACCTGCAACTTAATTTTATAATGGAGGTTTCCATCAGGGCTAAATGTTTTTCTCTTTGCATGTTGGGGTTGCCAGTAAACATGTTCTGTTTCTGTTTCTTTTCTGTTTCCTTTTCAGTTTTCTTTGTGTCCAATTTTGGGTCTGTGCAAACTGTTTTTAGCTGATAGGAGCAGCATCCAGTGTGGTCTCCTGCTGCTGCAGCCCATCTGCTTCAAGGTTCGATGTGTTGCATGTTCGGAGCTGCTTTTTTGCATACCTCAGTTGTAACAAGTGGTTATTTGAGTTACTGTTGCTTTGCTATCAGCTTGAAGCAGTCTGAGCAGTCTCCTCTGACCTCTGACGTTAACAGGATATTTTCAGTCTGTGAACTGCTGCTCACTGGATATTTTCTCTTTTTTGGACCCTTTTCTATAAACCCTAGAAATGGTTGTGCTGGAAAATCCCAATAGATCAGCAGTTTCTGAAATACTCACACCACAGACTGGAGATTTTAATGAACTGTATAACAATTAGAAAGACAAAAACCATACCAGGCTGAAAGTAAGGCTTACAAAAAAGGCATCGCACGATTATCTTTAATGATGGTCTAGTATGTTCCCTAATGTGCACACCCAGGTACACAAGCACATGCCTGCAGCGTGCAAACAAATCAGCCCACTTGTGAAATTCTCTCTTCCAGAGAATACATTCTTCTTTCCTTCATCTCTAACCAGGGGCAGAGGGCTGCTGCTGTAATTATAAAGATTAAGAAGGTTTTGGTGTGTGCATTCCTCTTAAAATCACCCTCTGTGCCTCTCAAATTGCAAAATTATGAAGTAACTAACATAAATTAAAGCCTTCATATTTTTGTCCATATAGACCAGCACATTTAATTGTAGGGACGCAGTTTATTTGTTTGATGCAGTGTGCAAATTCTTATAATGACTTTTGCTTATACAGGATTTTTGTGCTAATTACAGAGTATGTCTGATGACTTTTAAACCAGGGAGAATTTTCAAGATATATTCACAGACAGAACAGAACCTGGTAAGCCATACAATTATGGAAAAGTTCAGTTTTTCTCTATTGTAGAACACGTTATAACAGTGTAACATTACTGAAAATATGGCAAACCATTTCATATGATGTGCTTGTCTAACAAGTGCAAATGTACAAGTGCATGAATTCAGATGGCAGCAAAAGCCGCAGAGACCCATGAACGTATTAGTTTGTAACTGAATGTAAATCATATACAAAGTTTTTTTTGCAAAATAAGCGAGAAACATGGAAGAAATAAATTAGTTCTCCAGAGTTACCTGTGGCCATTAGTCCTGAAAACAGAACCAATTCATACTTGGAGGACAGAAAATGGGAAGATTGGGGGGGGGGGGGGGAAACTCCAAGGCCCAGTATCCCGTTCAGGGATTATGTCTAATCCTGGACCTTTTCCTATTTGGTCTTCATTGACTTTTTCCTTTTAGTCTAGGACCATGCTTAATGCAAAAGTTGACTGCATGCAAACATGTCACAGTGCTATGAGTCACTTAAGGTCATGCGTTATTTTGATTTCAGGTGTTACCTGATCAGCAGCAGAGAACTTTTGACCACCACAAACCAGCTGTTTCACATTCACACATGAAGGCACATGAGACACAGGGAGGGCGGAAAAGAAGGAGAAACATGAGAAAAGAGCAAAAGAAAAAGTAAAGATAAGGCAGTGACTTTGGCAAAGTAGGCTTTATGCTAATATGGCCAATAGAAGGAGAGAAGCATCAGACAAAATGCTGTTGCTTTGCTTCAGCGCTGGACTTTCAGACCATGTGTACACTGAGCTGGCTGACTGTGACACTTGTCCCAGGCAGCAACAGATGGTGGTGACATGTTTGCGCTGGTCTTATTAAGCACCAGAAAACAAAACAAAAAAAAAGCTAATACCTGGTGTGATTATACGTGACACCATACACTATGGAGACAGTGTACTACTAATGGAAAGTTGATGGTAGAAATATATACAGTACAGTCAAAATGTATCGAATAGTTTACTCTTTTAGAAACATCTTCAGCTCAAACATTTTAAATGAATGACACAATAAAAACATGTTTGTCTCTTGAAAAAGAGCCCTGATCATTAACATTCATGTATGCATAGACAGCAGGGAGGCAAACTGTCTTTACACTTTTTGTCCTTTAGTAAACATCTCTGTACAGATGCACGAGTGGCTCAGTAATTATCAAATAGTTGGCAAGTATGTGAGGATGTTGCTGAGTTTGTCTGGTCTGATTTTTTTTACCCTTTGTTGTGAAGTTGGTAGCTTGAGTGGGTGGCTCAAAGTGTCTGCGCTAATGCATAGCTACTGTGTTTTCATGGATTTTGTTAGTGTTTTTTCCTTCATGTGCATTTCACAGTGAACAAAAAAAGTTAATGGCTTTCTTCTTCTCTGCAAAAGCATTAAGTCACCATTCTTTACTGAGACAAGCTACTTTGTCCTTTACTGGGCTTCCATCAATCAACTGTGTCTTCTGGCTGAGATATAGAAAGAGCATCTTTAACATCAGTTATCTTGTCTTATTTTTCCTTTAACCAACCATGCCAACAGAAGACTTCAGTAATTTAAAATAAGCATAAAAATATACACGTAATTTGCAAAAGCCTGTACATTCAGAAAATATTTTATGCGTTTGTGTCCATGAAATTATTAGTTTGTTGTGCCCGCTTTAATTTTAGCTTTCTTATAAACCACTGCCTCCAGGCACAGCATGCTTTGTGCTTGGTAGCAAGATAACATTGTTATGCTTAGTTTGGACTGAGCAATTCATCTATAAAGCAGCAGTACCCTGTTCAATGTAACAAAGTCATGGGAAATGAAAAGAAATCAAAGCACAGACATTCACATAGAACATTATTTTATTTTTAGTTCATTTAAGGTCAGATGATGTGTGTGTTCTTGCGTGCATGTGTGTGTGCCTATATATCATAATATTTGACTTTTTCAATAGATGACAAAGGTGCTTTAGTCCCATTATAATACTCTTAAGTCTTGCTTTTTAAAAGATGGGCATCGCTGACTAAACGCTCTTCCATTTACAGATGTTTGCCGGCAGTGACCACTTAGGGATTTATAATGAATTTTAGACCTCTTGACTACTCTGAACCTCTTTAGCCGTTTGCAGAGTGGCTTGAATGTTAAAATGCTTTATGAATTAATATTAGCACAATGCTTGAGAGGACTGACACCACAATTATTTTCTAAGATATTCTCCAAAACTGGTCACTGGAGCTGAATATTTTGTTCCTGTAACAGGACCGTTGTTGTTGTTGTTGTTGTTCCTACCATGAGAATAAGTTGCACAAATGTATCAAGTTACACTCTACTTTATTTCACTATGAGGGACGAAGCTGATTAACACAGTGTGGAGAAACTAGGAAGATGCTGCACTTAAATGGACTAAAGGCTAGTTTACAGTCTGATCAGTCACTTCTGTGGAATTTCATCAGCCAAACTTTCCCCCCACATACAAGCCAGCTCATTACCACTCACCTCTGTGGACACACCATTTTGTTCCCTTGATTGGAGGCCCTCAGCTCCAGTTAATATCTTAGAAGGCTGACATTTCAAACAAGGTTGGATCCTCTCTTGTTTGGAGCACATTGGCTCATTTAATGAAGGTGCACAAATAGACATTTCTGCAATGCTAGACTAGAGGCGTTTTGCTTTGATCTTTATTTTTTATGTTGGCATATGCTTTCTAAATCAGCAGGTGTACTTAATGCGTTTCTTTAGAAAATTTGTTCACCTGGTATTTTTAAAGATGTGGTTTTTGCACAGAAAACCACATTTAATTTTAATTAATGAGATTTACAGGACTGACTTAAAGAAAGGAAAACTGAGTGGTTGTGTGTGTGTGTGTGTGTGTGTGTGTTGGTGTGTGTGTGTGTGTGTGTGTGTGAGTGTGTTGGTTTAGCCCAGAAAATGGTTTCACTATACACATAGGCTCTATTACTGTAAGTCCTTAAAACGTAATCTTTCGTTTAATGACATGCTATTGATCTCATTTTTTCCCCCTTGAGACAGAAAATACACTGTAAAAGACAGCGCTAATGGGTTTCTTAATTTGTAATAAAATAAAATTTCAAACAGTTGACACAGGCTAATAGAAAACATGATAAGTTTTCTTCTGTACTCAGATATTCAGCCAAAGAAGGCAAAAGAGAGAACTTTCAAAGGAGAAGAAAATAGACCCTGGTTCATATGCAGAGCTGTACCCCTGAGCCATCCGTCCACATAACCTCTTTAAAGGTACAGTGGATTTCAAGCCCTACCACTTTTTCTCGCTACATAATGTAGTTCCAGCTGGCCATTTTGCTTTAGAGATGTCATGCCAGGCCATAGGCATGAAGCTATTACCCCCCCCTGCCCCCCCAACCCAGCCCTACAGGTTGTTTAGAATTTCAGACAGGGCTCCGGTGTTGCCTTGCAGCCAGGCGCTTGGGGATGTCATCTCCTCAAAGCTAATTGCTGTGCCCTTCTCTTACCGAAACAAGCTCAGGAAATAAATAACTAATGTGCCCCTTGGTATGCTCATTAGCTGACTGCAAATTCACTGTTCCACAACTTTTCATACTATCACCATCTCACTCCATCTCACTCAGCTCTCACTCCACACACACACACACACACACACACACACACACACACACACACACACCACACACCACACACACACACACACACACACACTCTCTTTTCCTTTTCTTCATTCAAGTTTATTCTTACACTTTCTGTTTTTCCGTCTGCCAGGAGAGATCAACGTAATGAGGATGATAAAGAGTCTTTGTGCAGTTCTTTTGAACTGCACAAAAAAAACTGTAGAAAATAAGACCTCTTGTTATCATTTCTACCATGAAAGTCACTGAAGTCACATGCAGTAACATTCATGCTAGAACAGCAAACGCACAGATGTTTTCTTTTCCCAGAGGTGCATTCATGAAGATAGCAGCTATGCTGTTTTCAACAAACTGCATGTAAAGTTGTGTCCTGATATATTCTGTTCCTACAAAGTAAACAGCAGGGTAGGTAGAAAGGAGTTTTTCTTTTGTTATCAGGGTAAATCATTTAAATTTAAAGTATCTTGGTGGTCTTGAAATGATGGGGAAGCTTAATGAATGGATATGTTCACGCTGTGATTTCATTGCACATACATACAGTAACACTGCCTTTATTTATTTTATTGTATTTTTTGTAGTTTTTCTGCATGATACCTATAAAGCTGTGTGAAAGATGATTTCACTTTTACTTCGCCATCAATTTGGGACTGGGATCTTGTCACCAGTCTTCATACACTGTGCAGTTCCTCCTGACTAGATTATATCTGATCACAAAGTTTCTCATAAGTGTTTGTTTCACCTTTAAATAGTTTACTGAAAGTGTTGCTAAGTACTATTTTTATAGTCTAGCTTATGAAAGCTCTCTGCTGTTTTCCTACTGAATTTACCCTCAAAAGATGTGTCAGCTTTCATTTTGAAATATTGATTACTTGATAAATTATTGCTTCTGACGGGGGAATGTACTCGGTTTAAATGGATGTAAACCCCTATGCTACCTCATGGTATTGAAAGGACTGGCTTTGGGATATGATATTGTGAGTTTGGTTTTGGCAGTGTTATCTTTATGCCAGTGAACATGAAGTAAATGCAAAAACCACAATCCTGGTATTGGCAGAATATATATGGCTATCTATGATGCAGCCACAAAAACTGTTGATAAAATAGGAATCTTTGGAGTAAAGACTGACTAACTGAGCTTTATTTTTAGGCACAGACGTGATACAAACTAAGGTGTGAAAAAGCCCATAATCAAAAGCTCTATAAACCTTGGTGCAGTTTTCTGCCTTTTTTTTCTCTTCTACTTCAGTATCAACAAATGTTTCTGTTTTTTTCTCCCTTTTTTTTCCCCTCTCTTTTTAGACAGTCCACTCCAAAGACAAGCTGTCCTTGGCTAATCAAAAGGCTTTGGTTGTCGAGACAGTTTTAGTTCTCCATTAATGAACTACGGCTGAGTCATATCTTTAAAAGGACTTGCACAAATATATCTTGATAATAATAGTCTAGCTTTTTTATTGTCACCACAAACCCTTTTTAATGGCTATTCTTCAGCTTGACTCTCGTGATACTGCGGTAAGTTTAAGAAATAGAAATGTCACTAGACATACCATCACAGAGGCTAAAACAACAGAGAGAATTACTAATAACCGGCACTTCCCACTGGAGCCTGTATTCAAGTGCAAAGGGCAATGCGTCTCCAAAAACCCATCTCCTGTGCCCAAATGGGAAAATATAAATATGTTACCGTCAGTAATGACTATCTTTTAGAATGTATGACCTCAGACAACAATTAAGCAATTTATTAATTGCTTAATTGAGAAAGCATCTACAGAATGAATTATCTTGTTTGGATCATAAAGCACGTAACCTGTGTTCAGAGACCATGGTGACGAGGAATGTGACACAGCAATGGATTTTAATTTCTTCACATGCCAAAACCTAAGGAGTAGGGACCAATAGAAAGCCTGTATCAGCCTAGTTTAGATTAACCATGAATGTTGTGGGGCTGAGCAGCTATTCCTTAACTTAATGACTTTGCCTCAGGTAATGGTAGAGAGCCAGAGCATCTCCCAAATTAATTTTAATTTGAGAACTCAACTCAGGCCTAATCAGATTTCTCCAGAGTCCCATGCTTTGCTTTTATAGATTCCCATAAAATATACACAAATTATACGTACAGATGCAAGCACACACTTGCATGCACACACAGACTTGTGAGGACCTCCACTGACTATTCTGTTTTCCCAAGATATAGCCCTAACTCTAATCCTAACCCTGTTCACGACATACACTGACAAAGCCCCACGGGTCTCTCTGTGACAGGATTTTGGCATAGTGGCCACACACAGTATTGTTGTATAATGAGACACACTTGGCACAGAATTTTCACACACACAACCATTACAAAAGGAAAGACTGTGCAAACACACCGGACTGACTTGTTGTGTAATCGGAATGTGATCCACTTGGTGCAATAAATTTTGAAAAAGACTTGGAGACACATCGGCAATTTATTTATGACAAAAGCACAATAGCAGAAGGCATTTCAAAACATGTATGCTCCACTCTAATTGGAAAAGGAATTGCAGGACACTTTAGGTCCTAACAATGCAAAAATGTAGTGTGTACAGCAAACTTTACTTGGCCTTTTAAAGGCTGTTTAGTGAGTTTAGCATAATTGTCAGAGACAGCTGGTGAGAAATGGCTCTCTGACGCTTCGATCTAGTGAAACAGTGATTTCATAATTTAGTGCATATCCAACATTTGCATATTGAATTACATTGTATTTATTTATTACATTACTTATTTATCTAATTTGCACATAAAATTCAATATAAATGGGATACTTCTTGTATTCCACTATATTGCATATTATTATAGGACTTAGATTAGCTATATGGTAGTGTGTTAGCATAATTTTATATGTACATGTTACATGGCACGTGCCGTACTCCAAAAAAGGACTCAAATGGGGAACCCAATACAAACAGCCTGTGAGATTCAACAATGTTACTGCAATAAAGCACAAACAACAACAGTGACTTGAAAGGGGCTAAACAAAAATCTTTTGGCAGGTTCTCGTGATTTACAGGGCCCGTCATCCATGAAACCATTAGACACTTGCATAAAGGGGTCCTGTGGGAATCCTGAGAAGGAGAAGGGAATCAATGGGAGAATCAAAAGCCAGGGAATAACTAATAGCAGGGGAAACACTGGAGACCTTATTTAACATTATGTGGGCTTCCGGTCTGGGAGGTTTAATAGGTCGGCGTGCTGATGAAGTTCCGTAGCTCCGGGAGGAGGTAAGAGAGGGCAGGCAGGTGGTACCAAGCGAGCGTAGTGATCCAATTCCTGAGATGAAGGAAAAACACAGGAGAGGATTGCAGTACAAAGATGGTGCAAAGATAAACTAAACACGGGAATCCGAAAGCACCACAGACTCCAACACAAAGGCCTAGTTACCGCGAGAAGATAGCAAACTCTCAGGGAGGAGTGGAGGACACTACTGATCCTCAAATACCCGATCCTTGACGAGCCAATGAGAACCAGGTGTGACAACCTTCTGCAAGGAACAAGACTTCCAAAGGAAGGAGGATCAGCCCATCCCAAACCTCTCCAAACCCTCACACACACAAATCACACGCCATGACAATACAATGCAAACTATATAGTTTTTACTTTTATTTCCCCTAATGCAAGGCAGAGTATGTGTGCATGTCAGCTGTTAACTAGTGCGTTCAAGTCCGTTGATGTGCGATGACACTTGATGCCTCACTGTATCTACAGTAGCTTTGGTTAGTGTGTATTTGAGTAGATGTCATGGAAGGAGTGCTGACAAGCATATTTTTAACTCTGATGTTAATATACCATGGATGAATAATTTACAGCTTGATAATAATTATATAAGGCAGCCAAGCTTCAAACTGTAGAAAATAATCAGTTAGCTTGCTCAGTTGTAATCATGGGGGGATAACATGAAGAAAATCACTGCTTCCTGACAGTTCCATGTGAATAACTTAAGCTTAGAAAAAGCTTTTTATATCAGTTGAACAACAATATCTTCCATTTTTGGATTGCCGTCAGGGCACTCTGAGGCCCCCACATCAACTCATGTATCTGTTTTCTAGAAATTCCTGCCAAGGGAGGGTGAAGTCTCTCTGTTGCTGGATAATATATTAAAGTTTGGTAAAAGGAGAGAAGAGAAAAATATGAATCAGGGAATAAAATGGTCTTGTTATTTTTGCACAAAATGTTTTTTTTTTTTTCACTACAAAGACCTCTAGCTGGGTCAGATTGACCTAAACATTATCTCAGTGATGTGAAGACACTCAGGGAGCTTGCCTTTGTGCGAGAAAAGGTTTATTCATTTTTCAAAAGTTCATTACACCGAGAGAAGCAAAGAAGGTGCTACTGTATGCTGAAAGCAATCATTTTTTTTTTTTCAGCATTTCATAATTGGAACTGGTCAATTTAACTTGCAACATAAACACACCGGGCCTCTTCTGCGAAATGTTAGCAGACTGAGATGTCTTCCGACCACAAAAAAAAAAAAAAAAAAAAAAGTATAAAACCTTGGAATTTCCCCATGCATTTTAATAATTGAAAACTGTGAATTTCTCCCCATTGGTCTTCATGTGATGTACAACAGGTCTGGGCCTCATTTACAGTCAGGGCTGCTCAGACCACTACATGCATTCAGATGCGGTTTTGTTGCCAAGCTCAGCGCATGAAAACGAACAGTGGATTGAATTGTCAGGCTGTAGCCATACTAAGAGGAGCCACTGTGCAGTGAAAAATGGAGTTGCAGACTAATGTCTCCCCTTGGAATAGCTCTCGTCTGGGATGAGACAGCCAGTCTGTATCTTTTATCTAAAGGCATCGATGACAACAATCCACTTTATCTGAATTTGGGTTTGAATGTTTGACACAAATCTCTGGAGAAATAGTTTAGGGGAAAACTCCCCCAACAATCAGTCTGAGACCAATGAGCACAATTCTCCAAAGAAAAATTAATAAATGCTTTTAGTTTGAATTATTCAAGTACTCCTCTCCGGCTAACAAAATTACGGGTTAGTGCTGGATTTGTCCAGTAAATAATATTAAATTACATAAATAAAACAATGGATGGCTTTGAAAGTTCCATGAAAAGGATAGTGAAAATATTTTGAAATATATTTTTCCTTTGGGCAAAAAGTGTGGTTTCAAATACTTCGCATATTGTTTTTCCGAAACTTAAAACACATGTCCAGGGTTAATGTCGTGACCTTGCCTTGGAGTATGTTTTTAGAGACCCACTGAGGACAGTGGCAACCTGTGCCCACCCCGATATTATGCACATAATCATACGCTCAGGCCACCAGAGAAACCTGTCAAAATCAGGAACCAATCTGCAAGAGTGATTAGTTATGCCTGACTGAGTTTGCCGAACATTCTCCATCTGCATGCACAAGTAATGTATGGAATAAGCAGAGGTGGAAATAAGGCTGGAGACTGACAAGGTTAAGCGGATGCAGATTCAGAATAAACAGTTTGGCATGGAAAAAGGTCACTGAGGTCTAATAGTTTGAAGGTTTTTTGAATTTTTTTTTCCCTCTTTAGCACAATAACAAAATGGCCAAATGTGCAGAAAAAGAATGACACACAAAAAAAGACAAATACACTTTGATTATGGGCAGAAGTTGGCTTAAGTCAACCCATTCAACATTTTGGAGATGGGTCTATGGTGAAGAACAGTATCGGTGGACTCCACAAATGTAAAAAGAAAACATATTTTATATGGCGATATTGCTTAAAAGTCATTCAATGAAAAAAAAAAAAAAACCCTCATATTTAATTAAATGAATGTTTGGTTTTACATTGAAATCCAGGCGTTTCTGAAGAAGCTGATCTAAAATCAGTAAAATAAATCTGTGCACAGATCTTCGTTTGTTGTGAATGTTGACAACATAGTGACCACACTGAGACAGACACTGTTCACTGTGTGCTTTGTAGGGTGAACTACAAAGTCAGTTCAGTAGTTGATCAGCTACCAAAGTGCTCAGAACTCATTCTGCAAATGTATGTGAACCTTTCAGCTGGCAGGCCAGCAGACACAATATTAATTAGATTCAAGTGCATTTCAGGACCAATCAGAGAGAGAAACACATTGGTTTTATTAGTAAAGATTCAAATCTAAGTTTAATATTTGTGGAAGACATTGTTGATGCAAAATGCCTAAACAGATAAGAATCTACCCCCAATTAATTAATTATAATAATAATAATAGTAATAATAAAAATAATAAAAAAGAATGATTGATGATCCTTTTCTTTAAAAACCGGTCTTCATGTAGCAGCCAAAGGGAATTAAAACTAGCTACATTGCTGCTCTTGGTAGAAGAACCAAAGTATAACACCGCAGCTCAATCTCCCATCACTCTCTGCTGCGGAAAGCAGTCGTGTTTGGGAACTGCTGTCTCCCCCGTGTGTCAGTCGGAGATCAGCCTATAGGAAATGACACATGAGTGGCCACATACTGTGTCTGCTTGTGGGATAAGCACATGTCTAAAACCTCTATCATCTTAATGTGATTTTCTTTCGAGAGCAACAGGCATTTACAGCACACAGAGAATTAATAAGAATTATGGTGCCCAGGGATTTGGTCTTCTTAGACCCAGAAATCCTTACCAGCTGTCAGTCATTAAAAAAATAAATAATAAAACTGAAGCAGTGATATTCTATCTACAGTGTTCAAGCGTACTGCTGTTCACTTATTTTAGGGATTTTTTTTTTTTTCACAAAACTGCAGTTTTCTTAGCTTGACCTACTTGAATGCAGTTCTGAGTAGCAAAAGTGCAGGCTTAATGTGGGCATTAATGAATAAAAATATTTTTATGAAGAATGTAGGCTTTTGAAGAATGGCACACATAAATATCAGTCTGTCCCAGCTGTTTTGTAAAATAAATTTTTAACATATGTTTGTATTTCTTTGGGATAACTGTATTCTCTATTTGTTTATTTATAGTTTTGTTGTATATGCAAATCCAGTTCTGGCATCTTTCTGTCGGCAGAAGTAAGAGCTGCACTTTATTATACCGCTAGGTCATCATTACTGCAACACAGTGTGATGAAACTCATTAGGTTAAAGCCAAATGTAAGTGTATTTCTTCGTGCTGAGTTGACAAAACTGCTTTGCAGTGTTGGAAATGTCAATAATTAAACACTGGCATGGCAAAACCTTCTTGGTTCACAGCTTGCATCTTTGTTCTATTTGATCTTCAAGGCCAGTGCAGTCTGGCATCATCAGTCTTTAATATGGGTTCAGGGTGGATTCGTGGGCCTGAATTCTACCCTCTAAAGTCATTCCATCTTCTTAGTTTGCTCAGGTTGGGCCTGGCAGGAGGTGAGATCTACCTTTCACATAAACCCTCTGAAGGTGCCCCCACACTGAACGTGCTTCTCCCGCTGTGCTGAGGCACCTCAAAGCTTTGCACAATTACAAACACACCTACAGAAACTCTGGTTTTAGTTGCTTTTGTACGTACACACTCTCACATGCACACACATTTCAGGCTATTAAACAGACAGAAGGTAATGCTTGAAGCTCGTTAAGGAAGAAAATATTAACCTATTCCAAACATTGATCATCAAACAATAAATGCAGCATTCTGTTTCAAGGTCATCCGCTGTGTAATCATACAGATCAGCCATCTCACGTATTACAGAAACTGACAAATTTACAATTTTTGGCATGGTATTCGGTGCTGTTGATCCAGACATATTTGAAACTATTTGTTGGATTATTATAAATTATATCGACATTCCCCTCAGTATGAAGCCTATTGACATTTTCTCTCACTTGAACTGTAATTGTAATTGTAAGCCCAACAATCTAATTATATTCCCGTTAGGCTGTATTTTATGTGCTCATCATTAGTCAAATATTTGCTTACTGATGTGTAATATAGGATTATAAACACGGTAAGCATCACATCTGAAAACAAGAAGCACTCCAAGAGCGCAAAAACATCCACCGAGGCAGCTCGCTCTCTACGTAGTATTTACTTTTAAGGAGTATGTAACCCAGTAGAGAAAGCGTCCCCTTTTCTCTTCTTTTATTTATATCAATACACTTGTACTGTTTTATTTTGAAAAACTTTATTTTGAAAAGAGGAAGTGTGATTCCCTCGTCTTAACCTTACTTCCGGTCTCGCTATATGCGGCACTTTGAACTGAAGGTGGCAGGCCGTAGACCCGCTGTGCTGAACTTATCAGTCATCTTGGTGAGTTTTAATGCAGAAAAGTATTCTCAACAAGTAATTGCATTTACAGAAGCTAATCTGAAATATCTGTTATGTTAAGTTGATGGAACACGAGCTAGAGAGGCCGTGTGGCTGACCGTCGCCGTGTCCTTATTGATACCTCATCTTGGCTAGGTTTGATTTGCTGATTAAGAAGTTGGATTGGATTGCTGGATCGCATCCTTGGATTCTCTCCGGACGGAGATGGCGAGCCTATGCCCAGAGCAGAACTGAACATTGGTCGAGGAGTCCCCTTCTTCTCTTCTGTGTTAACATCTACGTGGTAACAATACAAACCACTGACTGAAAAAAGGAGCTGAACTTGAAAGACAAACATATTTTGACTTGACTAACGACCAAAAGGACAAAGCTGAAATACTGAGCTCAGTAAGACTGTGTTTTGATTTTGATATGCCGGCTTGTTGTTATTATTATTGTTCTGATTACGTTGTGTTGTTATTTCATTTTTGCTCAAAATAATAACTGTCTTTTGCTCATTTCCTGCCTCCAGCCAATTCATTTCGCACTCACCTTGATTCCATTGTACTCCTGCCGAACCTAGCATCTGGTCTAAGATAATTGAGTTGTTCTGAGGTACTTAATAAGTCAGGGGTTACAAATATAAAATGGCGAGCCAGCCAGGAGACTTTTTCTCTTTTTTCCTGACGTTGCATTAAGCTTTAACCTACTAAAAATGGATATTATTGAACGTAAATCTGTTAAGGTCCCCAATGCGGTGATAGTGAGTGAAATGGCTGGAGATGAGCAAACTGAGGAAGTGGCTGAGTTCTTGAAACAGTTTGGGTCAATCTCACGAGTCATAAAAATAGACGATAGTAAATCTAAGTTCTTCCAAAGTGTTATTTTTGAGTACAACTCAGGTATTGCCATTAGTGCTCTTGAGCCATTGCCATGTACCCATGTATCCAACAGCGGGGATAGTTATAGGATACAATCGCTTGCCAGTGTTTACACGCACTGTGTGGGAAATGATACGACCAAGTCATATCTCACTGAAATCAAAAACCTAGCTAAGATGAGTGGCAGAGATTTTGCAGATGTCTTGAAGGACATGATGTCACAGATTGCTGAGTCAGTCAAAGAAACTGGACACGATCACACAGAGTCAATCAACTTACCTGAGAATGCACCAGCTTCTTCCTGGGTCGAGCCTCAGCCTGCAGCAGCTGACCTCAGTGTTCAAGGTGCACAACAATCGAGCCAGTCAGATCACACTGCGAGTACCCCAGCTCATAGCATGACCACCATATCTGCACATGATTTAAATCCTCCAGAAGTGCAGCGTATGGTAGTTGAGCACATTGTAAAGAGAGAAGATTATGCAGCGCAGCAGTTTTCACAAAAACTTAGAGCTTTTTCTGGCAAAGACCCCCGGCCAACATATGAGCCAGATTATGACACATGGCGTTCCAGTGTGGAGCTACTCATGAGTGACTCCTCCGTTTCCAAAGTGCAACAATCTCGAAAGATCCTTGAGTCGGTCTTACCCCCAGCAGCTGATGTAATTAAGCATTTGAACCCTAGCAGCTCGCCTGCAGAATACCTTAGGTTGTTAGACTCTGCCTATGGGGCAGTTCAAGATGGCGGGGAGCTGTACGCCAAGTTTCTAGACACATTCCAGAATACAAGTGAAAAACCATCGTCTTACTTGCAACGTCTTCACATAGCTTTAACTCACGCTGTGAAGCGGGGCGGTGCCTCAAGCCATGACTTTGACAGACTTCTCATCACCCAGTTCTGTCGAGGGTGTTGGGACGATCCCCTTTTAACTGCGCTTCAGCTAAAACAAAAGCGAGAAACCCCACCAACTTTCCCTGATCTGCTTCTCATGCTACGCACTGAGGAAGACCAAAATGCTGCCAAAAACATGCGAATGAGACAACATTTGAGCAGTACCAAGCAAAAAGTGACATCTCACCTCCAAACCATCAAAGACTGCTCAGATCAAAATGATAGCACAACTACCTTAAGCTCAATTCAAGACCTCTCAAAACAAGTCGCAGAGATCCACTCCCAACTAGTAAAACTGACGGCAAAATCAAAAGTACAGAATGAAAGAAACACACTAAATACAAAGCCAAAAGAGAAACGAGAGCCGGGAAAGGTGACCAAGGAACTCACAGAACGAACAGTCAGAACTTGGAGTTCACCACCCAAGCCGTGGTATTGTTTCCAATGTGGAGAAGATGGTCACATCAAGCCAAACTGTGAAAATGAACCAAACCCAGTTCTAGTTTCTGAAAAGCGCAAACTGCTTAGAGAGAAGCAGAGGAAGTGGGAGGTTGAGAATCCCTCAGCCGTTAAAGGACGGTTAAACTAAAAACAGTCCCTATTGCGGGGCAAATGGGGGCTGTAGGCAGTCAGTCATGTCCCACTAAGTACAAGCAAAGAGCCACCCTTAAACAGTCTGTCATCAAGCCACAGGGGTATAATCTGCCCAAAGGATTAATTGGCTCTAAATGCACAGCTGTAGTTAACATTTCTGGCATTCATGTGAATTGTCTTCTTGACTCAGGATCACAAGTGACCACTGTTTCTGAGTCCTTCTACAAACAAAACTTCCCAGATCAAAACCTTAACCCACTCCATAACCTTTTGGAAGTGGAGGGTGCTGCAGGACAGCTCGTCCCATATTTGGGCTATATAGAGATGTGTATTACCTTCCCAAGAGACTTCCTAGAGGTAGAGGTTGACATACCAACCTTGGCTCTTGTTGTTCCGGATGCTCATCCGAACAGTCAGACACCGGTGCTAGTTGGAACAAACACACTCGATGTCCTTTATGAGAAGTTTTTGGACATTAAGACCATTGGTTACTTACCTAGTCTTTGTGGGTATAGAGCACTGTTGAAGACCCTAGAACTAAGACGTACACAAACCAAAGATGGGAACATTGGATTAGTTACCCTGTCAGATAAGTCTGCAGCTGTAGTTCCAGCAGGCCAAACAGTAATATTGGAAGGATCTGCAAACATTCACAGTGCTGTAACTGACACATGTGCCATGGTTGAGCACCCCTCTCAGTCTTCCTTGCCTGGTGGTTTGTGTGTTAAATCTTGCTTGATAACACTCCCTTCACGAGCTCCACACAAAGTACCTGTAATGATTACAAATGAAACAGAACAGGATATCACCATTCCTTCCACTTGTGTCATCGCAGAACTTGGAGCTCTCCATTGTATTCTGTCCCAGCACAGTGTCAGTAGTGGAGGTGAGTCGACCACAACCAAAACACCGATGAGTTTCAACTTTGGTGACTCTCCGATTCCACCTGAGTGGAAAGAGAGGATAACCAAGCAACTCAATGACATCACAGAAGTATTTGCATCCCATGATCTTGACTTTGGGTGTACAAGCCAAGTGAAGCACGCCATCAAGCTTTACGATCCGACTCCCTTCAAGCACCGAGCACGCCCTATACACCCTCAAGACCTTGAGGCAGTGCGTAAACACCTACAGGAGCTGCTTGCAGCAGGTGTGATAAGAGAGTCACAGTCACCCTACTCGTCTCCCATCGTTGTGGTGAGAAAACGAAACAATGATGTGCGCTTATGCATAGACTTTCGCAAACTTAATTTGCAGACTATAAAAGACTCTTACGCTCTTCCAAATCTGGAAGAAACGTTTTCAGCCCTGTCAGGATCTAAGTGGTTTACGGTCCTTGACCTTAAGTCCGGATATTACCAGATTGAGGTAGAAGAAACCGACAAAGAAAAGACCGCATTTGTAACACCACTTGGATTCTGGGAATTCAACCGAATGCCACAGGGCATAACCAACGCCCCAAGCACGTTCCAGCGACTCATGGAGCGCTGCGTTGGTGACATGAACTTGCAAGAGGTTCTGGTTTTTTTAGATGACCTCATCATCTTTTCAGATAGTTTGGAGGAACATGAACGGCGACTTATGCGGGTGCTCCACCGTCTTAAAGAGTACGGGCTAAAGTTATCGCCGGAGAAATGTAAGTTTTTCCAAACAACAGTCCGGTACCTCGGTCACATAATCTCTGAACACGGTGTTGAGACTGATCCCGAAAAGATTCAGGCTCTAAAGACCTGGCCACGACCCAAGAATCTTAAAGAACTGAAATCTTTTTTAGGATTCTCAGGGTACTACAGACGGTTCGTAAAAGGCTACTCGTCCATAGTACGTCCTCTAAATGACCTCACGCGTGGGTACCCACCACTCCGCAAAAACTCAAAGTTCAAAGATACCAGACAGACCTACTTTGACCCCAGACTGCCATTTGAGAGCCGATGGACCACAGACTGTCAAAAGGCTTTTGATTCTATCATTGAAAAGCTAACCTCAGCCCCGGTTTTAGGCTTTGCAGACCCAAAGCTGCCTTACGTACTCCATACCGATGCCAGCACCACCGGGTTAGGGGCGGCACTTTATCAGGATCAGGGAGGCCAGCTCAGGGCCATAGCTTTTGCCAGCCGCGGGTTATCAAGGAGCGAAGCACGTTATCCAGCTCACAAGTTGGAGTTTTTAGCACTCAAATGGTCAGTAACTGAAAAGTTTCACGATTATTTGTATGGTGGACAGTTCACAGTGGTTACCGATAGTAACCCGCTTACATACATATTGACCTCTGCTAAGCTAGATGCCACCAGCTATAGGTGGCTTGCCGCGTTGTCAACCTACAACTTTAAGTTGCAGTATAGAGCGGGTAAGCAAAACCTAGACGCAGATGGGTTGTCTAGACGTCCTCAAGGAGAGCTTGTAAATGATGTCCAGTCCCAAAAAGAGCAGGAGCGTGTAAGCCGGTTTGTAGAGCGCCATCTAGCGGCGAACGACACCACAGAGCTCGTGGATAGTGATGTTGTCCAAGCCATTTGTCAGAATCACCTTGTCAAAATCAGGAGTGACAGTCATGATAGTGGTGTTACACTTGTGGAGTCACTTACCATCTCTGCAGAAGCGATCCCAGACATCTATGGTTCAGAGGAACACCCTGGTTTACCAACTATTCCTGCCTTGTCCAAATCAGAAATAATGGACAAACAAAGAGCAGACCCGACAATCAGGCAAGTTATTGAACAAATCGAACATGGTGTAACTCCTCCACCAACTGCTAGGAAAGAACTCCCGGATCTTCCTATTTTGCTCAGGGAGCTAAATCGACTGGAGATGCATGATGGGGTATTATATAGGAGGAGACAAGATGGAGAGCAAGTGACGCACCAACTCGTTCTTCCGGAGGAGCTCAGAGCTCCAGTACTCCAAAGCTTGCACAATGACATGGGCCACTTAGGTTATGACAGAACACTTAACCTGGTCAGAGCACGATTCTTTTGGCCTCGTATGGCGATGGAGGTTGAGCAGAAAATAAAGAGATGTGATCGCTGCATACGAAGAAAGTGTCCCCCTGAAAAAGCAGCTAAACTGGTTAACATAACCACCACACGACCTCTAGAACTAGTCTGCATGGACTTTCTTAGTCTGGAACCAGACAGCAGCAATACGAGCAACATCCTCGTAATAACTGATCATTTTACTAAATTTGCTCTTGCGTTGCCTACCCCCAACCAGAAGTCAAAAACGGTTGCCAGGTGCCTGTGGGACCAATTCATTGTTCACTACGGTATACCTGAGCGCCTGCACAGTGATCAGGGTCCTGATTTTGAGGCAAAACTAATAAAAGAGTTATGTGAGATCTCAGGCATTAAGAAAACACGAACTACCCCATACCACCCACGGGGTAATCCCACTGAAAGGTTCAACAGAACATTGCTTAGCATGTTAGGAACACTTGAATCCAAACAAAAGTCCCACTGGAAAGAGTATGTTATGCCGCTGGTACACGCGTATAACTGCACACGCAATGACGTGACAGGGTTTACTCCCTACGAATTAATGTTTGGCAGAAAACCCAGATTGGCAGTTGATCTGGCGTTCGGACTTCCTCTCAACAAAGATCAAAAAGTGACACATTCGCAATATGTTGAAAGTCTCAAGAAACGGCTAGAGGAAAGCTATGCGTTAGCTTCAGAGAACGCTCAAAAAGTGGCGGACAAGAATAGGACCAGATTTAACCACAAAATCACTGTTTCTGAACTTGAACCTGGGGACAGGGTTTTAGTTAGAAATGTGAGGCTGCGTGGTAAGAATAAACTGATAAATGGGAGGCAGACATCCATGTAGTTGTCAAACGTGCTGGTGACTTACCCGTCTATACGGTTAAGCCTGAGTCAAAGCAAGGTCCCTCCCGAACTTTACACAGAGACCTTTTGCTTCCCTGCAATTGTCTTCCTGCCGATGCAGCAGACACATCTGAACCAGAACCGATTCGCTGTTCCAAGACACGTCGGACTGCTGTTTCACGAAATAATGACATGAACAGTTAACCGAACTTGACGATGAACCTCTGCTTCGATGGGTTGAGGAATCCCCATGTGAAGAGATAGCCAGATTTACTACTGTGCACGAATATCCAAAAATTTCTCAAAAACCGGACGTGACACACCCACCTGATTGTGACTTATCTGAAACCACTGCCAATGCAGAACCAAATATGGAGAAAGATCCAAATGGAGATGAACCTACGGATTGCTCACTTGTAGGAACCCAACCGGATGGAACCAATACTGGAATTGACGACCTAGTGGAAAATGAACCGATCACCATGCTGGATGAACCTCCTGGAGATTCAGTCGAAGATCCAGTAAGCCAATCAGTTGAGGTGCCTGATGAAACAGATAGTATTGATCCCATTACAACTCAACCAGTACGACGATCGGAAAGAACCAGACAACCTCCTAAAAGACTTGAGTATCCTAATTTAGGAAATCCATTAGTGACGGTCGTGAAATCTCTGTTTCAAGGGTTGAGTACAGCCTTCTCCGAGTCCCTTAATAGTCACGAAAGACAGTACTGGGTACACATGCAACGGGACGTGCATGACATTTAGCAGGGGAGTGTGTAACCCAGTAGAGAAAGCGTCCCCTTTTCTCTTCTTTTATTTATATCAATACACTTGTACTGTTTTATTTTGAAAAACCTTTATTTTGAAAAGAGGAAGTGTGATTCCCTCGTCTTAACCTTACTTCCGGTCTCGCTATATGCGGCACTTTGAACTGAAGGTGGCAGGCCGTAGACCCGCTGTGCTGAACTTTATCAGTCATCTTGGTGAGTTTTAATGCAGAAAAGTATTCTCAACAAGTAATTGCATTTACAGAAGCTAATCTGAAATATCTGTTATGTTAAGTTGATGGAACACGAGCTAGAGAGGCCGTGTGGCTGACCGTCGCCGTGTCCTTATTGATACCTCATCTTGGCTAGGTTTGATTTGCTGATTAAGAAGTTGGATTGGATTGCTGAATCGCATCCTTGGATTCTCTCCGGACGGAGATGGCGAGCCTATGCCCAGAGCAGAACTGAACATTGGTCGAGGAGTCCCCTTCTTCTCTTCTGTGTTAACATCTACGTGGTAACAATACAAACCACTGACTGAAAAAAGGAGCTGAACTTGAAAGACAAACATATTTTGACTTGACTAACGACCAAAAGGACAAAGCTGAAATACTGAGCTCAGTAAGACTGTGTTTTGATTTTGATATGCCGGCTTGTTGTTATTATTATTGTTCTGATTACGTTGTGTTGTTATTTCATTTTGCTCAAAATAATAACTGTCTTTTGCTCATTTCCTGCCTCCAGCCAATTCATTTCGCACTCACCTTGATTCCATTGTACTCCTGCCGAACCTAGCATCTGGTCTAAGATAATTGAGTTGTTCTGAGGTACTTAATAAGTCAGGGGTTACAAGTAGTATTGCATTTTTTTGTATGTTCATTTTGTTTTCTTTGTTCTTTTTAAACATACTCCAAGAAGTCTGTAATGCAGTAAAACAAGTGCAAAGTGCAGGCTTTTGTTGTTTGCCCCTTTAAATCCCATTTCAATATACTTGACATAATTCTGAGTATAATTATTTTTTTTTTTTTATTTTGTTTCCTTTGGCAGTACATTCTCAAATAGATATAATACATTTTGGGGTCAACTTGAAAGAAAGGCAGATGTGAAATGTAAACAAAAATCTAAGAATAATTCTAAAGATAAAAGAAAATATCAAATATGGTACTTTCTATATGTTGACAATACACACCACACTTGTAAGAAGTTATAAGGCTTTTTTTCATTTCATTTTTCGACCAATAAATCATTCAGTTGACCTCAAAGACCTCGGTGGAAGTAAGACAAATTTGAATGGATTGTTAACATGACCCCACACTACAGTCCTACCAATTTTTAGCAGAATTTATTCAAAATTTTTCACAAGCCAACACTACCAAAGATATAACCTCCTCAGCGGAGGTTAAAACACACTTTATTGCTTTTCATTGTGAGCATGTGGAATTTGAGAAGCTAATGTTACCAATTAGATCAAAACAATGCTGTTTTAATTCTATATTAAATTGATTAATCCCAAGAATGACAAAATCTAAATATATTTTAGGCTTCCATATACTAACCTCTGGTAATCCTATAATTCCTATCAGGGTGGGAACACCATCCTTCACAGATAAACTGACTGCACTTAAAGAACACATTTTTACTGTTTGGACATTTATGTGTGCAGGCACAATATGTAACAGTTTAGGGAACAACAATAAATTTAGTACACAATAGTACAATTAGATAGTTAGCCATCTTGCGACTGTGCCGACTGTGCAATCTTGTGGAAAGTCATTAGAAATATGGCTTCATCTGAAAACTATCTATCACAGCTAATCAATAATTCTGCTGTGATAGAGCCAGACAGATGTCTCGTAGAAGATAGTGCTTTTTGCCTTCACATGATTGCTCAAATCTGCAAAGCAGAGGAGTAGGATAGTGGGACTCAGATAAAGGATATGGTCCGTGCCTTTTCTCTGTTTCCCTGGTTTGCTTTTCTGAGTCTGTTAATCCCCTGGCGAACTCTGATGAGACTGCAACTCCCTGGGTGTGCTAGCAGCGCATCAATAATACATCCAGTCCAGCTGCAGCCACTAAACACTTCACACACAAATCTGATACACAACATGCATGCTCTGTATCTCTCTTAAACACACATGCACACTTTCCATTCTCCCCTCAACTATAGCTCGACTCCTCGCTGTCACTGTCATAAAAGCCTTGCATTATTTATTCATGGCCCAAAATATAAGCTAAAATCATCCAGGAAAAAAAAAAAAAGAGGTGACACCTGAGGCGCTTTCTAAAGGCTGCTGTATCATTCGAGAACAGAATGATTGCTCACTCTGAATAGAAGGTGAAGTGTCGTTTAGGCTTCAGTGGATGCACAAAGTGTCACTATGTTTACACTTGAAATGCATATTCAAGGTGATGACTATCTGAGTCCCCATCTAAGTGCACCTCACGCAAAGTGTTAACTAGAACAACAGTTTAATGCTCAACATGGCTTCAGAGATGTATTGCCTTCAATATGGTTTTATTTTTCTGACTTCAAACTACAGTTCAATAAGAAGCGATCATTTGGAAGAACTGAACATGGCGATTAGACTCCGATGACCCATCATAACTGAACAGAATCTCAGTGATGATAGGAATTAGGACAGGACCCCCCCCCCCCCCCCTCCATCCAGGATTTAGACACTGGCGGTGGTGAAGATGAAGATGGGACCAGTTTGAGGCTGAGATAGAGAGGAGGTGGGAATGAGAGTCTGAAAGACAGAATGACAGAAGAGCACTGAGCACACAGAATGGAGGGTGATAGGCTGAGAGAAGGTGGGCAAGAAGATGACTGGACTAGAGCAATGATCTAGCATTGAGCTTGACAGCACAAGAAAGTGGAATTGATTTAAGGAATAGACTAGCAGCTGAACACTCAGGAAAGCAGACAGAGGAATGATTACAGATCTTCCTCATTGAATCTTACACATAAGGTTCATTTAGGTCTATAGGTATTAGGTTTACATTGGTTTTTCAGCCTAAAGGTGGCCTCCTTCACTTGCTCCACACAAAGCTCTTTGGACCTCATATTGAGAGTTCCAGTGTACAGCTAACAAATGCATTTTCAACACTTAGAATCAACTCCAGATATTTTATCTGCTTAGTTTGTCATGGAACAGGCCGAACCTGGCCACAAAACTGCTTGCCAATTACTTTTGAGCTTCTGGAAATGTATAAAAATGGCTGTTATTCCTAAACTGTTATTGCAATACTTTTGTCTAAACCCTTGAATTTAAGCTGAAAGTCTCCACTTTAATCACATCTTGATTATTTGATTTAAAATTCACCTTGGCCGTGTACAGAGGCAAAACTACAAAAATTGTGCTATTGTCCAAAAATCAATAGACCCAACTGTCCTTTCATGCTTCAGATAAAATGAATGCCATTTCCATGTCCATACATTAAATATGAAGCTGCATGTATCTTAGCTTAGCACAAAAACCACAAATAAGGAGGCAGCTAAAAGGGTCCTGTCCAAAAGGACCTCTGAGGCTCTAAAACATACAGTACAATGATGTGGTGGGTACTTTGTGTTTTCAGATACTAGGTGATACGGTCCTTGACAAAGGCTATTGTTCTATGCATGCTTTGTGTGGTTCTTGCATACAGTGTTTTAACCTGCCATTACCTAAAAAAAATTATTTTATTTGTGGCTGTAATATGACAGGAAGCAAAGACGTGAATGCAAAATTATCTATTTGTTATTCCACTCTGCCAGGAGGTCACATAAAATTAAAAACACTCACAGAAGTGTAGTTGAAACCGTACAGAATGAGTATCTAATTAATTTCACTGCATACGGTGAGTGCATCTTTGGTCTGCTTCTGAAGGCTTATAATCTTTGGAGACCTTATTCAAGGCCAAAGTGGAAATGGCTCATTTTACTCACATACCAATCATGGCAGTTCCCATCTTGCCTGCTTCTGTGTTTGCCACTGAGACCAAGGTTGAAAATAAAATACAAGGTCATTACTTGAAAGATTAAATATATAAACCACCCTACACCGCCAAGCACAGTACAGAGTCCACATCAGAGACATGGAAAATATGGAGCGTAATTTCTTTTTGCCTTTGCTACAAAACAAACTTCAAATCAATCTAAAGTAACAATTAGATTAATATTGGATTAAAAAGATCAAATTTATCATGAGATGATGGTTACTGAATATATATTTAATACCACCTGTTTCTTTTGAGGGGGCATTGTTGTCTTAAAGTAAACACAAAGCTTTTTTAAAATAATTTTCAGATTTTTTTTTCCTTTTAGACACTGGATGATTAGTATGAACAGCTGTAACAATGAAGGGATGTAAACGTGGATATTACCAGGTTCAAGAAATTAAATTATGTTAATATTTGAGAAATATTGCCAAAAAATATTTTTAATAAAAAATATTACTTACAGCTTCATTTTAAGATAATGTAATATCTATCATATCTATTGGGACAGAAACAAAGTCATTTGCGTATATAAGTGTAAATATGGTCAAAAAAATCTATATTCATTAATGATTCTTGACTTTTATTACAGTCACACACAACAAAAAAAAAAAAACAAAAATAAAACAAAAACAAAAACAAAAAAACAAAAAAAAATCGGGTCTACTGGATGCTTAGTTATCAGAGTTTGACTGCAAGAAATGGCTGTACATCCACACTGTAATCTCAAAACAATGAGCCAGTGGTACACAGTCGGCAGTTCACCAGTTGAACCAGTGTTTTTTTTTGTTTTTTTTTTAAAAATCTGATAATAATGTAAATAATTCTAGAGAACAAAATAACCCAGAAATCAAAAATAGCTCCGTTTATGTATTATTACCTTCTACAATCATCTTCAATACAGTTGGTGGGGTGGGGTGGGGGCCCGCATCCTTGCTTTATCTTTTTTAAACCAATCACACTTGTCGTTTGTTGTGGGTGGGCCAGCTACAGAGCACCGTGGTGGGGACCCATTTTGATGGTACATTTGCACTTGGGGAGGCGATTACTGTTATAAAAGACTTTTTATTTTGGTTGGACCCAAGTGTGGCCATCTTATTGCACAATCCACAAATATTCTCCTTCCAGATTGTAGGTTGCTCATTTGAAGTTTATTGTTGTTTCCCATAGAGAAAGTGGTTTTTCAAGATGGCAACAATCAGATCCCATAAGTGAAGCTATGAGACTATTTTAGACATATTTAGAGCCAGCTGATTGTTCTCCTAAAAGATCAGAAATGTCAAATGTTTTATTTGGCCATATTCAAAATACTAACAGCCACACTTAGCTGTGGACAGCCAAGATAATCTCACCTCTCCAATCAACATGATTGCACTGTGTGGTAGCACATGTAAGAGGAATGATTTTCTGTTCAGTAGTCCACTGCTTATCAACACCTCCTTCTGTGCTTTGTGTCACCTTTCCAAGCTTATTTTCTTCGGATAACAATTGAAAACAGATTGCTTTTTGGTGCTAGACTAATTGGGATGACATGGCTCATCAACACCTAGGCTGAACCAACAGGTCTTTGGTTCAAGTGAGAATAAGACTCAGAGTAAACGAGAAAAAAATCTTTAGTGATTTTCTAGGTTTATTGCTTTTTAAGGGGACAAACAGGTATTATTGGTGTGTGCATCTTTGTCAGATCCCTTCAAAGACACAAATCCCCTTCAAATGAGATGTTTGAACACAGAAACACATAAAAACTGTATTATATATATATATATATATATATATATATATTTTTTTTTTTTTTTTTTTTTTATTTTTTTTGGGCTACTCATCATCTAAACCAGGAGCAGAGCAGGACTCGTGACGTGAGCCATCATTTTTTGCTGAACTTAAATTCAATTGAGCTGCTGCCTTTAACTTCTATTTGAAAGGCTTTTGAGAAGATTGTTCTAGTAGTTTAATTGGGCAGGTTTTCCAAATAATTGCTTTTTCTGTTTGGTTGTTCAATTTCCATCTTAGTTCAATTTGCAGCTTTCACCATAATTTAATAATCTATCAAAATATGAGGCTAGAGGGGAAAAAAATAAATAAATCACTAAGCCTCTTCACTGAAAAAATGGTACATTTTACTCAGCATAGATTGGCAGTGAGATGTGATGAACTCTACAAGAACTCCCTTTATGAAGACGAAAATATCTGAATGAGACATACTGCCTTGAGGGATAGCGATGATAAAACAGGGATATGTGGTAGCTTGGATAGAAGGTGGTGAGATGCATATGACTCCTAGGTATAGCACACATTTGGAGGTAATCAATATGTGCCCTATTGCTTTGACAGAAAGAGGAAGGAAGTTAGAAAGCAGGAGAAACAAAGGTAGAGGTGGAACCAGAGCCAGAGACTAAGAAAGTCCTTTGAGACTGGTTTATGGGGGCACCTCAGCTGTTTTCCAGCTTTACTTCAAACGGAATACATCTCACACTCTGATGGAGCAACAGAAGAGCTTATTTAAAACCCAGCGGTACCTTACTGCTGGATCTGTTTTTAGTCTATGGCACAAAGGTCAGATTGGACAGACTGTGTGTGTGTGTGTGTGTGTGTGTGGTGTGTGTGTGTGTGTGTGTGTGTGTGTGTGTGTGTGTCAGGGAAGTTAAGGCACCACCATACAATGCACTGAGAAAAAAATCACATTCACAAAATTATAATATAAAGAAGCAAATGAAAACACAAAATTGAAATTCAACTTTTGGATCGTTGACCCAAAACAGGATGAAGTGAAACACTCGAATTGCCCAGGATAATTGCAAAAAAGCCACTTACTGCAGTAGTCACAGTAATCTTTATCATCAAGGTCACAGTGAGAACTATGCCTAGTGGTATTAAAAAACATCAACAACAAACTGTGTATTTGTTATGTTTGATTTAATATTGGGAAGTACTGAGAATATGCAGAATTTAACAAAAGTAAAAACCTCCCATCTGCCCTGTCTCTCTCTATGATTTTTGGACATAATGTCATGTGTTGGCTGTGTGGCAGGCAGAAAATGGACCCAAATGCAGGACTCGGGAGACCAGAGCATAAACTCAAAATGCTGCTTTGTTTCTGACAGGTGAAAAAAAACACGGTCCAAAAAGCACACATGGAACCAGGCCTGGAAAACTAAATACCAGTGACAACAGAGCCGGGGAGCACACAGCATTGAAAGACAAGATGATAAAGGACAGAGGGGAGACTTAGACAATATATACACAAGGTAATGAGGCTAGGGGAAAAGAGGGGGGAAACACAGCAGGAACAAATCAGGGATAATGAGACAAGGAAAGTAAAACTAAATATAAGGCACAGGTGACCAAAAACTACAAAAGTAAAACAGGAAATAACTAACCAAAGAAAATTTTAGACAGACCTAACAGGAAACAGGGAAAACAGGAAAAACTGAAACTCCTGGAATCAAAATTAACAAGAAATACTCAGAGTTCAAACTTCTACCAACGCAGCTCACTCTCTGGGCAGTATTTACCTTTAAGGGAGTAGTATTGTATTTTGTATGTATTGTATTTTGTATGTATTGTATTTTGTTTTCTTTTGCTCTTTTTAAAACATACTTGAAGAAGTTTGTAGTGCAGTAAAAAAAAAAAAAAAAAGCAAGTGCAAAGTGCAGGCTTTTCTTATTTGCCCTGCTGAAACCCATTTTAATATACTTGACATTATTATTATTATTTTTAAGTGACTAACACTGATTATCTCTTCAGCATGGCACCTGTTAGTGGGTGGGATATATTAGGGGGCGCAAGTGAGCATTCTGTGCTTAAAATTTACGTGTTAGAAGCAGGAAAAATGGGTGAGTGTGAGGATTTGAGTGAGTTTGACAAGGTCCAAATTGAAATTGCTAGATGACTGGGTCAGAGCATTTCTAAAACTGCAGCTCTTTCAGGTGTTCCCAGTCTGCAGTGGTCAGTTTCTATCAAAAGTGGTCCAAGGAAGGAACAGTGGTGAACCAGTGACACGGTTATGGGCAGCCAAGGTCCACTGATGCACATGGGGAGTGAAAGCTGGCCCATGTGTTCCGATCCACCAACAATGGGCATGTGAGCATCATGACTGGACCACAGAGCCATGGAAGAAGCTGGCCTGGTCTGATGAATCATGTTCTTTTTTTTACAATCACATGGATGGCCATGTGTGTGTGTGTGTGTGTGTGTGTGTGTGTGTGTGGTGTGTGTGTGTGTGTGTGTGTGTGTGTGTGTGTGTCACTTACCTGGGGAACACCTGGCAACCAGGATGCACTATGGGAAGATGGCAAACAGGTGGAGGCAGTGTGATGCTTTTGCAGTATTCTGCTGGGACACCACCTACCTAAGCATTCTTGCATGCCATGTACACCCTGTTTTGTACTTAAACAGTCAAATGTGATATATTTTATATCCTTATATGGGACTTTGGTCTAAATAAGTGAATAAGATGGCAGGCAAGTAAGTCTGAATTTTGCAACATTTCTTTGGAAAGCTGACACACAGGCAGGAATCTGAGCTGAGGAGGAGAGCACAAGGTAATTCCAGAGATAAGCACTAAGGGCATAAAACTAAGAGATCTCACTGAGAAGATTCGCCTGAGTGACTCTCCCACATAAATGGTAAAATGATGTGCCAATGAATGAGAGAAAGGACTGGCATTTTATTGCAGCAGGTGAGTAATCAGTGAATAGGCTGCAGATGTTCCAGCAGAGACATCTGCAGGAACCAGGAGACAGCCTCACCTCTGGAGACACACAGATACAGAGGACCACACACAGGGAGAGACACAGAGAATAAACATATAGTGGGAGAGAGAGACAAATTTGGCAGGTTGGCACTGGAGAACGGGGGTACCATGAGAGAGAAACTCTTGGGTGTCTTTTGTAGTACGCTTGAGGTCATTATCCATTTGCACTTTCAAGTGTTGTCCAATTGGTTTTGTAGCTTTTGGTTGAATCTAAGCAGAGTTCAGCCATACAGGTAATTGCCTCCACCATGTTCAGCAGACGATGTGGTATCCTTCATACATGAACTGTTCTTTTCCGTCTTCATTTATTATTATTATTATTTTTTTAAATCACATCATTCACATATAATTTAATTGTGGGTTTTTTTCTGTCCAAAGATTTTTTTTCCCCCAGAACTGTACAGACTCTCTAGATGTTTTCTGGTTAAGTTTAGTCTTACTTCCCTGTTCTTGAGTCTAACTAGGGGTTTGCACTTTCTATTTGAATTCATGAAGTGAATATCATATCCTGTTTGTATCCTCAATGATAATGATGTATCTACTTCCTCACAAATGTTTTTAACATAGTTAGATGTTGTGAAGGCCTTTTTTTCTTAACCTAAGAAACAATTCTGCACTACTTCTGTCAAACCCCTGTACTTGAATCACATCTTGATGGTTTAAAGACCACTGTGGTGGTGTACAGAGGCAAAATAACAAATTGTGTAACTGTCCAAATACTTATGACCTTAAATGTACAGAAAAGAGAAAAATCGCCAAAATATTTTAAATTTTTTAGTTCATGAAAACAGTGTGAGAATTTTTAGGGTGTGCACCTGGTGAACATCTAGGAACAGAGGATCCAGTTCTTTTTAGAAATTATTCTTTTTCACAGATTCTGATGTCTTGGGACATCCACAGTATTCATTCCATTTCCTTGTGACGTATAACTATTAGGATCATGCTGTGAGTAACGTTTTTTTTTATATTTTGGATGCACTGCAGATGTGAGAAATTAAAACAGCAGAATACTCTTTTTTAAATCGTTTGTGAGCACTGGTATTATGTTGTATGCACTCTATGTATATATGTATTATAACTGCAGTACTGGCTCTGCTTTGTCAGGTCCCATGGTGGCTTTATATTCACCAGTTACTTAAGCCTTAGGCTTAGAAATTATCAAACAGCAGAATAATTGGCATGTGTTGGAGGATGAACTTGACCATCTGAGGAGGAGGGGAGCAGGACTAATAATACACACGGCAGCCTTATATTGAGTAGTTGCACATTGTACAAGCTGTTTGAATATAGAATATGCAGCTGTTTCAGCACACCTCTAATGGGCTGTTATATCCCCATATTTATGTCCCAGTATACCCATAATTTGTGTTTTCTGATAAGCAGTGCCATTTTTAATTTTCAAACTGACTTGATTTTCCTCCAACCATAGCTGGCTTGAATAATGCAGCTGCACTGTTGTATGACCCTCTTAGATTAGAAATTACATCCAACTAATAAACTCAACCCAGTAGGATGCTTATAAAATTGTAGTTTAGAATCTTGCTTTAGTTTTGTTAGTGTGACTTTTAAGGTGTCTTACTGATAAATGCACATATTTGCAGGATTTTTTTTTTAAACAAACAAACAAAAAAGTTGGTTTAGGCAACAAATAAACCTAGCATGGCAACCTAGCATGAAACCATGTTACATGAGCTTCCAGAGCATCAAAGTAAAATATTGCTCAATTTGAATTTAATGACTGCTTCTGCTCAACCCAGCACCAGCAATTGGGCACGCTGCCTGTGCACTAATAACAATAATGCACTGCTTTATGAAATGCCCTCAACACAAAATTATATTTGTATGTCTGTGTGTGTGTGTGTGTGTGTGTGTGTGTGTGTGTTTGTGTGTGTGAGACTAGTTGAGCGTATGTGTGAAATGGCACATTAAGACTCACATACACACAGTATATACAACCAATTCCAAAAAAGTTGGGACACTGTGTAAAATGTAAATAAAATATCAATGCAATTATTTACAAATCTCACAACAGAACATAGAAAATACTTAAAAAAAAATTGAGACATTGTACTATTTCATGAACAATATTAGTTCATTTTGAATTTGATGCCACCAACACATCTCAATAAAGTTGGGATGGGGCAACAAAAGGTTAGAAACATAAGTGGTACTAAAAAGAAACAGCTGGAGGAACATTTTGCTACTAATTAGGTTTATTGGGTATAGGTCAGTAACATGACTGGGTATAAACAGAGCATCTTAGTAAGGCAGTTTTTCAGAAGATGGGCAGAGGTTCACCTTTCTGCAAAAAACTGTCTATAAATCTTGGAATGATATCAGAATAGTGTTCCTCAAAAATTGCAAAAACTCTGAATATCTCATCAGTACAAAATATCATCAGAAGATTGTGGGAATCTGGAGAAATCTCTGTGTTGAAGGGACAAGACCAAAACTCAGTAGTGGATGCCTGCGATCTTCGATCCATCAGGTAGCACTGCATTAAATGTGCCTGTCATCGCAAATCACTGCATGGGCTCAGGAACACTTTCAGAAATCACTGTGAACACCGTTCACCACACCATCCACAAACACACGTCAAAGCTCTGTCACACAAAGTAGAAGGAATGTGTAAACATGATCCAGAAACGCTGCTGTCTTCACCGGGTTACAGCTCATCTAAAATGGACTGAGGCAAAGTGGAAAACCATTCTGCGGTCAGACGAGTCAAAATATGGGTTTATTTACATTTTACGCACATTCCCAATTTTTGTAGATTTGAGGTTGTATATACATTTTATCTATATGCTTTACAAACCTATGTTTGATGAGTGCTGTAGATATTTTTTGTAAGTATGTTATGACTATGCATGATATTAGGTGATCAGCTCAAAGTAACACAAGAAAAGTAAATAACAGAGATAAAGGGTATTGATGTGTACAAAACTGGCTAGAAGTGCCGTTATCTGCTGTTTGTGATTTTATTGCTATCACAAAATGGGACAACTGAAGCACTTTGTAGTTTATGCAAATTACTGTTATCTAAAAACCCTGGTGTCCCTTAACTGAATTTCAAAGCTAAGCCTTGTAGCCAGAGAGGACTGATTTTAGTGTCATTTACAACGATAAAAATCACTCACAGCACTACTGAGTGATACTTTTTGTGCGTGTTTGGGTCCATCTGTGTTGAGATCCTGTTTAGTCAGCTGCATAGTGTGGGGTAACAGTATGAAAATGTATTTTAGAGAGTATAACAGAGGCTGGAAGAAAAAGACCCAGCCACTTGAATGACATACCAAAACACTCCAAAAGCAGAATTTTACATAAGCAGCCTTTCAAAGGTAGAGGTCTCATCCAGCATCAAATCATTCTTTTTTTTTTTTTTTTTTGTCTCTCCATTCTTCATTCAGCCTTTAAGTGTATGATAATGAGTAGCAATCAGGGAAAGATACTTGTGTTTTGCTCAGTTAAGAGTAAGGGCAAAAATGGGCATTGTACACCTACATACCGCAAATGATGGTGTCATTTAAGAAAAGTATTTATATGAAAAAAATAATGACAGTCTGTTATACAGGAAATTCTTGTTGTTTTGAGCAGCAGGTAACTGAAAGTTTAGGATTTTATGTGGCTTTTGTGCACATATGCAGTAATCCAGCTGTATGGAATAAAAGCCCTAAAATACGGAACTCTCCGAGGTAGTGATACCTTTGTATTCATCACAGATACGGACAATATCCTGAAGAATGCGCACCGCATCTTTGACAGATACAGTTTTGAGAAATCTCTGTAAACGAACAAGAGATTTCTCCATTTACTCTATTTACCCATCTGTTGAAGATATGTGTAATATCTCAATATTTAATTAAATCTAAATAGCTGATTCAGAGAACTGGAAAGGGACAGAGAACACAGCCCATATAATCAGTATAAAGCAAATAATCCTGAATTTACCGTAAATAAACTTAAAAACCACCAAAGACCACCGTTACTGCAAACATCCACATTTAACTGACATGTTTGACATACTGAGCTACTTTCTGCTGTTTACTTGAAGGGCTACCATCCTCAGCCAGAATAACCATACAATCCATATCATCAGAGACACAGACTGAAAGGTGTGGACATCAAGTTGTGGACTGGTAGACAAAGTCATCTTCTAAGACAATTATCATCTAGCTGCCTGGAAAGAATAGCTAAGAAGAAAGCAAGAGAAGTTATATAAACATCTACCATTTGTTGGTTCTTTACAGTCCAACTATAACCAAGTCTTACTAAACATTTCATGAATAACACATAAAGATTTGATAATCCACAAAGAACAAAAGTACCATTGTCAAATCTGATAGTAAACATGCCAGTGCCGAACAGCAAAGACATCTGCATCCACCTCAGCTCCTGTCCACTCACAAATCCCAAAGCCTTTGCTGACAAGTGGGACTGAGAACTTCATGAAAGTTTAGCAGGAAAGAAAAAAAAAAGCCACAAGAATGGAGTCATTTCTTCAAGTGTTAAAAATTAACAACCACCCAGAGTAGGTTACCCACTTCAGTCTATCAACATAAAGCAAAAAACTGTCCCTAGATACGAACGCTGTCCATAATTCCAACCTTTTTCCACTGGAGCTTCAGCAGTAATCAGCAGCAAATATTAAAAGCTTTGATGGACAGTGGGAAGAACATGCCTCTGATTTTATAAACATGAGCTACTTGACCATAAACACAAAAGACAACACCTGTGCTGTGAATTCAGCTTCCACAGTTAAGTGACAGAGTGTCTCTATTATTACTTACACTGCAGAAAGCATCGGTCCAAGTGCTGCAGCGTACTGCTCTCTGTCTTTAAACAGACAGGTGGTTGGGGGCACAAGCACAAAAAATGCAGCGAGCAGATCAGAAGGCTACTGTCAATGGATTTTTCCTTATGCACTTTTGCAGAAAAAAAGTTGTTCAAGGGTTTGAAAAGTCACTTACTCTAGAGGGAAAATTGTTAAGAGAAATGTTAGACATCAAAGCTGACTTGGTTGTCATATTAAAAAAAAAAAAATCACAAAAAACACTAAATGAAGGCTAACATTCAGCTACACTGACCAAGTCAGCCCTTGATTGTTGTGACCTGCAGAAATGCTAACGAGAGCACCGCTGAGCAGGTGCCAACTCTCGGCTGTTTTGGATCGGTAACGGGGAGGGGTGGGGTAATGGGGGTCATAGTGCTGTTATCGCAAAGTCAGTGAACAACTGTGTGACGTTTGATGGGTTTAGCATGAACAGTATGCATCTATGGCACATGTGTCAAACTCGAGGCCCGCGGGCAAGGTCCAGCCCGCAATATAATTATATTCAGCCCATGAGATAATTTCATATGACTATTATTAAAGGCCCGCCAGTAAATAGTGCTCCCACCACTTATACTACAAATCCCACTATGCACTGCAACAGCTGCCATGCAGGCCAAGACCTGTAAACTAACCTGTTTTCCAATGACACATTAATCAGTGATCAGCAGATAAAAATATCGGTCCACACTTTTTATAGTGACATTTAAACTAGTCTGACCCCCACAAAATGGCCAAACTAAAAGTGGAAAATGGATTTTCTAAACTTGGGAGGCAGAGGACCTGATTGCTTATATCGGGGGTAAACCTGTGTGTCTCTTTTCCCCACCTGTGACGTGTGGAGAAAAGAGCGGATTAGTTCAATGGATGCGGGAGAAGATGTAGAGGGAGACCTGCACAGGTGAGCTGACAGTGCATCACTGCATCACACACCAGGAAACTGTGCAGCAAAGTCCTGAAGACAGAATGTATCATAAACACTGTAACACTGACAGTAACCTTTATGAGAGGCAAAGGTTAAAATCACCGGCAGTTTCAGTCCTTTCTGAATGAAATACCTTCTGAATTTGGTGACATGTCTCATCACACAGGTGCGATGAGCTGCCTGAGGAAATCTGTCAGTTCATGAAAAGTAAAGGAAAAGGCTCAGCAGTGCTCTGAGATGAAAGGTGGCTGTGTGAGTCGGCCTTTCTCTGCGACATAATGAAGCATCTCAGTGCCTTAAACCTGCAGTTTCAGGGATATGACCTCGTGATTACACACAGATATGACGCAGTGAGAGCTTCTCAAGTCAAGTTACACCTGCGAGAGGCGTAAATGCAAAAAGGGAATTTATGCCACTTTCCATGTTGCCAAAAAAAAAAAAATCAGACCAGGTCTCCACCGCTGTGTGCTGAGAAACTGGACACACTGCTCAATTTACACAGCGTTTTTCCGAGTTTGAAGCATAGAAATTCACATCACAGTTTTTACCTGAAAAAAATTGCAAATTTTTATCAGCTTGAAATATTTCTGTTTTCCCCCTTTTGTTATTTTTGAAAAAAAATATAATTTCAATATTTTATTTAATGTTTTCAGGAAAAAGTTGCTGTATTGTGGCCATTCAAATTCATATTGCTGATTAAAATATTTTCAGTTTTAGACTTCAATAAAGGTTAATGCTGTTCAGTCTGCGACTTAGACTGTGTTTTCTATCCTGTGATTGAGTTTGACACCCCTGATCTATGGTGTGAATTTAAAGATCCTAGGTGAGACAAGATTTTCAGAAAACCTGACCTCTGACCTTTAGCATGAGGCCAAGGTTGCTGAGATTAGAACTCATCTGAAATTTTTAGTAGATGCATCTCTGGTGTGAATTTAAACATTCTCGCTCACATTATTCTCGAGTTATGGCCAACATTAAAGTTTTTGTGGAACAGAGGATAGCTTTACTTTTTCTTCGAAAAATGTAGCTTGCTAGAAACAAAAGCCATTAACTGACATATCCCCCCTACACAGTAAAATGGGCAGTGTTAATGCAACACTAAAAGAGTCAATTTTAACACTGAGCCAGTGAACATATGGTCCCGCCCTGTACAGTGTTAAAATTACACTGAGCTCAGTGTTACATTTTCAGAGTTGATTTTACTCTGATTAGAGTTAAATTTAGCTATAGAGTAAAATTTAATCAGCACTCACATTGTTAATATACTTTTACTCTATGACATAAATAACACTCACAGTGTTATTTAAATATGACACTGCTACTTTAAGTGTTATTCTAAATCAACTCCTACAATTTTTTCTTAACAAGTGTAAGATCTATTTAACTGTTAATTAAATTTAACTCTAAACAGTGTTAATGTGTAACCAATTCAGTCAGTGTCAAAAAAATTTACACAATTATATACTGTTTTTATAAACCTATTGTTAATATTTCTTACGACATACAGCCAAAGATATTTGTAGCACAAAAAGAACCCATCTTCCTTGTCTTATTAATTTATTAAGTTCAGTACAAAAATAAAATGCACTTAAAGGCTTCTCTGCATTTTCAGTTTGATTAGAAAGAAAAAACTTTTCTAAGACAATGTGAATTTACTGGAACATCTTTATCCATTTATCTAAGAAATACATATTTTTTGAAGAACTTGACATTAGTGCCAATTTTTAACAAACGACAAATATCAATTGGTCAGTGACAAAGTTAAAAGCACCCATTTTCTTAAGGTCACATAAAATTTTACACAAAAGCTTTTCAAATTAGATCTTTAGATTACCAGTGACCAATTAGGAATATGTTGTTGCCGATGAAATTCTGTAGCCCCAGTTGAAAGTAATTTTGTGTTTGACATGGAGAGAGAGAGTGTTCACTACAAAGTTCTGAAGCAATTTCAGCACCTTCCTTTAACTCTCCAAGTTCCAAGACGTACATGTTGTGGAGCATTTGATTATAAACAGTTCCAAATACGAAGTAAAAAATTTCATCAAAAGCTCCAAGTGAGCTGGCTGACTTGCATGGTACGACCTGCTTGTCCAGAACAATGAAGAACTCATGAATGGTGCTCCTCTTTGTCCCAACAGCAAGTGGGTAGGGCTGCGTAGTGGAGTTCATGGCATCAGCATGTTCCTGGACACTTGTTCCACTCTAAGTATGAAAAAAAGGAAAAATAAGTGGGATTTAAAATTTCTGTCAAAAACTGCCAGAAGCTTTCCCTGTCAAAGTTCAAATCAACACCTAACCAACACTCTCTGCCCCAAATAGAAGAATACATAGCAATAAAAGGAATGAAATTGGTTCCATATAATTTTAAAACAGAATCCATTTCATATATGAAAAGAATCATAGCAAAAGAGGAGAAAGGGAACAGGTAATAGTTGTTGCAAAAATTAACATACATTACAAACCTTCTGGAAGACCACATGGTGCTCCTCATCCTGGGATGGAGAAACCTTCCCACGTCTTTTGTAACCCTGACAGGAAGGAGGAATCAGGTGGAACAGGAGAATGATGGAAGCAAGATCACTGTCCCAGCCTGTGAGAACAGAAATAACACAGAACATGAAAATAAAGAAAAAAAATTAGAAGGCTATTCCTTTAAAGCCGAAACATAAAGAAATCCAATAGAAAATTCAATTGAATAAAAAATTCTTTACAATTCCTCCAGCTACTATTAATACTTTAAAGAGAAAGGTTTAAGTCCTACAGAATAAAACTACCAGAGGTAAGGGTCTCATCCAGTTCCTCCTCACTTGAAGCTCCTTCAGCACAGTAGATCACTTCTTCAAGGTCGGTTGAGGTAGGGAGAGTCTTGCTCTGCTGGATCACTTTATGCTTGAAAACAGTCGGCCACCTAAAGTAAAAGGCATTCTATTAATTGAGCACAGAAAATAAGACAAGAAGTACAACACTCATCAAAAATAATAAAAAACACATTGAAAATAATCACTGCAAACCATACACTACCATGTTGAAAAATTATGTAAAATAAAAACAAATGTATTCCAATATAAAACGAATGTTTGCAGTTTATGGGGGAAAAAAAAACGTTGGCACTAACCTCTCCAAAAACCTGGTAGCTACATCTTCTCCAAATTCCAGAATGAAGTCTTGCTCAATCTAAACATATGGAAAAAGAGCTTATTGCAATATAACACAAAGCCAATTCATCTCCAGGCCTTTATTTCAGGGGCAGGTTTGTTTAAAGAGGTTATTAATTTAAAAAACAAAGATCTTACTGGATTGTGTGATCAACTCATGATCAGAAACTAACTTCTTTGATTTAATTTTTTTGACCAAACCTACTTAGGTAAAGCATCAAAGGTAAAGTGTGGAGTTTGCCCAAAATGAGATGTATAGCTATTTTAGAAGGTTTTCATTTTAGAGAACAAGTCAATTCACTTATGAACACACAATTGTACATCAACAGGCTATTTGTGTAAAATGCTGAATTACCAAGCCTCTGACATCTCTGAAGCGAGGAAATTCAGTCAAGACGCTGGATGATCTGTTTTCGTCCAGGACCATCTTGCAACGGTAATCAAACATCATCTTCATTTTGTTCCTGATGGCGGCCTCATCAGAAGAGTATTTCATGAAGGAATTAGCTTCCTTATATGGCTCTTCTCTTAGGGTCACCTCAGGGTTAAATGAAGCATCTCCTCTGGCTGTTGGTCCACACCCAGTCAGCTGACATGATGATCTTCTCCCCTCTGATAAGGTGCTCTTCCTCTGGATGGTTTTAAGCCTCCATGCTAAGTAGCCACTTTAACCATAATAGAAATCTTCCTTTAAAATAGGTTAACAGGCTATTTTATTAGAAAGGCAGTATTTGGGTCAAAAGATAAAGAATTTAAAACAACTTGGATATTGGATTTAATACTTACATATCCATTTTTGGAATAAGGATCACGCAGGTTTGGGAACTTTTCAATCATGCCTTGAGCATACATCTCTCTCACATGTTGTGGTGGTGCTGTCCTAAAGGAGCAAATTAAATTAGGGCTGCAACTTTAGTAATTAAGTATTCTATCGATAATTCCATTGATTACTGAAGTAATTGGATAAGAATTACAGTTCATCTGCATATTTTAACTTCCGTACAGCAGTTTTTCCCTGTGTGAAACAAACAGGGTGGATGAAGCAGCTACAAAGTGTCTTTTCTTCACTTGCTGATCAGGTGGTTGATGGAGGACTTCCAGCTGCTTCCCAGTAAACGTTTAATAGTGGGTGGTTCGGGGGGGGGGGGGGGGGGGGGGGGGGGGGGCTTCTTTTGGATGCTAGAAAAACGTCTCCTTTTGCTCCACCTGAGCTCACGTCTCAGTAAGGGCTCCGCCTCTTTAGGTGTGTATGAAGCAAGCAGCAATAATAGCAGCGATCTAGCCGGTGTGGAGTCCGCGGGGTGTGCTCCTGTCTGCTAAATGCTGTGACAGCAGAATTCTGAAAGTAAACCGATTTTCTCAGCCCAGTGCAAGGGCGTCTCAGCGCCTGGCGATCAACGACTAAAACACTGTTTTGACTCAAGAATTACTTTAAACAACCACAAACGTAGTTGATCATTTGATATTCATCTGAGGACGATTTCATGTTCGTTGATAGTAACAAGCATAACTTTAATAGAATACCATTAAAAAGTAGAAATAGCTGAGATTTAATTAACACCGACGATACATTTCATGCTGTTTCAGAGGAACCGCAGCTCCCGCAGAAGGAGTTTCCCCCGAGGCAAATTGAAAACATAACCCGGGGGAGCTCGAGGCAGGTGTCTGAAGTCAATTCCCAAAATCAGCCCTGAAGTATATTTTATAGGTTCCTATCAACGTTTGGAAGCGTAGTGACCCGTTAATGCAATTTTATGTCTAAAATGCCATCTTTATTTAATGCTAAATATAGGATAACATTTTGAAGGTTTAAGCTAGCTAACAACTCCTCAAACATCTGTCACGTGAAAAGCATATTTTTTTCTGTCTGAAGAACCATGTTATTTTAATATGCTGCTTTGAGTGTAACGACAGTGAAAATTCAGGAAAAAAATGAAAAATTGAGGAAACTTACCGAGACTTTTCCAGCAAGGCGGAGAAGTTGAAAATGGCGCAGATAAAATTCTCTTCGGTCTGGCACAAAGTGCAAGGGGGCGGAGCTTTTCAGAGTACTTTTTTACACTCAGTTTGGAGAATTTTCATTAACACTGCATTATAGTGTTTTAGTAACTCTAACCGAGTGCATTTCCTTTAACACTTGACAAGTTACACTGTAAAGAGTTATTTTTAAAAAACCTGTTTTAACTCTGAATATTTACACCAACACTGCAGAACATAAGGAGGCATTTTACACCCACTGGTGTTGAACTGACTCTTATAGAGTTTACATGTTCTGACACTGCTTATTTGACACTCAGGATTTTACTGTGTACCTTTTTAAAATGTTCTGTAGTGACTTATTTGAATTCAAGACTTCATGCAGGCTCAGATTCCCTGAGCTTGACATGTTTTTTTGTTTGTTGGTCAGCTCCATTTAACCATTTTTCAGAAGAAGAAACCTCCAGCAGAACAGGCCCCCAGCAGCCTTGGCCTATTGCAGTGTAACTAAGGGAGGGTTCAGAGTCACCCACAGAGTATAAACATTAGGTTTATATTCTGTGGGTTCACCCGATGCAGCTCTAACTAAAAGTGTGATGAAAAAGTAAAGTTTTTTTAATCTTAAAAATAGAGGGTGTCTGTCTCCTGAATTCAAGGGGGAAATGGGTCCACAGATGAGCAGCCTGAAGGCTGAAGGCTCTGCCTCCCATTCTACTTTTAAATACTCGAGGAACTACAAGTAAGCTTACAGTCTAAGAGCAAAGTGCTCTATTGGGGTAATATGGTGCTACTGTATGAGGTCTTTAAGATAAGATGGGGCCTGATTTTTCAAGACCTTGCATGTGAGGAGAAGGATTTTAAATTCAGTTCTGGATTTAACAGGGAGCCAATGAAGAGAAGCCAGTATGGGAGAAATATGCTCTCTTTCTAGTCCCTGTCAGTACTCTTGTTGTGGCGTTTTTAGATCAAGTGAAGTCCTAAAAGCTTTTCAGGGAGCTTTTAGGACACCCTGATACTGGCAAATCAGTATTGGAGATAAGTGAAAATGTTTCAGTATATACCCAGTTTCCTGAAAAATCTTTGATATTTTGCCAGAAATAGTGTTTAAAAGGGTTTAAAGTTATTCTGTATTTTTTTTGTAATATACTTCATTTGTTTGCCCCCTTTGCCAAAATTTCACTTTTTTATTACTTACCGTATTTTTCGGACTATACGTCGCTCCGGAGTATAGGTCGCACCAGCCAAAAAATGCATAATAAAGAAGAAAAAACATATATAGGTCGCACTGGACTATAAGTCGCACTTTTTTTTGGGGGGGGGGGGGGGGGGGGGGGGGTTGATAGAATCCGAGACCCAGAGCATAAATTCCATCTTGAACGGCAATTTAAAATAATAATGGATTAAAGAACAGGACGAACACGGTTACACCTACGTTATGCTAACGTAGCACATTCAGCTACATGACGCACAACGAACACGTGTTCGGTATTGTAACGTTGTAAACACACTTCCAAAGTCGGCGATATTCACAACAAAGGTCGTCTTTATTAACAGAAAAACGGCTGCTGTAGGCCACAGCCACGCCAACCACAAGTACAACAGCGGAACAGCAACACACACACAGGCAAGCTCTCGGTCTTTTTCTCTCTCTCCATGCTGCCTTCACGAACCTCCCGAACAGTCCGAAATCCCACAACATCAACACGCTCTCTAACTAAGAGAATCGCTACAGTATGTTAACGTAACATTAAGTTATTCAGATAACCATAGCATAAAGAACATACTAACAAGTTAACCAAACCATCAATCCATTGAATTCTTCATCCTCGGTGTCACTTCTAAACAATTCCGTACACTCTGTAGACGAAGCGCCGCTTCCTCTTCTGTGTCGCGTTAGTCAGACTCGTCGTCAGCTGCAGTTCCAATTATTCCAGCCTTTCTGAATCCCAACAGGATGGTTTGTCACTGAAGCCCATGTTTTCTTGATCCATCCAATGACTTCCAGGAAAGTTGGGTGGCGCATTCTCCCAGTTGCCGTTAAGCTGTGCTCTCCATCCATCATCCACTGCGCCCACAGGTTACGCAAGACTGCCTTAAAGCTGCAGTTCACGGAGATGTCAAGTGGCTGGAGTATTTTGGTTCATGTGTTATAAATGTCACATATACGTCGCTCCGGAGTATAGGTCGCACCCCCAGCCAAACTATGAAAAAAAGTGCGACTTATACTCCGGAAAATACGGTACATCCTTTTGTTAAGTTTATCATGAGGTTAACCTTTTTTCTACTGTCATCATACCTTGAACACCAGAAACCAGGCCCAGTCACCGTAGAAATGGTTGCATCCTAGAGAACCAGAGAGCCAAAAAGCCCCGTGTATGTACAATAATGGAGGTGCATAGTGCACAAAATCACCGGCACTCTTCTGATTCTCTGACATTAACATCAGCAAAAAAAATGGCACCAAGAGCTTCATGGCATAGCTTTCCATGGCTGAGGAAGTCCTGCAGGTGCAGTATTTTTGTCCATATAGACAGTGTATGCTCTCAAGCAGAAAAAGGTGCACATTTGCACATTTTGTTCCTATATTTTAAGAAGCAGTATCAGGACATAGCCTATGCCTGGCCAAATACAAAAACAAATTTGGTAAAATATTAATTCTACTCTTAGATTTTAAGGTTTTACTATATATACATATTTAAGTTAAATGAAAAGCATGTGATATATTTGGACAAGTTTCACTAAATCTGTCTTGTATAGTGGCAGCACAGCAATGCAGAGGTTACTGGTTCCCCTTAAAGCAAGCACATTCCTGGTTCAAACTTTACTGGGATCCTTCTTCTCCCTGTGCCTGGTATGTTTTTTGTAGGTGTTCTAGTTTCCTTACACAGTCCAAAGATGCATTTTAGATTATTCTAAGTTGCCATGCACATGTGAAATCAGCTTTGAGCGGTCAGTGAGACTAGAAACGCATTCTACAAATGCCAGCCCATTTCCTAGTGTATGTATGAGTAACACACTAGGTGTTTTGCATGTGTATTAAAAGTTAATTTTATATAGTATTATATACACAGTACACAGTTTTCTAGCTGGCTTTTGCAAGGTACAAACCACAAGGGTATAAACCCTCATAACATCAGCCAGGTTAACAGATGGCTTTTAATTCTGAGTTACCCGAAAAAATTTGGTGTACACAACCCAGAACTGATTTCAATCTAAACAAGACTGTAGTGTCTGATGTTGGAGTGTGCAGTCACTGTCAACACAGTTCCTTGATTGTAGACTGGGCTAAAAGGCTGGAAAGTGCACAGAAACAGGTTTGTACAATCATTCTTGGCCAGAGGTACTTGGGATAGCTGGAATCTCTCTACACCCTTGGATTGTGCACTCCAGCAGAGAAATGCACTCAACTGTGTCTTGACTTTTCCAGAAAGCTGCTTAAGCCCAACTTCACTGACTCGTTATCCACCCTCAGTGAGGAGCTCACAAGTTGACAGACATGGAACTCAGACGAAGTGACCATCTCAAGATTTCAAACTGAGATACCAGAGATCCCAAATTCCACATGTGCAGAGTTTAGAATTCAAATTTGCAATACAGCAGTGGTGAGACATGCCACAATAAATGCTCCTGATCTCTGCTTGTGCAATTCTAAAATAACTGCTAGTGTATGAACACGATGGTACTGACCCCGACATCGACATGATGCATCACCTTCTGGACATTCACTAGTGTAGGAGCAAGTCCTGATCCCCACTAACATTATCAGTTCTCTGTAGGAAAGCATTGCTGGTGCTGTCAATAATATTTCCACCATACAACCAGACACTCACACAGTTGTCTGTGGGGTTCTTGTCTCGGTTGTTGACTTCAAAAGTAAGTATACGATTTGGAATTGGAAACCTGCCCCCTGCCATCTATACCACAACAGCTTCTAATGGTGGCACAGAGGTAAATAGGTTTGACCCTCTCCCCATGGTTCTGTCCTACACTGCCACCTTGTTCCTATAGCCTGACTTCTCAGAGGCTTACCTTATCTCTATGCTCTTAGTCTGAATTCATCTCCCCCTACTTTTGATTCCTCATCTTATTTTTTTCCCCTTTAGTCCTTTGTGCATCGCTACTTTCTCCCCCTTCACACACTCATGAATTTCTTTCTTATCAAATCCCTCTCTGCCCTGCCACTCTCAACTCTCTATGTGACGTCTCAGCCTTTATTCTATATTTGTTCCTGTTTTCACTGGAGCTTCACAGTTCACTTTCTGCCATTAAGAATGAATGCTAACAAAAAGGCAAATGTAGATGAGATGATGCTGAGGATATTTTAAATTTTTTTTATAAGTAAATAAGGGAATAGGAGGTGGGCATCATGAACTGCGATCTACAGAGCCAGCTGCCAACTAATTCCTCGATGTGCTTGAGCAATGGAGCATTTGGCAAACTGACCGCCTTACAAACAGCAGTGAGTGTGAATGCTTGTGACCTTGTATTCCAATGCACATCATAAGAGGAGAGAGTGCTGAGCTTTGCTTGACGCGTCTCTGTCGGTGGTTGGTGGCTTGCCCTCTTTCAGATAGATAGAGGCAGAGCAGTAAAAGCAGCAAACTAATCCAGCAAAGCAGCAGAGGCACAGGAAACAAATTGTATTAGCTCAACACCACAGCAGACCCTCTCAGCATCGTTTAACGCTCCGTGGAGCATCCAGACCACAGCAGTCCCTGCTCTTCAGCCAATTACTCAAACATTGTACAAGTGTAAATGAGGTCTTAAATTGTGCTACATCACTGGAATATATATTTGAGATTGATTGTTGTGGTCAAGGTGATGTAACTGCTGTACGAAGGCTGTCACAACCATCAATTCTCAAGTCAAATTTAACCAAGAGCACTGTTTTGACAAAAACAAGCTTGCTCTCCATCACTGTTAAAATTTGAATGTTTGATGAAGCCAGTGCTTTTTAACCACTATCTTATAACAAGGGAGGAGGGGAGGATTTGAGGAGGTTTTACCCAATGTGAATATTTTAAATACCATATCCATCAAAAAAAATTGCTTTGGCCATTCACCTCAAAGCAGTAAGACATCAAATCGAGCTTGCAGGCACATGATTATCTCAAAGCCCTTAAGCTCAGCTTGTGGTAATCTTGCAAAAAAAATTGGTTTTGAAGACCTTATTTCTAAACAAATGAGTTAAGAGGCATGTTTGTTGCTGATTAAGAAAATTGCTGTTACACCTAGTTTTATAGTTTGTGATCAACTAAAGAATTCTGTGTAATTTAGAGTCATCAATCATTAAGGGCTAACAAACGGAAATTAGTCACTGCTTATAAATGTTTAATGGTCATATCAATAAATGATCATTAGGGTATAATATTACTTGGTGTGTGTGTGTGTGTGTGTGTTACTGTATTTCTCATGGAGATGGCACAGCATGGATTGGAATAAATCAGTTACAACACTGGCAGCTAAAACAGATGATTGATTAATTGCCTTTTTTTTAGTGGTATAGTAAAGTTTGTGTAGTGGCAGATGAAACATCCTCTTTGGCTGTTACAGCCACCTGATTTTCCGCACTCTTCTCTGCACTGCCAAGGGAAAATTACTGCTGGTAGATGGGGAAGATGTTTACCACAACACACAACTACATGTATAACAGAGAGGTTATTCCCATTTCCTTCTTTTTATTCCACGCTTTGCTTGTTACAAAATGCATAATATAATATTTCTAGTCACAGAGGGTATAAAATGTAAACTCTTAGGTGTTATTAGGTGTTTTCACAACACCATAGTTAAAGTACTGAATTGCAATGAGTCATGCAGCTCCTTTCCGTGCAAGAGACCAAGCTATTTATTGTGGGCTGGGTTTCTGCCACTGAAGGATAGATGTGCATATAGTTTGTGCATTGTTTAAGGGAGAGGGAATTTACATATAAATTGGGAAGTTGAGGTAAGTGAGAAGGGGAAAAAACGCAGACAAGGAGGGAGGCTCTGGAAATACAAGGTTGCTGTGTTGTGAGTGAAGCTGGCATTTGTGATTTGGGCGCATGTTCGCAGAAATGTTTTGGTGGTTCAAATAATCCATAATGCAGCTGCTGGGCTTTCTGGATTGCTTTCAAGGTTTCTTCATGCTTCTCCAGGGAGAGGAAAAGAATAAATCTTATGAAGACAATAGTTAACAACAAGCTTCTTGATCTGTTTTTAACCCAAACCCCTTGAGATTAAGCAGGCTGTTTTGAAACCAGACTTTGGGGCTATTAATCATCCTGCGATCCATGTATACATGACCCGCAAATTGTGCGTTATGGCTAACTCTGATTGTTTTGTCAGTCAAACTTACTCGTAAACCTTCCTGTTTCAGTCTGTATTCGCCAAAGCTGTTTTATTTATTTATTTTCCCAACCATCTTTACCAGTATTCTTCAAGCCCTGTAGACATGCCAGACATGAAGGTGTGATCTAATTTGCTATCAGACTGACTCTATAATGGGACTCTCCTGTGTTCACACATTTGAAGGTTTTGAAATAAGGTGAAATGAGGATAAATGTCATGCTGTCAACATAAATAAATTATTCTGTCAAACTGTTGACTCTGCTTTTTACCAAGTGTATGTATACAGCATCCCTTAGCTTTCAGCCAAGGAGTGAAATCATAAAGAGAAATGTCTTTTCAGTATGACAAGATAATGTATATTAAATGGATATGAAGACATTAAAATAACTTTCAGATTAATTTCTAACAAACCTGAAACGGTACTGGTAGCACAAACTAAAGGCAACAAGCCTTCAGTGCCGCTAGTGTTTGGGGGGGCAAACATGGTCCAATCAGCATTATTAATCCTAGTTATTATTGCATGTAGCAAGTAAGGTGCAATGGTGTCACATGTTATGGCCACATTTTTTATTATTAACTTGGTTTTTTAATACTGTGTGTGGGCGCCATTTAGTCTTAAATATATAAACAGTTTATCAACTTGATAAACAGGAAACTTTAAAGGTGAAATCAGTTACATTTATAGTAACAAAATATAGCAGTGCATCTCTTAGATATAACAAATTATGTGGCCTTGCCAGCACTGTAGATACTAAGATACTTCCACTGAGCAAACAGACTGAATTCTGGTTGTGAATTTCGGTGCTGCATTTCTTTGTGTTTGGAGTCCCGTAACCAGTTTACACAGTTTCAAAGTGGCCGATTTCAGTCGAAACATCAAAATGCAAAGAGAGAATGCCTGGCCACAACCCCGCTTAAAAGCATCAGTGCAGTTTGAGAGCCAAACAAATCAAAAGTGTCTCCTTATTAGTGACATATTAGCAGAAAATTGATTTTGCCTGAAATAAAAGGTCAGGATAAATGACTTGTGAGCCTGTAGCACAGCTATTTATTAGCCCTCTATCTACAATCTAACAAATTACTGCTCCTGTGCGTCTCAGAGGGCAGAACAAATAGGAAAGCTGGGAAGCTACTTCTGAAATGTCATACTATAATGTCAAATCATGGATTATATGTCATATTCTCAAAAATACCTTGTCTTTATAGTGTTGCTTTGCTGTTGTCTGATAAATTGGTTTCTTTGGCTATGAAGATTTGACTGTTTTTGTTGCTTCCCACTCACAATTATCCTCTCCCTGTGGGATGTTGGTACTTATCCAACAGGAGGTATGCGAGTTGGCACGCTCTTTTCATTATCATTTCTGCTTTAGCTGTAGTTAATAATTTAGTATGGGGGTGATTAGAAAAGCCTGAGCTGCTTTCACAGGTCAGATGCCAATACAATCAAAAGACAAAAATGTCAATGCTGCTACTCGCTCCTTCATAGCAGTTGGATTACCTTGATTGGCATGGGCAAAGGTATGAAAACATTATTTAAATTGTCTTGTGGAATTGGAAATGTCGCCTATCTTTAGCATGATGCAAAATTAAGGGTTCTCATGAGTGTCGAATTTCTTTAAGCCGTGAAGGCTAGAATCCTTATGCGTATGTTCCATACTATGCACCCTGCCCCTGTCTCTCTTTGGTAAGCAGCATAGTGATGGTAATGGGAGTAGCAGGAGGACGGAGCAAGAGCAAATGAGAGTGAGAGAGAGTTGTGTACGGGAGTGTTTTGCATGCTTTCACCTTTGATTTACCTATAATTACCATTGGATTTACCTTCAATGACTCAGTCACTAAGCCAATCTTTTAAATTGGATTTCTGCATAAAGTAGCTTTCCCTGCAGATTGGTATCCCTCACAGCTGCCTTATTACAATTTTATTCCCCCTCTTCACCCACCACCACCACCGCTGCTGCTGATAGATTAGCATATCGGAATAGCTATAAAGAAAAAAAAAATGTCAATGTTTTTGGGTGGCTGGTCTCAATTTGACCAATCTGATGTGGTCGTCATGGTAACACGCTCCCACCCCCTTCCACTTGTGGTGGGGCTACAGTGATGGGACTAGGCTGATGATGACTCCATCTCTCATCCAAATGATGGTGATGAGACATGGGGGCCCTCTGCCTCAGCACATAAACACAAGCAAGAGAAAGAAAGTTAAAGGACAGCAGAGGAGGAAGGCTTGAGAAGAGAAGAGCATCACAGCGTCAGGACAAACTCAGACAAGCTTTTGAGCTATTGTTCCAAAGCCCAGCATCACCACAGCAACAAACAAGCAATGAATTGGGTAATTACAGGAGCATTTACATTCACATTTGCCTGCTTTATTATCTTTCAGTGCTAAAGACAGAAATTGAATAATGCAGTTAGTCGGGTCTGGGAGTATATTTCATTCTGAGCAGTATGCTAAGTGATTGGCCTTAAGCTTTTTTCAGTCCTCACCCTGTGCCTGCGATGCCTCTACAGATGAAATCGTTCAAATTGTGATTTCTGTCACCTTCTAGGTTTCAGCAGTGATGTGTCTTGAAATCCAATTTACATTTAACCCAAGTACTCTATAGGTTTTAGAGCAAACAAACTTAGAATGTGTTTTACATGCAGATGTCCTCTTTCAGTAATTAAAGGTGAAGCAGGGGTTTCCCCAAGTATGGGGATTTTGCTCATGGACAATGTGTGAATCAAAGTGACAGAGTTTAGTAACTGATCTGTGATCTGTTTGGTGGAAAACAATTATCTTTAAACAGGCACTCCCTATTTACTTCTATGCAATAGCATAAAATGCGTAAAGAGAGCTATTGAATGTGCCAGCCTTTGTGTCAGCTCTAAATCCTCTGGCTGACAACAGTATTAACAGCAACAAATAATAGCAGCCTTGTCAGAAGAAGCTGTTGAAGTGTGAATGCAACATACAGCCCACAATGATGTCAACTTTTCAATATACTGGAGAAAAATACGGAACCCATGCGTCTCTAAACAAGTTATTTAAGCATTCACATAAGCTTTTTGTGCAGCTGTCCACATGCTGTTCTGCAGGACTTGCAGGCACGCTCGAAAAACGAGAAGGAATGAGGAGTGAAGGAGTGAGTGAAGGAATAGAAAGCCACATCTGGACGTGCCCTTCCCAAGAGGATTCTTCTCTCCTGCAGCTCTGTAACCTTTGACCTGGAAAGTCTAATTAGCCAGCTTTATACTTTCATGTAGAAAGTAGGAGAAATGCCTAGCCACGAATATGCAGATAAGGAATGCACCCTGGGCAGCTTTAACAGCTCTGGAGTCCAAGTCAAGGTCTTTTGCACAGTCACACAGTAAAGCCCATGCAGTCAGCAATTTTTCATCGCACACAGTGTGCACTGAATTTTCTATTAGGAGAAATTAAATTATTAGTTTTAGAAAAACATATTTAGTGCTTAAACTCCTCTTCATGGTTAAACCTACTGAGACTACAAGCATCTGTGCTTCAAGGCTCTAAAAGCATGTTTTGCTATTTATAATTCTGCTTAGCTAAAAATGGGCATTCTGCATAAATCCAGTGCTTTCATAAAGTGAGGACATTCGTCACTATACATGAAAGATGGTGTTAACTTTTGAAAAAGAAAACTAATATTATTGGCATGTATGTCACTTTCAGCTTTATAGTTATTGGCTTTTATAAAAAATGTTCTTTGGTTTTAATCATTTGTTTAAAAAACAGGTAACAAGGTCTCTGGCATACTATTGTATAAAATATGCATTGTTTATTATAAGGAAGAAGCAAGTATATAAACAGCTGTTCTGTCAGACACACTGTGCATTTATACTGGTTTCTATTGGGTAACTTATTGTCATATTTTCACACACCAATAAGAATTTATCTAAACTTGAATAGAAATTAAAATGTGATGATATTTGTGGGGCCGTTTGCTCACATTTTAGTCAAATCTCATCATGTCATGTCCTCTTTAAGCAGATTAGTGTAGCTAAGTGTTGGACTATTTTTCATGCAATTTAAATTTCAATTAAAAATGTTATATTTTTCATTAATGTCGAGAATTATTTTCTCTGCTCAAACTTAACTTACATATGTCTGTTTGGAATTTAAAAATGAGTCCATCTCAATTTTATAGCCCCTCCTTGACTGTTCAACAATTTTAGCTTGGACTCTGTGCCATATTTCTTACACTTATTCCCCCAACTGTGGAAGCAGCTGCCGTACGGCTAGTATAAATTGGACATGAATATAGCAAAAGTTTGTGCCTCTCTTACATAGCTAACCAATTCTTGACAGGGGACAGCGAGTAGATAATACCGTTGTTTGTTTTCAGTGGCAGTAAAACATATAGTCCCATAAATAACTGTGCTCAGGTGAATTAGGTGCTGGAACAATTAACTGCAGTATGGTGAGAGCTACAATATCCCTTTCCACACACACTAAAACTCCTCTACTCAAACTAGTGTGTATTATAGAAAAAGTGCACGCACAGTGAGTCTCTTACTAGTTGCCTTCTCTGTAGTGCTGCAGTACTACACTGAGTGGGAGCCAGCCAGTTATCCCAGTACCCCAGAATGCTACTTGTATAACCCAGCCATACGGTCACATTTCCTACAGCCTCTTAGATCTGTGCTGTTAGTGAGGGACTTTCACATTGCATCTCTTTCTTGTCTCTTCACATTTGTTGTCTCATATGGTTTATAATTATTTCACACGTCACAGTTTCACAACTTCCAAAAGTATATAAAGACCTTGCCCAGGTTTTTGCATGCAATGAAAGGCCCCCCATAGCGATGGTTATAAGATCATGATCAAAAATGGACAGAAATATTAAACGAGAGTGTGTGGGTATCTTTGGCAACAGAATATGAGGCAATAATGGCATGGCTGTGATTGACATTTCACTGTTGTATTTAATCATAATAATATGCTTTCAACTTAGGCATGGAAATGACTTCATGATCATATAATGACAGCTCAGTAGCTGTCAGAGTACTGTGTCGAGGATAACATCTTTATTGTTTTCCATCATTGTATGCTGACAGAGCCTTGACATACAATAAGAAAAGTTTCTTTATAGGGTGTGTTTGATGTATGATTAATGGTCATGGTTATTCAAATTTGTGGTTGCTTTTTGTGTTGCCCAGCACCTTAATCTTTTTTTGATACCACACATATTCAGTGTGCTCCTCATTTTCTATTTATTTAGTAGAAGAAAATACATCAAGATTCAGTCTGATGGTACAGAAACAAAACTTGAATTTTTTTTGAAGAACTAAACCTTTAAAGCAGTTTTATAAGTCCAGCAGATTAATTCAAGTGGCTGCTGTCTGATCAAGGCCTTTTCATACATATCAAAAAGCAGCTCTACATCCAATACAATGCTGTGGGTAGAAAGGCTCGATATTTGCATATTACCTTTGCTGACAGCCAATTACAGAGAGAGAGAGAGAGACACTATTTGTTGTTCCTTTTCACTCTGTGGTCTAGTTTTTGAAACCATCAGCCAAGGTGAGAATACATATTCATGACTGGACTATGTGCAGCCCATTAATAATGTGTAGGTGGACTCAGGATTATAAACAAGTGGTGCCATTAAAGAGCGTATGAATGCCCCCAACTCTCTTGCCAGTACCTGGACTTTTCCACTCAGTAATTACTGGGAGAGTTTGATTAGAATTCTGCAGAGAAATGAAAGACTTCTTTTGTGTGTAACAGAACACAGGCACCCATATGGATCTCGACTGTGTTCAAATAATAGTGAGGGGAAATTAAGCAGCCATGCATTTAAAGCAGTTTTCACTTTCCAAAAACTGCATGGTGTCACACCAGGGGATGCAATTTCTGCTGTTGTATCAGTTTGGAAAAAAAAAGATTTCATTCTGCAGCAAAAGTGATATAAAACTTTGAAAGGTATTTACAGAGTCACTCAATTACAAGTTTTTTCTTTGAAATATTTTCTTCCTTAACTCTGTCATTTATTCTTGTAGTTTAAAAAATTTTGTATAAAAAGCTTTTCGCTCTCTTCTTGACCCTCATGCATAGGGTCATTAACCTTAATACTTGAAGTCCCTTTTCAATTGACAAAAGTACATAAGGATAAAATATTGACAATACTAAGGACTATTGGCTCATTAAGGACCTAGCCTTGCTAATAAGCCAGAAAGACTTCAATGCAATATTAATGGTATAGGATTTCTCACAGCCACTATTTCCAGAGACCATTGAGTGAGGTTTCCTAATTATTGATGGGCCAAATTGCAAGAAAGACTTCATTACATCTCCTGCTGAATGAAGAATTCATGAAAGCTCACCGAGTGCACTGAATGCTAATGAAAAACTGTAATATAGATGATTTAATATGTGTATCATCTATTTGCATGCCATTTACTCCCACTAGCAGCTAAAGTATTAAGTGCGACTGTTCAACACTGTTTGTCTCTCAAAGTGAAATGTTCAAACTGTAATACATTACTGAGTCCCCTTTTTTTGTTTGTTGGTTTCTTTCATTTCGGATTATCAAGGCATTTTTTTATTGTTTTTGTTGTTTTTTCTTGACATAGGAAATGAAACATCGAGCAGGTCGAAATGTTCATTACTTGAAAATCCCATAACTGTATGACATGAGTTATGGCAGTGGTCATCTCTCCAAATAGCTGCATTGCATTTTAGAGCCGGGGCATTGAAGCTCGATATTCATTATGTGTTTAAGCATGTTTGTTTTAAGCAGTTGGTTGTTCTTAGCCTGCAAACTCCAGTTTTGGTTCACTCTCAGTGACGAAGTCTTAATAATTTATTGTGCACTCTCTGTCCAGCACAAAATAAAGTGATAGTTAGCAACTAGTTATTTAGCAACAGGAGCTCAGAGATTGACAAGAAAGTCAAGAAGTAAATATAAAATTAAAACCAAAGTCTAACATACACAAGTAGTACAGAGACAGAGAAGTAGCAAGTGTAAGACATCTTGGCAAGGGGCACAGAGAAGACTGGACTATTTATACACAGAGGGCTGATTAGGAATAATGCACACCTGGGGAAGTGAAAGCCAAATTAAGACAAAAGAGGAAATTAGCCATCATAATAAAACAGGAAACAAACTGTGGCTCTAACTGAAACAAGGAGACACTGAAACGAATGAACTAACTCAGGGGTTGGAGGCACAGAAGGAAGAGAAAGAAAAGTATGGTAGAAAATGCTGTGTGAACCTAACACATGAGACTTAAAAAAAAAAAAAAAACTATGCAAAGACCAAGAATTAACAACTATTTTTGAATAATAATTAATTTAAACAAACACAACTCCATGCAAATTAGACAGGAACCAGAACTTCAATAACTCAATAAGATAACAGTGAAAACATGAACTAAAACACAGGACCATAAAATCTCTTACTAGGAAAAACATGCGGCACAGACAGAAATCAGAGCCTCAACAATACCTCAAGAAGCTCACTTTAAAAGTAATAAAGAAATCAAAACAGAGTCCACTACTTAAGTCCAGAATATAATCACTAAACTGAGATTAGAATTCAAATACCACAAGAATAGTCAAGATAACTAGGATGACAATGAAACAGCAATCTACCTAACAGTAACCAAAAGCAACAGTGACAACAACAGCACTAGAACAACAGTGAGAATGAAGAGGAAATTCTTAAAAAAGAACTCAAATACTCCAAAACAACTCAAAGATTAAAACAGGAACCATGACAGCTCTGTAACTATAGTCAGACACACCCATTTATTAAAGCACACTAGTGGTATGATTATGTTACGTTCAGGACCTGCCTGCATTATGGGCACATTTACTAACATATATGTGCATTACAAAGCCTACAGGAATGTGCTCTATTATACCTGTTTTTCTTTGATGTCTACCACTCACATCATGGCTGTCCACTGTGAATTGTTTGCAATGTAGTACAGCCATTATCAACGGTTCCCAGTTAGACGCTCTCAAAGGAACTGTATTGTTTTGTTCTGTGGGAAAACATGTTTGTTTAGCCACTTTAATTAAAAAAAAACAAAAAAAAAACTTGTCAGTATTGCACAAACACTCTTGGAGAGCTCTCAGCAGTCAATTTAAAGTAAATTTCTCTCTGCACTTAATGATGACTTGTCAGAAGAATGTGGCAGGTGTTGACAGGACACCACAAGAAGAAAAACAAATGCTGGAAATGAGCTCAAATAAGAGGAAAATGAAAAGGGGGGGAAATTAGAAAAGAGAGTGAAATGATTAAGTCAGAGATTTCTCTCATGGTTAGTTGCCTTTAACTCGTGTCTTTCCACAAGCAAAAGGGAAACGTAACTCATTTTCCTCTTCTGTGTTTTAAGTGATATCAGAGAGATATTCTGTGATCACAGTGCACACTGTGTCAGATTTTCAAATCTGGCTGTCATGAAATTCTCAGGTATGAATATTATCACACTGACCTTAACATGCATAAGCTTCTTTGTTAAGAGAGAATCTTGTTATCTGCTTCTATGAATATCTACCTCCCCCATCTCTCGCATTCTTTTTCAGTTGTACCACACCTCATCTTATTTGTGGTGGCTATTGTTTCTGCTCACTGTTCCCATGTCACATTCTGAATTTCATATTTAGATGCAGTATTGTTCAAATGTCTTGAGCCAGCCATCATTTCTTAATGATTTGCAGGAAAATGGGAAAAAGGTGTAGTGATTTATTGAAACATCTGCAAGCATACATAAGGCAAAAGAGAGTTTGTACGACTGTAATGAGCTTGAAAGTCAATATTTGGTATAAAACTACTTTCGGCTGCTCCCTTGCCACAGTGGGTCACCACAGCAGGTAGCTCCACATGTTTGATTTGGCAGAGTTTTTTGCCAGATGCTGTTCTTGACACAACCCCAAAGGGCATTTGAGTCTCCGGGTGGTATAGCCACCTTTATTCTTCAACACAGCCTAAACTCTTCAAGGCAAGCTTTCTGGTCATTTCCCTCAAGTAGACTTCAGGAATAGTTCTCGAAGGTCATTCAAAAGCTCTTCTTTAGATGTTTGCTGTCTTTTGTACCATTCTCTTTCAAAATGATCCCACACTGCTTCAATAAGGTTGAGGTCCAGGCTCTGGGGAGGCCAATCAATGACTGATAGTGTTCCACTGTGTATTTTTCTACCCAGGTATGCTTTTACTGCACTGGCAGTGTGTTTGAGATCATTGCTGAAAAGTGAAACCATTGCCAGTCAGACATTTTCCAGATGGTACTGAATGGTGGCTCAAAATGTGATAGTAATTTTTTTGGTGATACTTCTTCTAATAATTCCATCAATTACACAAGACATTACTTTCAGATACTGTTCAACTGCTGTAGATAGTTTTTTAGACCTGCCACTTCTTCTTTAGTCCTCCACCTGTCCAGTTTCCTAGATTTTTTTTTTAAAGGACACACTGCACATCATACCAAGATATGTTTTCAGCTAAAAGCTCTGTAGGAATCACCAGGTTGGTGCAAGATACTATTTTATACCTGTAAATCTGTTATCTTTGGCATTTTTCATGGATCCAAGTAAAGAAATGGGAACAAATTGTGTTTCACTGCTAGTAACAAAGTGCCTAAAGATACAATTAAAAAATTTTTTGCTAAGTTGCATGTAATGTGTAGACAATGGTTCATGCCTTGGTCAGGTGCCTTTTTTTATGCTTGCATGTCATAGGTCACCGTAAAGGAGCTTAACAAAGAAAAACCATTGCTCTGAAAATGGTCAGGTACGAGGACTGGACTGAAAACAAGTGCAAAAACTGGCAATGTCCAAAGAAAAACTTTGGAGAAAAACCATGGAGAAAAACCTAGAGAACTAATGTTCAAGACCACTTTAAAAAATGACAATATGGTTTGGCTCTTTGGAAGCAAAATATAAAGAAATGAGGGGTGGCTCAAGACTTTTGCACAGTACTGTATAACTCACAATCAGTAGTGGCTTCTTCATGACTTCATTTCCACATGCTTTTATGTAGCAGAGATGAATGGTAGGAAAAATCCTGTGAGACAATTAGACAAGGCCACATGGTGCTATAATGACTGAGCCCACTCTCCCACAATGAAATAGACACTGATGTTCCTCCCAGAGGCTCGACAGATATACAATAACAAAGGAACAGACAGAAACAGACACACTGTACTCCTATGTGTGCATTTGATAGGCATGCCATTGCTTGTGAATGTGACCAACTCAAAGGGAAGAACAACCATTGAGCAATTCACATGGACAGGTAACTTCAGCTCCTAAAATCACTGCCGCCAAGCTTCAGCAGGACACCTGAACATTACAGTTTTTACAAAAGCTGCTATCAGCACAGTTGTCTATGGCAAGTCTCGTTGTTTCATCAAGGCCTGGGGATGAGGGTGACTTCACATGCTGAGGCTGCATATAGGGAGCTGCATGTGTCACAATGTGAGATCTCAACTGTGTGGCTTCCTTGGAGAGATGGGGACATCATGTTGCCTTGTGGCAATAATCCAATCCAATTTTATCAGTTTCTCCATTGTTGCTACTGTTTCTTCAGCTCTGCCAGTCTTTCTTTTCTCTCTTCTTCTGTTGGTTGAAAGGATAAAACTATTTCTCTTAACTTTCCTTTGTTCAAACAAGATTTATAGTCTCTATCTTCCTATGTTACAAAATGAGGACATTTTGTCTGTGAGAATTCATCACCAACAAATACTGACTGCAGTATTACACCATCATCGTGTGGAGCGTGCTGACCATATCTCACAAAAAAACATTTGAACCTTATTCTTTACTTGACCTCTGTCAGACCAAACTCTGAAAGCTGTTAAGACATTCACACTGGATTTTTGGTACCTTTTCACTCATAATCTTCGTTGCTTGAGTTGAACCCACTCCGCATGTATGTGTAAATATCACCTGCCTTGCAGTCCTCTGGTACAGTGTGGTCTGGGTTAGAGTATCAAAGTGTAACAAACTAGAACATGTAACGCTGAACTATGACAAAGGACAGTCACCATTAGATCATTCAGCACATTGCAATTAAAATGATCTTTCAGGCTTCTGTGGGTTCTGTTTTCAGACTTTCATTACAGGAAGCTTTCTTTGGCCAATCAGGCATTTTCAGATCAGCTCAGATGTGCAGATTGAGTGCTGCACAGAACAAATTGATTTTTTTCCCCAAGTACTTTAGCTTTAAACTGCAGAATGTATCTCTTTGATTATGAAAGTGTTTATAAATAATGAAACAGAAGTAAAAAAAAAAAAAAAGAACACACACACACACACACACACACACACACACACACACACACACACACACACACACACACACACACACACACACACACACACACACACACACACACACACACAGAAAAATCTCTATACCTAAGTCTGTGCATTCATATATGTTTTAAATGAGTATATCTTCTGAATGCCAAACAACCTGTCTGTGTTCTCTCTTCAACTTTCATTTAAAGAAGACAAAACAGTGATAAGAAAAATTATAAATAATCAGCAACGATGTTAACTCACACATCTAAAGCCTTAATAAATCTGACATTCTACATCAGAAAGCACGATCAACAGAGAAATCTGACTTTGTTCAAACACAGAGATATGGCTAGTGTGGCACAAATATGAACATAACAAAGTTTCTTCCTCAGCAAGTTTGGTTTTTTTTGAACATTTCTTCAACAGTGACACCATCATCAGCTGTCACTACACAGTAAAGGGAGGACGTAGCAGGTGGTCAAAGTGTGTATGTTAAGAGAACACTCGGATCTGTCAAGACTTGCCAGCCATCCTCTCCTCTCTTACAAGAGAGAATTACACCCAGTCTTCAGCCCGCCGTGCTGGATATATCTTCTCTTGTAAGCCAAGCTTTACATGACAGTAAATAGGATTATAATGTACGCAGCTGCCATTTACAGCTATGGCTACATGCAAGGTGATCAGGATTTCTTACTATACTATAGTTACTGTGGAGGTTCCCATGAAGAAAATCTAGTCAAAGCTGGTTTTGAGCCTTTTTGTTCATTGGCTTTATATTTAACACATACTCGTTGATTGAAATAGCTGCAGCATACTGTGCCTCCATGTCATGATTGTAAACATTAAATGTGGATTCACGGTGTGTTTTATGTATGAGATGTTGACGAAATGTAAACAAAGGCTTTGTGATAGCATACAGTAGGTCAAAAAAAAAAAAAAAAACCTGCATGGCTGATTATGGCAAGTCTTCTTTTAAACCCAGACTTTTAGAAAAATAACACCATGTTTCATTCATGAAGGCTTCAAGGCTATCCAACCAAGGTGTTTGGTAAGTTGTCAAAATGATGGACACTGAAGCCAGGACCTTACAACAATGCATAAAAATTGAACAGTTTCAGACTTTTCAATTATACTTTATTTAGTCTTTGTGGTGGAAGCAAGCCTAGCTTGAACGACATATTTAGAGCTCCACCTGGCAGCAAAATGAGAAAGCCAACATGATTTGCATTCTGTGCCAGGGCTGTTAACTTGTCATCAGTAGTGGTTGACAGCTGAATGAAAATAAAAATCTACCTGCACTCAGTGGAGTTAAAATCCAATTTAAGTTAGGAGTCTGAAGAGGTTTTTTTAAAAACATCCATCATTGCCTTGTTCTCTTGCTTTTTTCTTTCCTTTTTCACATTCGGAGTGTGATGGTTAGGTTTTTATTCACTTTCACCTCCCATGTTTTCTAGTTTTTTGTTTTTGTTTTACAAACAGTAGATCCTATCATGAATTTTACATGTTGAACAATGTGGAATGCATGAGGCGGATATTGGCTGAGTTGGCACGCTCGGGCACACGCACGCACGCACACACGCACACACGCACACATGTATGCTCACTTCCTCTGCTTTTGCACGTCGCAGCAAAAGCCATTGCTCTGCTCCTGTGGGTAGTTACAATTAATGTCAAATACTTTATCATTTCTCTATTTTATACGTTTTAATCCTCTGGCAGATTTGGTTATGGCTTTAGAGAAACATAATGTCCCAAGGCGATCAATTCTTATGTTATCAAGCTTGGATGTGAAACATTAAATTGAATAAATACACCTCTCAGGCATTACATTATGACCACATGCCTAATATTGTGTTGGTCCCCATTTTGCTGCCAAAACAGCCCGACCTGTTTAGGCATGGGCTCCACTAGACCCCTGAAAGTGTGCTGTGGTATCTGGCATAAGTCCTGTAATTTGTGAGGTGGGGGCTCCATGGATCAGACTTGTTTGTCCAGCGCCTCCCACAGATGCTCGACAGGAATAAGCTCTGGGGAATTTGGAGGCCATGTCAACACCTCAGATTCATTCTTGTGCTCCTCAAATCATTCCTGAACCATTTTTGCTTTGTGTAAGGGCGCATTATCCTGCTGAAAGAGGCCACCATGGAAAGGGTGTACATGGTCTGCAACGATGCTTAGTTAGTGGCACGCGTCAAAGTAACATCCACATAGATGGCAGTACCCAAGATTTCCCAGCAGAACATTGTCTAAAGCATCACACAGTCTCTGCCAGGTTGCCTTCTTCCCATAGTGCATCCTGGTGCCAGGTGTTCCCCAGGTAAATGACACACACGCACCTGGCCATCCATGTGATGTAACAAAAGGACATGATTCATCAGAACAGGCTGCTTTCTTCCACTGCACCATGGCTCAGCTCTGATGTGCAGACCGGGAACATCCAAAAGAGCTGCAGTTTTAGAGATGCTCTGACCCAGTCATCTAGCCATCACAATTTGGCCCTTATCAAACTCACTCCGATCCTTACGCTTGCCCATTTTTCCTGCTTCTAACATTAACTTTGAGGACAAAATTTTCACTTGCTCCCTAATGTATCCAACCCAGTAACAGGTGCCATGATGAAGAGACAGTGAGTGTTATTCACTTCACCTGTCAGTGGTTCTAATCTTATGCTTGATCGGTGGCCATTTTGGAAAAGAAAAAAATGGAAGTAATATATGAATTTATTTATCTATCTATCTATCTGGATCCCACAAAAGGAACAAAAGACCATCTGTTGACTTTTACATATGTTCTACATACAACAAGTTGAGCTATGTTAAGGCAGTGTGAACGGTTAAGCTTTTTTTTTTTCTTGCACCCTCTTACTTAAATATTAAAGGGATGGACATGTGCAGATAGTAGATGTGTTAGAAAGTGATATAAGGAGACCGCATCATGTTGGTCGGCTCAGTGTTCCAAACTGCAGGTTGAGTCCTTTTGCTTTTGAAGCCACTTCCTTTTAAGTCACCTGGGGCTACATTCTTGAAAGACATTGATGGGAGTTTTTAAAAAATTTCCATTTACAGAACTTCATAAAATGTACTAGAAGAAGAAGAAGAAGAAGAAACAGCCTTTATTGTCCCACAGAGGGGAAATTTGGGTGTAACAGCAGCCGCAGTTATTATAAATATAAATAAAGATATAATAATTCACACTATTAAGAAAAGAATATATATAAAATCAACAAACAATATTAACCTTAATACTACTAATAATAATAACACTATATACAATGTGCATGATGTGCCGGACTATTTACAGTATATTATATATTATCCTACATTGTGTAGGCTATTGTGGTTTTTGTTGGGAGCAGTGATGGTTATAAAGTCTTACAGCTGCTGGGAGGAAGGATCTGCGGTAACGCTCCTTTGTGCATTTAGGATGCAGCAGTCTGTCACTGAAGGAGCTCTCCAGCTCAGCAACAGTTTCATGCATGGGATGGGAGACCTTGTCCATCAGTGATGTTATTTTGGTCAGAGTCCTTCTGTCTCCCACCACCTGCACTGAGTCGAGAGGACATCCTAGGACAGAGCTGGCTTTCCTGATGAGCTTGTCTATCCTCTAAAGTAAGAATGACAATAATCCCTCTGCTCACAAACATTCAGACACATAGAGTGCATGCTGTTGTCCTTGTGCAATGGCCATGGGATTACATTTTGAATGCATGTATTGATAGGACTGCCATGCTTTTGTGTTAGTAACTTTTCATAGTTCTTCAGGAAATCAGAACTGCTAACAGTTAAAATGTGAAATAAAACTTCCTCATTCAGAGGCCTGGTACATGCTCGTTTACTCGGGAGCGACTGATATAGACGTAAACAACACATTCTTATTCAGAGTCACACCTCTGTAGACAAACATAGGCATGAATACCTGCTCCCCACTGTGTACCTGCATGGCTCAGATGTAGACTACAAACAGTCTCAGAAGCTGCCTGTGATCTATACATAGAAGTGAGACGAACGGCAAAGGCTAACTTTGATGAAGCATTTTTTTTTTATTATTTATTTTTCAAGTAAAACAGACACACCCATATAGGTAAAAAATAAAAATAATGAATTTAAAAAAAATGAACCCTAAGGAAGTGTGCAGATGACATGATGATACAAAACACAGTAGAGCTACACACACACACACACACACACACACACACACACACACACACACACACACACACACACACACACACACACACACACACACACACACATGCCAAATCTTGCTAAATCCAAGTCACTTATGATGTTAAACCAGTTCAAACCCAAAGAATGTCAAAGTTCAACAGGTTCATGCTGTCACCATCAGATGATAACAGCATATTTACCCACCTCATTTATCTTGCGATGTCCTGTCTGACGGGAGTGTGCAGACACACTCTGCTCTGCTATTATGGCACGTTCGTTCCCTTCCCCTTACTACTCAGTGTGTTTGGTTTGTTTTACTGCTTTTTTTAAATTCCTTTCCTATTGTCAGCCAATTACATTGAAGGGCTGTCGATCTGACGCATCGCGCGACTGTTGGTAATCATTTGTGATTAATCGCAAATGTATTCCAACGATTCCAATTCCAGCATTGCCAGCGGTTGACACATCAGTTGGTTTCTACTGGCTACTATCAAGCATGATCAGTTGCATATTATCAAGGCTAATGCTCTTGCTTTTAAATGGCTGCAAAACTTGCCTGTGATATTATAGGCTGGATGTACTGAAGCAAAAACTAAGCCTTGCAGTTTTGTCAAGTGAGCCATCTGTCAAGTTTTGAAACTTGAAATAACTTCCTATATGAGAAAAAACTTTCTCTGTTATCACCAGTACAAAGAGTATAGTGAGACCTTTAATATAGTCAAAATGAACTAGAAGGCTACAGTGGCATGCATTTAATTTGCAGCTTGAACTATGACTTTATCTGGTAGCCTTCTTCTCTTTCTTCTTCTTCTTAAATTTTCTTTGGCAGTTTGCAATCCAAAGGGTTTGATGGGTTACTGGAATGTAACTATATATTTACTATTTGTTATGTTCAATGTATGATCTATGAACACAGAAGAGAATACAGACTCTTTATTAACTGTGCTATTTATCATAAATTGATGCGTTATCAAGTTAATTACAACAGCCCTATTATTTTGTCATCCTTACTCCAGTATTATTGCTTTTTTTTTTTAAGACAGGTCATAACATTAACTCTCCTTACCTCTTCTTTCTCCTAAAACTTCTTTGCACTCAGTCTTGGCCTGCCGATTACTCAGTCTTACCCTTTCCCCTTTCCTTGACCCTCTAATCTCTCTGTATTTTCTGCCACATTCCATTTGGTTGCATGCTTTGTTTTTCTCCACTCCATTTAGTCCTGTTTTTACTTCTTTTATTACTCCGTACTCTCCTCTCCTCTCCAGTCTACTGACCTATTCTCCTTTTCTATCGAGTCTTATTTTGTTCTAGAAAATCTAGTCAACCAGGACCATCTGCATGATTATGCACAGCCCTGCTGATTGGTTCCAGGGAAATCTTTCCAGTGGAACATGATGTCCTGGATTGAAATAGCTCAGAGTAACAAAATAGCTCATACTTCCCGTCCAAATTCAAAGTCGCTTTTATACTTTATAAGCACTCATTTCAAGTCAGATCATACACCAAAGTGATTAGATTAATATTTTTCCTACATTACAGATTACAGTAATTGACAAGTCTATCCCTTTATTTTAAGGCCCATTGCTACATGGATCAAATTCCTCATTAAATTAAAATGAGTTTCAGGCAATTTGATGCATCTGCATCTGACAGTTTCATTAACTAGTTTCTTTTTCTCTGACACCTTTATTTTTTTTTTACTATACTCTAGCACAGAACCCATTAACACGGCTTCCTAAAGCTGAATGAACAATTGCTGTGATCTGTAACGATTTTTTAATTTAATCAAATGTGATTTAATTCAAAGTATTTCTTTATTTATCACCATCCAGTCATTTATTATACTATTTTTTCACTCACAAAAATGTTACATCCTGGTAAAGGTAGTAAGTGACACAATTTGGTTAGAAATGTTAAAGGGATATGGATATGGAACCCAGTGTTAGAGCATATGAAGAACCAGTGATGCTCCCGTTATTTGACCAGTTTACCTAAAAGTTTTCCAGTAAAGGTGGATGTTGCCCCAGTTTTTTTTTTGTTTGTTTGTTTTTTGTTTTTTTTTTACTCTTTCTCTCCTTGTTTCCTTTTTTTGTTAGCTGTTCCTATGTTTTGGTTATTGTTCATGTGTTTAATGTCTTTGTGTACTTTGTGATCATCTTGAAAAATTTTTATAAATAAAGTGGGAAAAAGAAAAAAAAAGAAATGTTAAAGGGTAGTAAACCATACACATCACAATCTGTGTGCGTGTGTGTGTGTGTGTGTGCGTGTGTGTGTGTGTGTGTGGGGGGGGTGTTGACTTAGTTTGATAGTCATCTCTGGTCGTCTCTTCATCTTGTTTTAGCAGCTCAAAAGTGCATTAGAAGCAGAACACTCTTGAATTATTAAATGTCCTGATGCAATACTGATAGCTTGCACATATGGAAAAAGCAGACCAAAACAACCCCTTAAAAACCACTTATAAGCATTCTTAAGGAAAAAAAAAAAAGCTAAAAAGATAAAACTATCTGATGAATTAAATAAATAGAACCCGTGCAGCAAAGCAAGGGCAAGTGAGTTCCTCCTAACTACAAACAAACCTGGCAAAGCTCATAAAAGACAGGATAAAGCATCTGCTCTAGCTATCTTGTGCTTTATCAGGTCTGTTAGCACAACTGAAACTAATGAAGCGCTAAGATTTAACACCACAGCTTCAAGGTACTGACTTTCAGAAGGTAGAGCATCCAGAAACAGGCAGACCAATCTTTTTTGTATTCTTTTTTTTTTTCTTTTTTGGAAGTCTATAACAACACAATTTTGAAGATGCCTAAGGCAAAAACCAGGATGCTCGGCTTACAAGCATACTGAACAACATCGGACAATTTTGCAATGTGTCCATCCTCGCTGCAAGCTCCAAGGTCACTGAAGGATGGACACATGATGATTTTTTTTTTTTTTTTGCTTCTAAAACAAGCCACACATATACACCTATAAATACACACACACACACACACACACACACACACACACACACACACACACACACACACACACACACACACACACACACACGCACACATACATAATATGCACGCCACGCACACATTTTTCCAATCCAGCCTCACGGCTGCCAGGTAAGGTAACTGGCCTGACTCCTATCTGAGCAGTGGTCTTGAGTTGCAAATTGCCATAGGTAACTTTCTCAGTGGACTTGACCCAGCAAGGCTACAATTTATCTTTTGGCTGATAGAAGATTCTACAGCATACAAACACAATTAGGATAGGCTTCATCCACAGGATTGGCATACACATAAATTTAAAAAAGTCACAAGCAAAACTTATATTTTGAAACATATTTACATTTGGGTGTACTCTTTGACATGCATGCACAAATGCATTACCTCTCACCCTATTGTACTCTTACCCTCTCCATCACCCAGCTGGGGTACTCTTGGGTAGTCCATATGATGTCCAATGCTCGGGAAGATTAGAAACAATCAACAACAATAACAGCAGCCACAACTACAGCGCCAGCATATGGCTGTTAAATCTAAAAGGCATTCATGCATCAAGAGGAAAACTAGATTTCTATCATTATTATCAACATTATGTGGCCGCTTCAGGGGCTCATTTTAGCAAATATCATTTTCCATAGACAACAGATTGGGCCAAGTGATGGGTTGCGAGTGGAATGAACAAATATGCTAATAAGATGACAGAATGTAATGCACAGAAAATACATGCAGTTGCATACACAGATAAACAAACAAAGAAAAATAAATAAATAAACATTGCTAGTGGTTGCCAGTGACCCATTGCATCATACTTGGCAAATTATCAGTTGAGCTTTATAAATGACTGAGATTAAAATTTCTCATTTTGACAGTATATTAGGGCAGCTCTACTCTATGGAGCCTGTTATAATTTATGAGTCTGGGACCACACTCAGCCTGCATGGCTTTCAGTTCAGTTTCATTATGATATTAGATTGGTTATGTTCCTCACTTGCAGGTTACACTGATCTAACCCAAACCGAACTAAGAAACCTTCACTTTGAGAATGAATGTACTGCAGTGTCTATCTTCAGACCAACGAATATATCACAATAGACGTTATTAAAATATGTCAACAATGTTCTCACTGGATATAATACCCTACATTGTATGTTTGTGTTTTTTTTTATAGGCATACAGGTCCCTTGTGTAATAAGTAACAAGTCAGAGGTCAGCTCTTGAGTTATGATTATTGCAACCACAGGGGAGTATAGTATGTTAGATTTAAGGTGCCAGGCATGTCTCATTCACCCTTCAGCTGTCACCAGAGGCCAAGCCCTCCACTGACTGACAGGTGTAAGTAATGATTCCGGTTCAAGGGTCATGAGTCAACATAAGCACAGAGACCAAGCACAGCTGCATGCAGCCTTTAATACACAGATCTCCCCGAGGATTCCACCATTTAGTGAGAGTCACCATCATTTGGAGAAACCACAAATGCAGTGCCTTTTTTGGATTAAAATTAACAGATTTTATCTAGCTTCATTTTATTAATTCATTTGATGAGTGCAAAATGATTTGGACTCCTGTCATTTCGATATCAAAATAGTTTAACAAATATAATCACTTTGGTGTACTTCACTGATTAGAAAAAAAGCTACTTATTACCTTGTTTCTTTAGTCATTAGAGTGCAGAGCTCTTAGAAACGAGAACATAGTAGATGGAGGAAGGGGCAGAGCTCATTATGACACTGTGCATTCCAGAAAGTGAGAGATCAGCCTGGAAGCCCTCAGCAGCTGACAGCAGCTGCAGTTCCCAGCCTTGTGAGAACGGTGGAGGTGGTAGTGGAGATGGTAAATGGAGAGGACGGTAGAAAGGTAGTCAGGATTGGGAATGAGATGAAGACATCCAGAGGGACTTTGTTATCATTTGGAATTCCTCTTCTGTTTTCATCACTTTCTAAAAAGCCTCACATGTGAGGGGAAGTGGGGATACTGGTGTATCAAGGGGATGGGGTGGTTGTCAGGGATGTTGCACTTGGTGGGTGCAGTTTCTGAATTGTATTGAAATTTTGAGGGCACTGCTTCTTCTGCAAACACTGTACCCTTGTGCCTTCAGGATTTTTGCTCTCTCAGTTGCATAAGTATGAAAGCTCAGAACTGATGTAAACACAAAAGCATAAATGATAATGTTTTCTTGCATCTGGTTAATTGTGAATGTACATTGATTTTACACTATCTTGTCAAAAAAGTCTTAATTGGAAGACAGTAGAGCAATATGAGACTTAAGCAGATTTTAGATTTAATTTATACTTTTCTGTCACTAGAATCTATCCACTTTCTTTGGCATACGTGACTAGAGGAAGATGAAACTCCTCGGAGAAATGTCACAGAGAGGCGAACTGAGACGAGGACATTCAGACCGATGCCTGTCCATAGCAATTACGCTAACCAAGACTGTGTGTCTGTTTTTGCTGTTACCGTAAGCTTAGGCTGTTTTGTCCCTCTCCACTGTCTTTAATAATCGATCGACTCTCCCCTGAGAGCCACTTAGTCTGTCCTCCATCCAGCCTCTTGAGTTACAGCTCACCCACACACATGCTCCCATCAGAGGAGCTGCCATCTGGGCACGCATACACAAACATGAGCACTAACAGAGACACTAGCAAACACTAAAAAATGGACACTTTTATATGTACATCCATCAACATAACATTCTTTACAGCACTGACATTTCCACATGCCAACTCTATGTAATAATTACAGAATAGCCAGAGTCAAGTGGCATTTGTTAAATGCAAAGTGATTGGGGTGGTTTTAGACCTTTAGTGACTTTTCTCTGATAACAATGATCATTGCTTTTGTAAGAATTACACACTTTGCTCTGGGAAGACAGGTTGCTATTTTGAGGTGTTGCTACAACATTAACAGCCTTTCCATATTCTACAATATTTTTCTGAGTATTTCTTTTTTAATTTGATATTTTAAAGTGTTGGTGATAAATGGTAACAGGGAGATCCCGATGCCAAAAATGTAGTAGCTGGTACCAATACCAATAAAATTCCACAATTCTTAATATCCAATTTGACACCACTGTCATTTTATATCAGATATGGTGCTGGCATTTATTTGAAAAGTTATCATTCCATTTTGTTGACAGGACAGACTGAAATGTTAGGATGGTTGCCATGGGCCATCAGAGTCTAATTGCCAAATAGCAAATTGTATTTCTTATCAATAAATCGTGTTCAATTCCTCCTAATGAGCTCTCCTTACTGAACTAACTTTACTATCAGGTGTAACATTCATAAGTTTATATTAGCTTAAGCATTCATATAACTAATCACCATCATAGACAGTTTAAAAGATGGATGCAGCTACCATGATGTTATTCACTGATTCCTGAAATCCCGTTTTGAAGCCTCGAGCCGTTCCACTGGTGCCAACTGGATCACAAAAAACAGAATGGGATAAGAAGGGACCGGTCTGGTGCGTGTCTGAGGGGCGGGTGTGACATATTTATTGGCTAAGAACTTCTGATTGACAAGTCATCAGCCAGTGAGCGTACAGTTATATACCAGAGATAATCCTTCATTTTAAAAAGTAGAATGACCGAGATTTACAAAATAGGCTTCTTTTCTTTTTTTTCAATATGACCCAAAACGAGTGATGATAAACTCATCAGAAAAGTATTTATAGAGGTCAAGACAGAACGTTGTTTTCTCGCAGACTTCTATAGGACCACAAGTCTTTTAGGAACCACAGCTACTACCATTTGGTGGCCTTCAGATAGAATGCAGGTTTGAGGCACTTGCACACTGGCTTCATTTTTCTGACCTGAAAGCTACAAGTACATCCATCTTTTACACTGTCTAGGTTGCTGTATTCCCAGTGTAGTTCTTCTTTTACTTGTGAGTGTCCTTCTTTAGCATATAACGATAGATGAGAACACTTGTAGGCCTATGCTGACCCCATAAGCTCCTGAAGAACTGCAGTGTCTTTACACTACTGTACCTACAGTACGGCAATAAAAAAAAAAAAAAAGTGCTCGTGTTTTGTTTTTTTGCTTTTGTTTCTTGTTAAAGTTTCTTAGATTTCCCCAGTGTAAAGTTGCTGTGTGTATGTGTGTATCTACCCTCTCCATTTGTAAATGTATTCCTGTTTTATTTTGGTAGTCATCTGACTCCTGTGTCTTGCATTTAATTTTACTTCCCTTGTGTAAGTATCCTTATTGGTTTCACCTGCGTGTTGTCTCCTTCCTGTGTCCAACTCCCCCAATTACCCTTGTGTGTATACACAGTGCTGTTTTGCTTTCGGTCCTTGTCTCTGTGTCTGTTTAACCCTCCAGTGTGTTGCCTGACTGTCCTGGAGTCTGTTTGTCACTGTGTTTTTGTTGGTCTTTTGAATCAGCTAAAATAAAGGCTCACCTTTTGTTAATGAGTCTGTCCAAGAATCTGCATTTGGGGGGGCTTCTCCCAATTCATTCAGTTCGGTACCATTGCATTTTCAGAATTTTGTTATTGTGTGTGTTATCTGTTCTAATGACATCTCTAAATGGCAGTTGATGGCACTTTAACCAAAGCCAAGCAGACTCACTTGTGCACACTGCAGTTATTAAATTCAAACTGTATTTTGTTTCATGACAACCTGAGAGCCCTACTGTAGGTAGCCACATCTACTACTTGTTTGGAGGACGTTTATTTTTTGAACGGACAAATCTTTAATAACTTGATATTTTTAAAATTAAAATTGGAGACCAAAATACATCTTGCATAATGCCTGTGCAAGTCGCACAGTTGAATGTGTCGCATATGGAATATGGAGCTCAGAAACAGCCAATTAACACTGTCTCAAAGTGCGACTGTGTAATGTAGCCCTCTTCACTAAACATGAATACCATTATAACAGCTGAAGTGGGCCTATGGAACGTAGCTCTCAGTGCTATGAGCATCTGTTAAGATGGCAGGTGCTGGTTAAGAGCAGTAATGACAGGTATTATCCAATGTTTCACTGATCTACATACTTCTGCTGCACATGCATTTCTACTGAGCAGTTGAGCAGCTGAGCAGTTGCGGTACCTGTTGAGCAAACGTGATGAACTATATATTTTTTCTTGGCACAAACCAATGCAGTCAAAGAAATAGAACCACATTTTGTATAGAAAAGAGGAAGATAAGCATGTACTGCCAATAAATGACCTGGCAGTAAGCTATCCCAATGTTTTATGCTTATTAGAGAGAGGTAAGCATTGTCTTGCATCAGTCTAGCTAAGGCCATTTAAGAATTTCTACACTTACCCTTCTGCACTTACCCAGAGAAATGGCATCAGAAGGTCTTTTAATAATGAAACAATATAGTAGAGTTTCCACTTCCATTTTGTGGGTTAGATGTGATAAAATCACAGTGACATGTCTCTTTACACATCAAGGAGACAAAGAGAGGGAAAGCTTGTAGCTTCCTGCATGGCACTCTGTGTGCACAGCTATCGCTCGAAACATGGAGGGATGTCAGAGGATCAGATGTGCAGCCAAGGTTATGAGTTATGAAGTTGATATTAGAGCGATGGGAGCAATGAGTGGGAAGCGTATGACCTTCATCACTCACCCACAATTCATTCGTGTCTCCCAACGTCTCTGCCTCTCTTCTGCAAGCCATGAAGCAAAGGAGCCCTTTTGTGTGAACTCGCTAATTAGGAAGACCTTGACGTGCGGATCTCATCCATTGTTCCTCCTCATTTTGGTGGGAAAATATTTCATTGATTTTTTTTTTTTTTTCCCTGCAGCGATCGAAGGCGGGTGAAGCCGAGAAGGGCTCTGTGTGGGATTAGGCTCTGCGGGGGGTTTCTGTGATGGGTGGGGAACTGCTGAGGTTCTGCATATGTGTACGTGTAGAAGAGGTGCACTGTCCCACCTCATAACTCCTACCCCTTCTCACCCTCTGAAAGAACACATTACTGCTGTGATCCCATCCTAGCAGGCTTCTTCCGTCAGCTCCTGTTGTTGAATCCATATCTGCTGTACAATCTCTGATTATGTCTCTCTGTGCATTGCTACAATAAACCCAGCTCATTTGCAAACATCTGGATTCTGCCAGGCTTTTGTTTAAGTTCCTGCAAGTACAAGCATGATGAAAGACGGCAGTGTTTTAATAATCAAACAAAATCAAGTATGTGTCAAAAGTTATTTTTCAATCCTGTAAGATTAAAAAGCTGCAAAGCGATACTAACCCTTTCGGTGTGGGGTTTAAATATTCATTCATTTTCTAAACCCTTACAGTAAAGGAAACCATTGCAAGCCTGCTGCTCTCAGTGGAGTATACAGCAATCACCTGTTTCTGTCTCTTTTTCCCTCACTCACTTCCTCCTGTCAGTCTTGCTTGTCTCTAAATTATGCCTTACCCCTGCAGGTGCCAACGTCTCTCTGAAATGATTATTTCTACCACACAGTAGATTGCTTTTGGTAATTATATGTATCATAATTAAATTTGATGAACTCCTCTGAGACATAAAATCTCATTTGACCCAGGTGCTGCATTTCTCTGCCTATACACAAAAGGAGAAATGTCTTCTACTATTAAGAGAGATATACTTGGAGTCTTGGAACTGACATCTTGATTAAGCAAAGGGGTATTTTCACATTTACCAAATTCACAAGGTTCTGTCAATAACTTAATTACTGAATAAGTGAAATACTAATTACCCTTTGTTACAATGGAGTGAACTGAGAAGGATTAACCATGTTTTTTTGTGTAATGGACAAACTCTTTGGTTTTGAAGGAAGAAAAAGGAGCTGAAAGTCAATACCTATTCAGCCACAAATGGCTGCCTACATCAGAGGGCTCTATGTGCCTTACTACTCTTTACACGGGCGGGCAGAGTGCAGGATTCTACTCATTTACAGTTTTTTCATACTTGTGAATCACCTTTTTTCCTGAAAAACTGGGTGGTAGACGCATCGGCTATGAAATTCACATGAAGAGGAAGTGCTATAAATGATTCCAGAGCCTCTCGAGTTCTGCTCTTCGTGCCCCAGGAGACTCTGCCTCACCTCATGTCTGTCTTCCCTTTAAATGCACAGCATTCTTTTAGGAATAGGTTTTTGTTGTAGAGATGTGTGGATCAGACACCACCACTTTTAGTTTGTGGAGGGCTTTTTAACATCTTCCAGGATCCATGCTCTTGACATGCAGCCTGTTTACCTGATAATATTTTCATTCCTGTAAGCTCTCCACATACAACAATAAACATGTTTATTGAGGGATTTTATAGCATGAAAATAAAAAATTTTAATTCCCATAAAAGAACTGAGTTTCAAAAGTTTTCAGCCACTCTGGTGGACCACTTTTTATTGTTACTACTTTGCCATCCATTATTTGTATATTTTTGGTAAAACAATAAACATCAGAAAACAACACAAGCCTCCACAAAGCATTTTGTGCTCTGGGCTTTTCCTAGGCCCCTAAAATCACTGCAAATATGGAAAGAGCTTACTGAGGTCCTGCAGCCAGCATGTGCTGAGATTAGGGTTTGGGCCGTGAACAATCCCACTAGGCGAGCAACCAGCCTCTTAATATGGAAAAAAAAAAAAAAAACCTTCAAGCCATGCTATTTTTGTTGTGTTTTGCCAAATAAATGTTATTTTTAAAAATGCATAGACACGCGCAGGTAAGCGTCTGTAAATAAAAGTATGACAAGGATCTGTGAAATGCTTACTTTCAGTTCTACCAATCCCCCTCTGCAAGGACTCTCTGTGTCTTTGTCCCATAGTTCACTGTGTTCCTGCGCTGTCCGTCACTCAGTATTCACATCAAGATTTCTACTCTTCACACTCAGATCTGCTCCAATGGATGGATTGCTTTTTCTCCAACTCTCTCCCTTTTCTATCTGTAGGAGTTCCCCCGCTGCGCACCAATCCTTTCTTGCAGGTGATTGCTCAGAGAATATTGATTAAGGCAAAGATTTGGTGCTGAGAAGCCACTTTTCAAACTTCCTGTGACTTTAATGTGAAATAAAGTGACGTGACTCCCTCATCAGTGATAAACACCCTGTTATGGATGAAGTGTACTTTAAAGAGAAGACTGTCTGTACGAATCTCTGTCTTCATCTATTTGGCTTTTTGTCAGCCTCAATATGTCTATCTTATCCCATTTGTCTTACACACATACACTCACAAGGCAGCTTTCACACCTAATATGATGTAGTGCTTCTTGTCAGGAGTGCAATATCTTCTTCTATCTTTCTAATTGCTCTGATTAAAGTGACAAACAGGCTCGTTTTAGCTAAAGGCGTATAGGAAAGGATGCCATTAAGAATGCCACCATATCAATGGTCATTACGTCTGTTTAACTATTAGGGGAACAATAGCGTGTAATGACATGGCCTTGAACTGTTGTAATTATGTCTCCTGTGAAATGTGCCATTGTGTTTTTCCTACATTTAATGTAACAGACAGCAACCAGAATTCAATTTCAACAAACCTTGGTACTTAAAGCTATCTTTTCCAAAGGTTATGAAAACATACTACTCACTAAAATAATGGCTGAGCTCTGGGAACATGCAAACTGCACTACAACATAGGGAGAGGCATTCTGGCAGGCTGCAAATAAGATAAATAAAAAATGTTCTGAGTATCCATTTTATTCTTAGGTAAAAACCTAAAATGAATGCCCATTTAGTGTTAATGATAATCCTTCATTGCACATAAAACTGTGTGCAAGAGTGGAGAGTCATAGATGAAGCCAGGAATGCAATTCTTACCCAGACTGTGATATTTATTTTGGGTAACAATGGGACTTACTGGCTGTCATTGTGTTTAATCAATTCATTCCTAAATCTAGACATTTGTGAATGTTACTGTACCACTGAATGACCAAAGCATAAAAATAAATAAATCAATGAAATACTATAGTCAAAAGGAAAATGGACTTTTCCTGTTGGGAGGCAGTGGATACTGACTTAGAGTGACTTAACAATCCAAGAAAATTGTTATACTTTTTCTGACTTCACACTGCATGGAGCAAGTTTATCACTACAAACTGTAGTGATACTTGGTGTGATGAGAGGAAGGAAAAATAAATAAATAAAAACTTCAGACTTCCAGCCAGCTAGCACATGCTGCTTTCTCACTTGCTGGTACTTGAGTATTAATTGTAAATCATTTTTAAAATCAGATTTTTGTGTGTGACTCAGTAACTTATTTTATACTTCTTTTTAATACAGATTTATCTAAATGACAAAGTGTTACTGGATAAAGAGGGGTTTAGTTTTGTCCTGCCAGCTCTAAACCTCCTTCTATTCTGAGCTCTTTTGAAGAACGTGTTGCCTGAAAATAGTAACTGGGGTCTTCATTTACTTTAACTACAGAAAGAATCTGACCTATTTTGAAGTCCTTCTTTTTGATTTAGTGATCATACCAGTGTGATCTGCTGTCTGATACACTTCCATTTGCTTTAATGATGGCCTTGACTATTTAACAAGTAGTAAACTACTAAACTGACAGATGCCAAAATGTCCTTTTTTTTTAAAGCCTGTCATGTCTGGTAGATCTTGCAAGCAGAACTGTGATCTGAATGCGTTGTTGTGCCAAACATATTTGCTATTTCAAGATGAGCTCTATAGGTTCTCAATAGGCTCTTCTTGTTGATGTTTTAAGCCTTTATTTTATTTATCTGAGTTATTTTTAACATACAATGTAACAGCCAGAGCTGACAGGCTGAAGAAAAGGAAAATAAAGAAAAGAAAAAGGGAGAGAGAAAGAGAGCAAAAAAAGGAGAATAGAAAGAGAAAAAAAAAAGGGGGAAAGAGCACAAGTAAATTAATCAAATAGTTCATTACTTTAACATTAAAAAATACTATCAAAACTTGCAAAAATAAATTTGTGTGTGAAAAACAAAACTAACAAAGCATGTTACGTACACCAACAATTGTTGAGTTGTGATTGAGTGGGTGTTTGTGTCTGTGTCATGTTTGTGTCTGTGTCATGGAACGTACTTACCAATGAGGGCAAAACGCTGCAGCTCCACCCATCAGAAGCCAGAGGCAGGTACGGAAAGCCTCAGGAAACCCAGGCCACCAGCAGCCCACCAGGAGCCAGGAAGACCCGTGGCCACTCAATCCAAAGACAACCGCACACCCACCCCAGCAGACGGGAGAGGGTGGTCTGTCCTTTTTTTTTTTTTATCAAATTAGGCAAATTTTCCCCATTTCACATATAGTAGCTCATTACTCTTTCTATACTCACTGCACAAACACAAGTATGATAAGCAAACTAGCACCTGCTTTACCAGTGTCTATTTCAAATTAAAAGCCCTGTCATGTCTGTGTCTCCCAAACTGTTTTGCTTTTGTGACAAGTCAGTATTCTTTTTTCTTTTCTTTTTTCTTTTCTTTTCTTTTCTTTTCTTTTCTTTCTTTTCTTTTCTTTTCTTTTCTTTTATTTTCTTTTCTTTTCTTTTCTTTTCTTTTCTTTTCTTTTCTTTTCTTTTCTTTAATTAACCTTAGCAATAAAATGATCATTTTCACTGGGTGTCCAGCTATTTCACAAGTTTTCCACTTGTGAAATAGCTTTGAGGAGTTCAAAAAATTCTAGCTTCAGCGCAGCACACAATTACATCTGCCATTGCATGCCTGTAAGTGCTTTTAGATTTTCTCAGCACTGTAGTTCCTATTTTCTGAGTTTTTTTAGAATTCTCCAAGACATCTTCAAGGGTCATAGGACGAACAATCATGTTAAATGAAAGTTCGGCCTCTTTCAGTTCTAAGGTTTTACATACCAGAACTTTTTTTTTTTTTTTTTTTTTTGCATGACTTTATTAACCCTTTCATGCATAGTGGTCACCACAATGGACAGCTACAAGCTGTTCTCTTGAAAGTGCATGTGTTTTGTTATTATAGTTGCATATCAGTCAACACAGTGGATACTACTGCATCATCCCATACACTGCTACCTATTGGCCAGTCATGGGAAGTTGTTTTTGTTATTTTATTTGTTGTTTGAATGTAATTAACAGGATCAGGATTAGTCAATACTAGCAGTAGTGACAGTTGATCTGAGGATGCAAAAATCATTTTCTGTTACGGGTTTGTTAATTACACATTTCTCTGGTTCATTTCTCGGATTCAAATGCATGGAGTCCAGCTGAGTGGACATGTTTGTAACTTCATGAAAAGTAGGCTCATAAACAAAATTTCAATAGCATTGTTTTTTTTGTTTTTTGTTTTTTTTCATGCCTAAAGAGGAATAAAAACAGGAAAAAAATCTTGACTGAGGTTTATGCATGAAAGAGTTAATGTCTCATTGTGGAGGAATTTTGACCCACTATTCTTGAAAGCATTTCTTCAGTTCATTGGGATTTGTGGGCATTCATTTATCCACAGCTCCCCTGCTGGTCAGGCTGAGGTCTGGACTTTGATTGGACCACTGCAACACTTTGATTCTTTTCTTTTTCAGACATTTTGTTTTGTAACTTCGCTGCTGTACTTGGGATCATTGTCCTGTTCTGTGATCCACTTTTGACTGAACAGATGGCCTCACGATTAATTCTAGAATATTTTGGTATTCAGAGGAGTTCATGGTTGACTCAGTGACTGCAGGGTACCCAGGTCTTGTGGCTGCATAACAAACCCAAATCATCAGCCTTCCACCACCGTACTTGGCATTTTCCTGTGTTTGGTTTTTGTGTTATAGCCAAACATTCCACTTTTGGCTCATCTGTCTAAAGAAGATTGTTCCAGAAGTCTTGTGGTTTGATCAGATGCAACTTTGCACACCTAAACTGTGGTGCCATGTTTGTTTGTTTCTTTGTAAGAGAAAAGATGTTTTCTCCTGGCAACTCTTCCAAACAAGCCATACTTCTTCTGTCTTTTTCTAATTGCACTGTCATGAACTTTAACATTTACTATGCCAGCTGAGGCCTGTAGAGTCTGAGATGTAGCTTTTGGGTTTTTTGAAGTTTCTTTGAGAACAGCACGATCTGACCTTGGGATGAATTTACTGACATCCACTCTTGGGAAGATTGGCATCTGTCTTGAATGTTTTCCACATGTGAATAATCTTTCTCACTGTAGAATGATGGACTTCAAATTGGTTGGAAATGACCTTATAACCCTTCCAAGATTGATGGGCAGCAACAATTACTTCTCTGAGACCACTGCTGTCTTTCCTCCTTGGCATTGTGTTAACACACACCTGAATACTCCAGACCAGCAAACTGCCAAAACTTCTGCTTTTATAGATGTGGTCGGACTTGCTGATGATCAGTTAATGCAGTGTTTTTCAACCAGTGTGCCGCGGCACACTACTGTGCCGTGCAAGATTGTCAGGTGTGCCGTGGGAAATTATCCAATTTCACCTAATATGCCATGAGTGTCTGTGCTGTAATATTGACTGGGAGCATAATCATGTAATACTCTTCCATATCACTAGACTAGATAGCAACAGGTAGCGAAGTGCATTGTACGTAGAGACAAGAGAATTAAGCCGCTTTTCCATACGGAACGACTCGCCGCGATTTGACAGCATTTCCATTAAAATCAGGTACACTTTGCCGGTCCTTTTTCCGTACTCACTCACCCGAGGTTCTAAAGCCGCGTTTCCATACGGGACGACTCGACGTGGTTTGAAGGCGTTTCCATTAGTAACTGGTACAAGTTTGGAGGTACTTTTTCGTTCCCTCACCCGAGGTTCTGAGCGATCAGAGGCGATACAAAAATGTGACGCTGAGTACAGCATGCCACTGATTGGCCAGGGAGTGTCGTCACTAGCGGAGTCATGCCAGCGACTCCTTCACCACAATCAACCCTGCCATTTTAAAACCCGACAGCAAAAAACTGGAGGCGCAAAGCACCGGTTGAATGCCCAGACTGACAGTTTGCAGCAGTAGTTTTGCAACATGAGAGCCATCTGAAATACACACACAGCATACATATTATAACCCTATACTGCCGGGCGATCACCGCTGAAGCACCATTATGGGCTACAAAGTATCATTTTTTATCATTTTTTGACTGGTGGTGTGCCTCGTGATTTTTTTCAATGAAAAAATGTACCTTGGCTCAAAACAGGTTAAAAAACACTCAGTTAATGAAGTGCATTTAAATAGCAGCACCTGGCTGCTAGTTACCCTCTTAATTACTTGTACTTAATTTTTCACTCACTGCTTCTGCATTATACCATAGTTTTTGTCAAATAAATAATTACTTGGTCAGGAGTCATGTGGTGTTGCTCAGATCCACTAAGGATCAGATGATTTTTGACAGTATGTCCTGATATCTAAAACCTTACTGTAGAACTGAATGACATTTTACATTCTTTTTTTTTACCATGAATCTACATTGTCATTTTTTTATTCTTTACAGGCTAATAGATTTTACTTCCAATTATGAGGAAACACAGATAAAAAGATGTTTTTTTTATCCATTTTCACTTTATTTCTTTATGCCTGGCCAATAAACACATCAACAATGAGACTGCTTGATATTCATATAAATGTGCAGCACATTAAAGACATCATGGATTCTGATCTTTATAGATTTTGATTTTGCATGTTCTCTGATCTCCATTTTCCCAGGAGACCAAGGCTCACATCTCTTCTTTGCATGAATAGCATCCTTGGATTTTGCTGCTTATATCAACCTAAGGTCTATATTTTCCAGGTGTTTGTAGTAGAAAAAAGCTTATGTGGCTCAGAAACTTGATTTTAGAGTTCATGGAGGTTTGTCAATAATCTCTAACATTGCCTTTTATTTACCTCATTTTAATCATGGCTTTTCCTCATATACTTTTACTATTATCACTGTCTGTTTTGTACACATATATCCAAGCAAATGTCAACCAGTGGGTGAGAGCACTCTCCTTCAATATTCTATAATCAAATTAAAAAAAAAATACCAAAGGGAGTATTTTCTACCCCCCCCCCCCCCCCCCCCCCCCCACCACCACCACCACCACCACCAAATTGTGAAGCTGTGTAAAATGTAAATAAAAACAGAACACTATGATTTGCAAATCTCACAAACCCATATTTTACTCATAAAAGGTTTAAACTGTGAAAATGCACCATTTTAGGGGAAAAAAAATCACATTTTGAATTTTATGGCAGCATCAGCACATCTAAAAAATGGTGTAATAGGGCCATGGTTACCACCATGTACTGTAGCATGACCTCTTCTTTTAACAGCAGTCCGTAAACATTTGGAAACTGAGGAGAGCAGCTGCTGACTCTTGAGAGAGGAATGTTGTCTCATTTGTGTCTGATTGAGGATTCTAGCTGCTCAACAGTCCTGGGTCAGTCCTCTATTGTTGTATTTTCAATTTCATGATGCACCAAATCATGAAATCAATTCACAGGTCTGGACTGCAGGCAGGTCAGTTCAGCACCCAGACTCGTCTACTACAAACCCATGCCGCTGTAATAGCTGCAGTATGCAGTTTAGTAAGGTCTTCCCTGAAAAAGACATCATCTGGAGCATATGTTGATCTAAAACCTGTATGTACCTTTCAGCATTGATGGTGACTTTTCAGTTGCCAGTTCCATAGACACTGATGTCCCCGCATACAATTGAAGATGCAGGCTTTTGACCTGAGCACTGTTAATAAGCCAGATGGTCCCACTCGTCTTTAGTCACTTTAGCTCATTTTGAGCTTTGGCCCAGAGAAAATGGCAGAGTTTCTGGATCACGTTCACACATGGCTTCTTCTTTGCATGATAGAGCTTTAACCTGAGTTTTTGGATAGCACAGCAAACTGTGTTCACAGACTGCGCCTATGCAGTGATTTCCATGACAGAATCAGGCACCCACTATTGATTTTTGACCTTGTCAATTGCACACAGAGATTTCTCCAGATTCTCAGAATCAAATATTGATATTATGTACTGTAGATGACGAGATGTTCAAAGTCTTCACAATTTTACACTAAGGAACATTATTCTGAAATTGTTCCACAATTTGTAGCTGCAGTGTTTGCAGACTCTGCCCATCATTACTTCTGAGATACTCTGCCTCTCTAAGATGCTCTTTTTCATACTGATTCATTTTAATGACCTGTTGCTAATTAATTAGTTGCATGATGTTCCTCCGTCTTTTTCTTTTTAGTACCACTTACGTTTCCAGGCTTTTGTTACTTTCTCCCAACTTTTTTGACACATGCTGCTACCATCAAATTCAAATTTAGCCAATTTATTTCTTAAAATGATACATTTTCTCAGGTGAAACATTTGATATGTTTTCTATGTGTTCTATTCTATTGTGAACAAAATATGGGTTTATGAGAATTGCAGTTCATTTTACACAGCTACCCAACTTTTTTTTGACTCTGTGTCCACATTTTTAATAAACCATTTCTGTACAAGGCAACTTCCACCACTTATTGTGTTACAGCCTTTCATACACCTAATAAAAATGACAAATTGATGACTGAAACACTTTATTTAATTTCACAAATTTGAGAAGTGAGAAAATTGACTGTTTCATCTTGTTGGCCTCCTCTGTTTTTTGGCACAGCCCCTGCACAGCAGTCCCTCTGCTAATATGAATCTGGATGTTATCAATCAATTAGAGTCAATAAACTGCTATGGAGCAATGCTGTGAGTTGGATACATCCCTATATCTTTGACTCACCTCATTAACCATATCATTACTGTGCAACATGCTTTCCGGTGTGTGAAGTACCCTAAAAGTGTCTCTGTGGCAACTAGAAATTATGAAGGTAGCGAAACTGCTGGTGTGTTTGTATGCGCGTGGCCGAGACACAAATACTATCGAAGATTTTTGAAGAGAGGATAATTTCCACTAGTTTGTCAAAATATTGTCACTTTTTTTTTTTTTTTGGGGAGACATTTTTTTGTGTTTGTGTGTAATCCGAGTGACTGCTCGTTTATTAGTGGCTGATGGCTTTTAACATGTGCTGCCAGCCAGACTGCGGTGACAAAAGCTGTTTATTTCCTTCGCCATTATGAAACCAGGCATTAGACGTCACACCACACTCAAGTGCAGCGCTGACAGTAGTGATACTGGATAATAACCTTCCTCTCTTTCCGTTCTTGACTTACTATTAATGAAAACAGAATTATCGTCCAGTGAGTCACAGACTATAATGTGATTGACTTGTTTTCCAAGGCGTTTATTGAGTGCATTTTAGTACAATAGTTCTCAGAAAGTTACAGCTTACAAACTCTTGACACGTACTTGTCACAATTTACAAGTGGTTGCTATACACAAACTTAAAAAAAGAAACCAATGTACCTGTGCACACAATGTCTGTACACACAAATGTGCCTGATATGCATACATCCATTCTCTCTTAAACACACAAACAAACAAACTATGACATGTGCACACTCGCAGTCAGCGCCCCCATCCATTGCTTATCACAGAGAGTGGTTGTGACTGGTATACTCAAAAGGCTTCGCTTCACCTTTTCTCACTTCTTAGTTCTTCTTCTTAGTGTTTACTGTGCACATCCATGAGAATATAATTGTCAAGTGCTGGGTGTATGCCATTTTTATAAGTGTGTAAATCTTTGAGTTCCCAGTCTGAAACAGAAGAGAAGAAGAATGGAGAAGTTTAATGAGTTTCGTTTTCCACGGAGTCATGCCAAATCATTTTCAGGTGAGCACGGCTCACGCTGCTCTGATCCATAAATGACAGGCATGATTTTTGCTGCTAAAAGCATCGTTGGTCACTTTTCAGACAGTTGCAGCACATGGAACGTTTAACAAGCAAGTTCTTGTGTTTTCTACCAGTGTGTGATGAATGGCTCCCATACAAAACAGCTTTCAGAGGAAGATGGCGAACCGCCTCTCCATTCATCACACTGGAGTGTCATTACAGTCAGATATTTAGAAAGACAAACAGAGCAAATGGAAAAAAAAAAGAATTACACTTTTGTATAATGAATACATTCTATCATCTCATTCACAGGCTCTTGGGTTGAAAAGCAAATACATGAGACTGAGCTGAATAGAGGACTAATGCATTCAAATTGATTCACTGGCTTCAGTGAAAGGGATTTATGCCAATCTTGAGGAGCATGTGATTATATTTAGGAATACTTGGTAAATCAATGACTCGGAGAATTGAATAGAAAAAGCAATTGATTTTGCCCGTGAGGCAAACCAATTGCTTGATTACAGTATTTTCCATTACCAAACTAAAGCAAATTAACATTTATATAATGAAAGAGATGTTGCCACATAAACCACACAGCAAGATAAAAGAGTTTGATTCACTTCAATGAACTAACTTTCTTACTTTCATCAAAACCATCCTTTGTTCATGCCATGTCTGCCATGCAACCCCACCCTCCTGTTAACTGAATCATCCTCCTCTTTCTATCACATATGCACACACTCTGTCAGGTCTCAGCCCACTTTCTTCTCATTAAGCATCAGCCTGGAAACCAGACGTGAGAATAAACTAACTGAGGGCTCCTCTATTTGTGTGTGTGTGTGTGTGTGTATTTGTTTTCTTATGTTCCATCAATCTCCCTCCCTGTGGCTGATCAGATGCCCGTCAGACGGGGGGGCCTTAGCAGGTGTTTTCACCCCTGCCTGAGCCCACTAGAGCATGTAGCCAACCATTTCTCAGGCCAACCCTGGCCCAACTCAGCTCCAGACACAGCCCAGGACAGCTTGGTTACACCCAGGATAAACGAGCTGGAGATCTGCCAGCCAGCAGGAGCAGCCGGGGAGAGAGGGCAGGACAGAAAGAGGAGGAGGAGGAGGAGGAGGATGACTTGAGAGGGCTAAGTACACTTAATAATCTGCTAATGGGCCTGCCATCAATTTCTAATTTTGGATGCAAGGTGGTTAGGACCATCGTCACTCATGTCTCTTCAAATAGAGCCAAAAGGGATTTCAGCAGGGTCACAGCTACTGCAAAGAATTGATACCAAAATAGTTCATGATAATTGTGAGCTGTTCTATGACTGTCCTGAAAGAGTGCTGCCTCTTATTTTTAAAGGCCATTGTTTTTACTGTTTTTTCAAATGCATTTATTTGTAAACTATAACAACATTGCTTTTGGTTTCCAAAAGTCTGACCCCAAAACAAGTGACCAGCAAAACCACAAGTACTTAAAAAAAAAAAAAGGAAAAAGAAAATCAAGCACAGTCCAATCAGACTGCAATCAAAGCAGTATTCCCATGCTAAGAAAGAGAAGCATCTTTGTACACTCTGCAGAAATATCCCTTAATTATATTCCAAAATGTTGACTTCTGGGAATAACGTAGAGACCTTGCAATCAAATACAACTGAAAGATTAGTACATTTCTAAGTGAGAATTCATGCAGCTGAGAGTTATAGAAAAATTCCCATAAGTACCATGGCAATTTCCTTCAACTTGCCTAGCCATTTGGCAACTGCATATAGCGAGAGTGCACAGATAAACTCAGCAGCTTAGCTACAGCAGCCGATCGGAGGCTGTGCTACACTGTGAGCAGTGTGCCCATGTGGGCTGTTTAAGCCTGTGTGTTCATCGCAATGGCATCGGGTGTCTGTTGGCAAACTTCAGCCCAGATGTTCATTTTTCACTGTGTAGAGAAATGATGCTGATTCGCAGTGATATCCGGTGCCTACTCTCCTATGCATTTCAAACTTGCAGAAAATCTTGCCACGGCCAAGACATTTGCAGCACCCATGAGAAACATTAACTGGATTTGCCTGAAATAAAATTTATCACATGTAGAGCAACTTGACTCGACTAAGCTGTGCTCTTCATGTGCGATCAGCTGGCACTTACCGTGAATTTGGGCCAGTCCTGGGCAGGAAAGGAGGTTCTTTGCCCCTATGGATGGTGCTGACCGCTCCCAACACAAACAACAGGTTAAAAAAGAAGACGAAACATAAAACATATCTGTACAACTAAGTGCTCACCAGCAAGAGACAGCATGTGTACACCCACAGTTAACATTACCTCCAGTTAATGGATAGTTTGTCAGTTATTTTAACTCCTACAGCAATTTTCATACAATTCTACAATATCAATCTTCAACCATTCCTTTTACATTTTCTCCAGTTAAGAGTCACCCAAAATTGTCCTTAAGTCCCTGGAACACTGAGACATACAACCCAGCGCCCCTTGTTATCCAAAGGAAACTGGAATCTAAACATTGCATGTGTCAGTCAGAATTCAGTCAACATGTCTTTGCCAAAAATGCAATAGAGTTCTGTACATACATATGCATTTATATCACCTTCAATATGAAGTTTTATTATGAAAGATATAATCATATTTAGCAAGAGATAAACATATTTATATTCTCTGAATCTGGGCGGCTTGGGTTAAGAAGTCCTTTAGCGTGGCTCTCCACCCAGGACTCCACAGGTAGTGTTAAAGATAAAATACAAGTGGACGGTATCTTGCTATAATGATAAAACAGACAAACAAACAAACAAACAAACAGAGGGTAAAGGATAAAAATATAACTAAGCTCTGATCATTTTTTTTTTACCAGTTCATTTACAATACACTTTTCAAAACTTTAAACAAGTACAAGATGATGTGAAAGTTGAAAATGGTGCACTGCTATACATCCCTGTATGCTTCTCCCTCTAATTATTTCCACTGGTAATTGTTTTGTTTTCTCGTTGTTGTTGTTGTTTTTTTTTTTTTTGTGGAACTTATTTCTCACCAGGTAAAGGCATCTTCATTGCACAAACTGAAGACAGCAGGGGTGAAACCACAGGTCACATGTTTCTAAATGCCTCGCACTTCTGTTTACAAGTTTAACACCTTCTAGTCCACGTAAAACAGAAGTACGGTATCACTCACTTTACCACAGTCGGACACTCTGAGAAGTTCATTGTGTTGATGTCTGATTGTTGGTTATTTTGGTTTACAATGACATGAATGGCAGTTCATAACCACACCAATGGACATCGGTCTCCCTTTTATGATAAATGGATAAACAGTGTCAAGTCTGGACCCTGAACTCCTGTCGTGGATTGCATGAATTGTGACAGCTGTTAACCATGTGGTAGTGTAGACCCTGGTCTCCTGTTGTCATGATAGTGGATTAGATTAAGACAATAGTCTCGACTCTGGCGCGTTCCGATGGATCGGGGGTCATTCGAGGGCTGCTATTTTTGTTGGTCCTTCGAATGCTGCCTGTTCCATGGCACAGCGCCTCCTGTAGTCATGCCATCGTTGTAGATGACTGACTCATCTGCACCCTCATGGACTGGATGTTAGTAAGGATCTTTTTCTGGTGGCCTGCCAAGGTCACTCCTATTCTCAGCAAGTCTCTGCAGAGAAAAAGAAACATGGAGAAAGAAACTGAAAAGCAGGAATATTTTTTTTAAGAAAAACATGAAGGGATTTCCATTATTTTGAAGATGGATTAAATGGCTTTAATGTGAAGAGAAAACACCAACAAGAAATCATCATAACCCAATGTACTCACACAGACTTAAAACCACCATAAATGAAAGCACAATTTTCAGAATGGGAAGCTAGTGGCAATGAACAAAAACCACAAATTTGCAAAATTAATTTTATCTCTGCGAGAAGACTCAGTAGTACACGTTGCTTTGAATTGCAAAGACATTGCAGAAATGCTACCAAGCCCCAAGCATATATTTTTAATAAAAAATGTTGGAATGAATTTACATTTTCACATAATTTTGTAGACCAAGCAACATTGTTAATTAAAATGGATGAAGTGCAATATTTGTGTCTGTTGGTACCACAAGTGCTCTGAGAAATGCTGTCATGACCACCGCTTTGAAGCACTTCACAAACACAGCATCAGCAGCAGAAGTGAAAATATGCCTCTTTAAAAATGTGTATTTAGAGGATTCATATCTACATCACATCTTTTTTTAGAGCACCGTCAAGACAAAATGCTTAATTATTAGTACAGATAATAGTTGTAATACATAGCTTGCAAAGATGTATATATTCTTACCACAGTGAGTACGTTATTTCCTCTTACGTGTTGTAGTTTTAATTCCCACTGAGGCTTAACTTTGATGCAATCACTTGAGTCACTGGGTGCATTTATGCTAAAAATACACGCACTTGACACTGAGTCATTTGTTAAAAGTGTGCCCATCAAGAGCCATATGGGTCTGAAACCCATCACTTGCACACAAGCAGGTGAACTCACTCTGAGGTCATTTGTGCCACCAGCTGCAAGGAGGTAAAGCCTGAGTTGAGGAAGTTGTCTCTGTACTGGCTCATCTTGATGGCAGCAAGCCAGTCCTCGACTGAACTGAAGGTGTTGACGTCAGGTATGGATCTGTCCAGCAGTGGCTGAGAGGGCCTGGTGCAGAGGAGAACACCAAGAGCAAAGGGGTGGAGATGAAATATAGTTGGGCTTTGATGCAATATTAAGGAGAGACTTAAAGAGAAGGAGAGTGAAGCTGATACTCATGTTTGCATGTGAGTGTGCCAGAGGGTGCAAGGTAACTAGGGAGAGAGAATTTATTAGTGAATATTGGAATCTATCTAAAATATTTTAAAAGTGTAGAAAGATTTGATATTCTGAGATACAACTGCCAGTCCTTCCTTGAATGCCACTAGCCAAATACTGGTAACAATGAGCACATAACATGGATTCTTCCCAGATGATAGGTACAGTAACTGGTCCCAATTAAACAGTAAACTGAGGAAGATACATGAGGGACCGTGATCAGAGCCTACTCTATACCTTTGGCAACACAGTACCAATCCTAAGCATTCAACACAAATGGCTTCAAAACAACTGTAACCCCGGAAACTGAAAAGAATGAAAAAAGAAATCTGTGCAGAGAAAACTGAAAGTTGCAGTTCACAGACAGACCACATCCAATCTGGCTGACGTTGAGAGAATTTATGAGAATGGGTGCCAGAAATTCTCCAAAAAAAAGTCCGGTATCTCAGAACGTAAGGGAAAAAAAAATGTGTTCAGAATATGTTCTGAATATATATGTAAATTAGATGCCTCTTTCCATTTTTTATCTTTTTTTTTTTTTAAATGTGTTTTGCTCTATTTTTATGGGGTAAAAAAGTGAGAGTTCCTGAAGTCAGTACTGGGGTTGGATAGGAGGGAGAAAAGAGAATCTCGGGGAGGATAAGTGCAGTTTGATGCAATCAATAGCAATAAATTCATACTTAATTCATGAAACGATAAAACAGAATGCATATGTATGCTGTTTGAACACAGAAGAATGTATACAGAGAAGTGTGTACTTCATGTCAGCTTCTGATTGAATATGTTTATGTTTTTTACTGCATGTGTAAAGATTTTTTTTTTTTTTTTTTTTTTTAAACTCACACTGCAGGAATATTGGCTACAGCCTTGAGGCTGGCGGGGTTGCGGATCATCTTATCCAGAGTACTGACGATGTCTGTGAAGCGGGGTCGTACATTGCGGTCTTTCTGCCAACAGTCCAGCATCAACTGGTGCAGGGCGCTGGGGCAGTCCATGGGTGGTGGCAAACGGTAGTCCTGCTCAATAGCGTTAATCACCTGTGAGAGAGAAGGCAGGAGGTTGTCTCTTAAAAATTGAGATAACAAATAATCCCACATTAAATACCACACTTGCACGATACCACACAAATTCTTGTCAGTAACAGTATTTTCTACCAGCTGGTTAAAAACAAATTAATAATTTGACTTATTTTATGGCTGAAACTCATCCCTGACTCAACACAATGCCAGCAGAACCCAGCTATAATCCCCCCATATGGACACCCCCCTCTGGTCAATAAAATGACAGTTTGCATTCAGGATGATGTGCCCTTCCTCGACTCTATCCAATCACATATCACTCCTATAGGACAGATTGAGGAAAGAGAGGGGACAGAGAGTGGAGGCAGTGTCACTCTAGAAAGGAGTCCCTGGAGGGACAGACAGATTGCATATAATTAACACTGTGAAGTACAGCCACTTGACACATGACTTTTAAAAGCTTCAGAGGCTATCCTGGACTCATTAAAGAGAAGTTAACACAAAGAATTTAAGGATAGTCAGAGTAAAATACAAGAATTATATGAGTTTTATCAGAACCTGAGGCACTTTTGATCCTTTGGTAGAAGTGGAGTGACTATGATTCAAGGACCAATCTTCATCTTTTTTTTTTTTTCCAAGCTATTTTTTTTTCATTTAAATAATGCACAAACACAATTATATAATTTTAAATATATTATAACGGGGTACACTTTGTTGATTCGGCAGCTACAAAGCCAGACAATGCAAAGACTAATGATTACCAGGATTGCTGCAAATTGATGGATCTGGTGACGGTCTGTAGATTTAATCTTTTTTTTTTTTTTTTGCGCTTAGCTGCAAGATAAAACTCTGATGAAAGATCATGTGTAAAAGATAGTCATTAAAAGTTAGGTGCTGCTCTGTATATTGCCAGCTCCACCCTGGAGTTGAGTGCATCTCAGCACATTCTTGACAAATGGTGTATTAGAGAAGAGAAGGTAGAAGTGAGGGTATAGGAGACAGGAGGGGGTATAGAGATGAGCTTTGATGCAATATTAAGTGAAAGGGATTTCAAGAGAAGAGGAGAAACAGAGGTTATGGTGTTTGTGAGTGAGAGTGAAATGAGTGAGAAGATGCAGGATGGAGAAGGAAAGTGTGTGTGCGTTTTTGGGTGAGCGTGTTTAAAGTGTGTAAGACAGTGTGGACTGAGCAGCCGGACATGCTGAGTGGTGCTAGTCCCACCAGGCAGTGTTTGCTGCTGGCCCACTGAGGCAACATCTGCTGGTTTGGACAGTCCTTGTGGAGTGAGGTCCATAGAGGCCTGATGGTTGGCTAGTTGTCGCACTAAGGGAGCTAAGGGAGAGAGACCTCATAGTATGGGACTATATCCAATGGTTGTGTGTGTTTGTGTTGATGCCTGTGTGCGTGGACCTTATCCAAGCGGACATGGGGAACAAAGCAGAGCTCTCAGCAATCATTCATTGCTCTCAAAAGCTGGCCAGGAAGGAAAGGGGATAGTGTGAAACTGTGCCCATAATAAGTCTGCTTTCAAAGTCAGAGTCAAGGGCATCTTCAGTAATGATGCTATGTGATGCAGACTGATAAAAATGTGTGATTTATTACAGCTTCCTCCCTTATGAGTTACCCTTGATTGTGTATCTATAACCGCATCTGTACGGAAATGGCTGTTCAATTTAATGAGGCTGTTTATCCAGATTCAAGTTTATTTTTTATTCTATCGGAGCGGAGAAACACGATAAAACCCAACTTCAATGTTTGATTTTCAGGAACATCTCATGAAATGAGCACTTAAAATCTTTAGTGCTGATCTTATGTTTAATTAGTACTTAAGTCACTTTATGTTTTACTATACCTGCCTTTCTCTCCATTTACAGTGTAATGCCCTGCCCTGATATGCTATTTCAAAATGAAATATATTATATTTAAGAAAGTATGTGTGTAGTTTTAAGTTTCTTGATTACAACCACTTACATCCTGGTTGGACATGTCCCAGTAAGGCCTCTCTCCAAATGACATCACCTCCCACATGACGATGCCGTAACTCCACACATCACTGGCCGAGGTAAATTTTCGGTAAGCGATGGCTTCTGGTGCCGTCCACCTCACTGGGATCTTCCCACCCTAAAGGAAAAAAAAAAAAAAAAAAAAACGACAAAAGGGAATTCATAAGTTCAGTTATAAATAGCACAAAAGACGGACGTTGCTTCCAGGTCTTAAAAGTGAATCCAGCACAGACGTGAATTAAACCTGCATTCTTTTTAAAGACCAAAAGGGGGCAATAACTGTGGTTGCAAGAAGATCTCTCCCCCTATAGAAGAAGTCTATGGGAAAATCATTTTCTGACTTGACTCAACTTTGACCGGGGTTGCTGTGGCTCAGGAGGTAGAGTGGGTTGTGTTTCCAATCGGAAGTTCAGTGGTTCGATTCAGCTACTCAAGTCTGTGCCTCAAAGTCCTTGGACAAGATACTGAACCCTGAGTTGTCCTTGATGGATGCATAATAGTGTGAATGTTAGAAAAGGTGTTTAGGTATAGGAAAAAAGCACTTATATGAATGTGTGTGATTGTAGTAAAAAGCATTTTGAGTGCTCAACTAGAGTAGAAAAGCACTACATAAGCATATTTCAGATCATACTGTATAAAGCATTAAGTCCATTATGTAAATGTTGGTCATTCTGAGGGTCAGAAAGAAGGATTATCCAGGATATGCGCATTGGTTACCGACTTGTGACTGACAGATCGGTTGCCAATGAGCATGCATTTCCACAGTCAGATCCACCACTCGTCATCACATCAAAATGCCAAGATGGTGACACAGAAAGTGCTCCTCATGAGGCTTCAAAACGGGTGGGTGATGTCATGGTAGCTCCATCTATCTTTTATGGTGTCTATGGCTGAGATCTGCAAAACAACATTCTTTTCAGCTTTAGAATATTAAAGTCAGCCATTTTCCTGAAAACTGCATTAGTAGCCTCAGCTGTCCTTCCCCATCCCTTTAACTCTTTATTCCTTCATCAATCAATCCACCAGCAGCCAAAAAACAAGCAAGATTCTGCCTCTTTATCAGCAACTTCCAGCAGTCATCAACCAGCTTTACGTACATTTATATATCCTTTCCCATAGTCCAGTTTTAATAAAATAGGACAAGGTTTCTGCTTATATGCCGAGCATGTCTGCCTGTAATTGGGCTACCTAAACCCTCAGGCAAGCCATGCGCCCTCTTGATTGAAATTGACAGCTGCTTGTTTTCACATCACACACGCACACGCACACGCACACACACACACACACACACACACACACACACACAGTGGGGGAACATATGCACGGGCACAGAGAGGATAGGGCTTGTATACCCCCACACACATAAACTCACATAAATCCCTGGCCGTCTACTGACACACACACACACAGGCACACGCACACACATACACCTCCCACTGCACCTTCCCCTTATAGCTGAGTTGAGCTTGCCACCAGTTTAATAATGCCAATTAGCTGAACCTGAGCATTTGCAGATAAGCTGCTGCTGGAAACAAACCCAGGAGAAACCTACACAGACCACCCTGTTCCCTGCTGACTTTCTGGGAACGACAGTAGAAGAGAAGAATCACAAGGAGAGGCAGGAGGAGGAAGAAAAAAAAAAAAAAGCAAATGAATAAGACAGAAAAATGGTGATTTGGGGTGTTTTCATAATCCAGGCTTATATTTAAAATGTTGAACAATACTAATGACAAACAGGTTTAATCATGAATGCATAAATGTCTGTGTTAAATTTTGAATTACAGAACACTGTCACATGGCGCTGCAGAGGTGGAGAGGCTGACCTCATTAGCAAGCACCTCTTTGACCTTGGAGACGTTGCTGACCCTGAGAAAAGGTTTAATATCTGACCTTGAAGACTGCTAGATGCAGAGACAACACTCTAACTGAGGGCCAGTGAAGAAATAGACACAACGAGCACTGAAGAAAGCAGACAATGCTGCAGTGTGTAGTTGCGGGAGTGTGTGACATACAGAAAATGAGAGAACAAGCAAGAAAGGAAGAGAGGAAGAGATCAATAGATGAATAAAGGCTATATAAGCCCCACTGACTTCAGCGGTTTTCTCATATCTCAAGACTAGTTCATATCTGAATCGTTTCATCTAAACTGAGACCCAAGGGCACTTTCTCTTGCTCTTTCTTTTTCTCTTAGGGCAATGAAACTAAACTGATACGAGCAAAGTATCTCCCCTGCAAAAATATAAAATGACTAACTTTCTTCTTTTTCATCCGTCACTCTGTCAGGGCCAATGCTTCATGTCAATTATTTGGTTTGGATGAACATATATGAGAGCAATAAATGCAGAACAACATGAAAATAACAGCTGCTCCAAGTAAAAAAGCTGTCCATTAGATCCTCTCTTTGTCATTACTTGCTTACTCCCTTCCTTGCTTTGTACATCTGGTATCATGCCCCAGGACCCTGTTGGGATATGAGCTCAGTGTCGTTGGATTGGCCTGAGCAAAGACACAGGCTTCACAAGAAGCTTCCTGTGTGCCTCCAATGAGACAGACGTTAGTAATAACATTTCCAAGGCGGGTGAGTCAGAGGGAGCTATGCAAACCCTTAGTAATTACTGCTGTGGGCCAATGATAACTCTGCCAAAATCCTGCTTTAATAACATGAATTGCTGAACAGTTCATGCATACAGGGAGGGAGGCAAAAACATAATAAAAAGCACAGGCACTTTTTTTTTTCACTAGAAAAAGCATTAATACCAAGGGAGATGAGTTAGAGGGGTAGCAGAAGTGATGATGGGAATTAAAACAGACCTAATGTCAACACAAAAGCACAAATGCTTTGCGTAGCCTTGAAGCATTTGGGGGGTGGGGGGACTCCTTGGGTTTGTAATATTGTGTGGGCTACTGAAAAAAGGAACAAGCTGTTTTCTGTTTGCCTTAAAGTGAAATATTGCCCCTTAAGCAGGATTCACACACTCCAATTATCTCAGGCAGTTAAATCAGAATCTGTGTGTAGATGAGCCACAGCAACTTCTGCGGCTGTGCAACTTCTAGGCCTTGATGATATCAAGTGACACCCCTGATAATTAAAAAAAAACAAAACAAAAAATCAACAACAACAAAACTATGTGACATTCAAGGCCTGAACCTATCTTCCGATAAATAAGTTATTAAGATTTATGTATTTATTTATTTTTAGATTTTCACACTCAGAAGCTCATCTCTGCTTTTTTGCAGATGATGTGGTCCCGTTGGCTTCATCAGGTGATGGCCTCCGGGTCACACCAGAGCGGTTTGCAGCTGAGTGTGAAGTGGCTGGTATGAGAATCTGCACCTCTAAGTCTGAGGCCATGGTCCTCAGCCAGGAAAGGGTGGGGTGCCTGCTTTGGGTCAGGGACAAGTTGCTGCCCCAACTGGAGGAGTTTTAGTATCTTGGGGTCTTATTCACGAGTGAGGGAGGAGGGGGGCGGGACATTGACAGACAGATTGAGACCACATCTGGAGTGATGCGGATGCTGTATCATCTGTTGCGGTCAAGAGAGAGCTGAGTATTAAAGCACAGCTGTCAATTTACTGGTCAATCTGCACCCCTACCCTCACCTAAGGGCTTCATGAGCTTTCCTTAGCTTTGGGTAGTGCAAGTGAATACAAGCAGCAGAATTGAGCTTTCTCCGAAGGGTGACTCTCCCTTAGAGATCAGGTGAAAAGTGCAGATATTGGAAAGGGGCTCAGAGTAGAGCTACTACCCCTCCACATCGAAAGGAGGCAGTTGAGGTGGTTCAGGCATATGACTAAGATGTCTCCTGGTTGACTCTTGGGTGAGATGTCCTAGCGGGAGAAGGCCCCAGGGTAGACCCAGAACACACTGGAGAGATTATATCTCTCGGCTGGCCTGGGAACGCCTCGGTATTCCCTCAGATAAGCTGGAGGAGGTGGCTGGGGGGAGGGAGGTCTGGGTTTCTCTGCTTAGGCTGCTGCCTGTGCGTCCTGTCCCTGGATAAGTGGAAGAAAATGGATGGATGGATGGATGGATGGATGGATGGATGGACACTCACTTTTTCTTTATAATGCCCATCTGTACAGCTTTTTTCTGTTAACTAAATTTGGTGAGATCAGTTATTTTCCTCAAGATGATTGTAGATGACGCAGCCGACCATTTTTGGACACAGAATTCGCATTCAGAATACCTTGAGCCGACTTTGCCTTATGTCACTAGAGTAAGATTACAGTACGTGACTGGTTTCCACCTGGTTGTGACTGCCTGTGACAGGTTCTGACCAGCTTTGACAGCCAGTGATATGTTTGAAGTGCATCTGGAAAGGAGATGCGCTGGGGACGTCAGGTGAGAGGTATCACAGTGAGACAAGCATGTTCTCATGACAGCTAGGTCCAAAGATAAACATTTGGTGGTCAGGTAATGCGTGTGTTACTGGTGTCTGTTATGGTCCCCTGGCTCAGCAATATGAGTGTGTGTGTAGCTAGTAGGATATGAAACACCTGTCATGTCTTTGCAGCAGCTCAAGCTACGAATCCACCAACATGCCAGATAACTTCATGTAGACTGTCACTGACATGGTGATGCAGAATTGAGTAAAATCTAGAACACATATACCTGTCACAGCACAATCAACAGTCACCACTAATACGCAGCAATGTCACAGATAAGCTTACTGGATTAAAAAAAAAAAATACAGAAAAAATAAAGAAAAAAAGAGCCCAGCATTTTTCTTGTTTTCACTCAGCTTTTTCACTTCACAGAAGCTATTTAGAGATTCTAAATAAACTTTCCTTCATGTGGAAGACAAATATGTAGAGCTCCCTCTCCATGTTTTCTTTTCTCCCCTATTCCCCCTTTTCCTTGCCTTTACTCCTCCAACTTCGCTAATCCATTTCCAAACAATGCACACTAAAATGGACTTGAGCACATTTACTTAGGCTGGAGAGAGTGCTCCATCAACATCGTTTTAATGAAATCCTGAGAGCAACGATCTGCCCTGGATGTCTGCCCAAACAGATGAAGAGGGAAGGAATGGAGAGAAGGGGGGCAGAAAGAAAGAGTGGCACAAAGAGATGGAGAGAAAATAGAACAAGGAATCAAAAAGAAAGAAAGTGGGTTGGTGACTCAGATGCTGGTTTCTCAGATGCCCATGGGAATGTCTGGTAGAAAGAAGGACACGGGCCGTTATATACAATGAGGTAATGCAAATCTTGAGGGAAGCATATTTCAAAATGTATTCTAAAAATCCCAAACAGACAGGCATTTAGCTAGAATCTCTTCTTGTTTTCAGATTTGATTTAGCAAATAAATTCTAAAATGTTTTGAAATCAGAAAACCAAATGACTCCAAATAATCTAATATATAATCTATCTCAAACCCAAGACAGTAAATTTTCAACTTACATTAATGGATATTAATGGGTATCAAATTTTTTTTAGGGTTAACAAATATAAGATCGACATTTATTCCATTTATTTACAGTTCCATTTATTTGTATTTGGCAAATATTATTTTTAATCAGCTTGTTCATGTCACAAAATCCTTCAAGGTAATTGAAGGTAAACACCTGTAAATATATAAACATACCTAACAAAGTATGTGCTTTATTGTTCAATTCTTTGGCTTATTTTGAATCGACCTAATGCAGCTTCTTCAAACTGCTTAGGCAGTTTCCATCACAGCTTTACACCTACAGTGCTATACAGTAGCACCCATGTTAGTAACCCAAACATGGGATTTACCTCTGTGTAACTTCTTCAAGTTGTCTTTCTTTAATGCTATGCACGTAATAGAAAGTGTACTGTAATAGGCAGCATGGTAGCATAGTGGTTAACACTGCATTAGCACTGCCTCACAGCAAGAAGGGTTCGAATCCACCATCTGGCTGGGACCTTTCTGTGTGGAGTTTGCATGTTGTGTTTGCGTGGGTTTTCTCTGAGTATTTCCTCCCACAGTCTAAAGACATGCACTTAGTGGGTTGATTCTAAATTGCCCATAGGTGTGAATGTGAGTGTGAATTTTTGTATGTCTCTCTGTGTTAGCCCTGTGACAGACTGGTGACCTGTACAGGGTGTACCCTGCCTCTCGCCCTATGATGCTGGGATAGGCTCCAGCCCCCCTGCAACCCTGAAAAGAACAAGCAGAATAGAATGGATGGATGGATGGATGGATGGATGGATGGATGGATGGATGGATTGAAAAATTCTAATAGACTTTAAATGTTTTGTTAGAGAAAAATATCTACTTGCTATAGTTTAATTTTCCAATGTCTTTTGACTGTTTACTCCTTTAATTGTTAATGTTCCCCTGCATCACTAGCATTTTGCATTATGCTAAACTTACAGGCCTCAGCATATCTGGCATCTACTGACATGATCAAATTAGCCTGAGCAAGTATCTCATTTTGCCTGTGCTACTCGATGCTCATATTAGAAACTGACCTTTGTTCCATAAATCTTTTCGCAGGATGCAGAAAACAGACAATTACATCCTCAGATACACATGCAGTCTTATCAAATTGTACCAAAACCTGAACAAGCATGATACTTTCTTTTAATGCCACCAGGAAGATTTTTTTTTTTTTTTTTTTTGCTGTTGTTTTTGTTTAAGTCCCTTTAATGAGGACAATATAAAATGATTATAATGGTCAACATCACTACTTTGATTGAGGGTACAAAAACAAAAACAAACAAGGTACTGTGTTGGTTAAGTACCAAATTACATTTCCCTTTTGTGACTGCTTTTACAGCACACCAACAGAGAAGGTGTTGCTTTCACTGATTTAGTGAGCAAGATGCAAAATAGAAAATCTTGCTCAGATGCAAACACAGGCACAGATGGCTGAATCATTGTCCATCTTTTACTAACTTGACAGAAGATATAAATCATAGTGGAGTGCTCTGTATGCTCGCTCCCTCTTTGATGTGGAGACCTGGTATGGATCATGTTTCTAATTGTTTTTAAAACCAGCCTCCTCAACATTAACATGTTTTGTGGCTAAATTTGTCCTAAGACTGAGCAAATGCAGCTCTATCATCTGAAACAGCTTAATTAATGAAATACAAGAGAAGAAGAGATGAACAAACCAGCAGAATATAGCGGGAGGTTTAGGATTCTGTGACACATCATTGGCTCATTTCCCATTAGCAGTGCCTGTAGCTTTACAGATCACTCAGACAGGGAAGCGAGTTGCTCATTGCACTGGTAACGTAGAGGCAGAGAAACAGTGCAAAAAAAAAAAAAAAAATGAGTGAACCTGTCTTTGAAAGACAGATGAAACGGGAAATGTACAGTACTCTGCAATGTCTTGAGTCACCCCTAATTTCTTTGTTTTTCTTCCAAGGAACCAGACATGATTAGAATTTTTTAAAAAGTCATTTATGCATAAAAAGGCACCTAACACAAGGGACAAACTAGCATGTGTCTCCACATAACAGACAACTTACCAGCTTTAAATTTGATCTTTTGTTGTCACAAAAACACATAATGTCTTCCCATTTCTTTAGTTGAATCTATGATCAATGAAAAAGATAACACAGTTTGACAGGCATAAGATAGTACTTTTACACCAACAAGGTGATTCTCAAATGTTATTAGCTAAAAACTTTATATAACTCAGCATGGTGTGCTGTGTCCTTAAGAAAACTGAGGGAACTGGACAAGTGGAGGACAAAAAAGAAGTGTCAGGCATAAAGAAAAAAAAACTACAGCAGATGAACAGTATCTGAATGTCATGTCCTTAAGAAATAGGAAAAAAAATCCAGCACAAGACCCGACAGAGAACCTGAAAGATGCATCTGACCCTTCAGTTACTGTTCGCTGAAGCCTCATCAGAAATGGTCTCAGTGGAAGGGTGGTTGTCAGGAAGCCATTCTTAAGGGAAAAAAAGTCTGATGTATGCCAAATTACACAAGAACTGGACTGAAAATCATCACGTATTATAGACTGATGAATCCATATTTGAAATTTTTGGTTCAAAATGTCATCAATATGTATGGAGGAGGTTAGGAGAGAGGTACAACAGTGAGTGTCTATGGCCATCTGTAAAAAAAAAAAAAACATGGTGGAGGCTCTGTTATGATTTTTGTGTCTGCATTTCAGTCAGTGGTGTTGGGGATCTTGTCAAAATTGAACTGGAATTGGATGCAGAAAAGTACTGTGCCATACAATCTGAAAAGGGTCTGATTGACGGCTTCATTTTCAGCATGACAATGATGCCAAACACACTGTCAGTGCAGTAAAAGTACACCTGGATAGAAAATAGAAATTGGAACACTGTCACTCGTGGATTGGCCTCCCCAGAGCCTGGACCTCAAAATTATTGAAGCAGGGTGGGATCATCATGACAGAGAATGGAACAACAGGCAGCCAACATCCAAAGAAGAGCTTTGAATGTCCTTCAAGAAGCCTGGAGAACTATTCCTGAAGACTGCTTAGAGAAATTACAAGAAAGCTGCCTAAGAGAGTTCAGACTGTGTTGAAGAATAAAGGTGGTCATACCAAATGTTGACTTTCAAGCTTGTTAGACTTGTACAAGCTGTTTGCCTTATATACTGTATCTCCATTTATGTTTGCATGTTTCAATAAATCGCTGCACCTATTTTCCATTTTCCTGGCAAAATATAAAGAAATGATTTACTCAAAACTTTTTTACAGCAGTGTACGGCATACAGTGTGTGCTTGTCTCTGCTCTCCCCAGTATGTGCTTAAAGGATGGAGGTGGACTTGACAAGGTACAGTACAGCAAATAATCCAGAGAGAAAGGTGCTTACACATTTGATGCATGACACAAAAATCTAAAAGAAAAGTGCATTTGTTTACTTTTGGCCTGGCCAATATGGATATGTTCCCATTTTACTGTTTGTTTACTCTGTCCCATTACCCCTAGCGCATAAATATTTCACTAGAAGTTGAATAGACAAGCCAAAAAAAAAAAAAACACATGGGCCCGAGGCCAGCAAGAGTGGCAAAGGATGCAAATAGAATACAGACAAATGACAGAAACAACAGCGCTGTCCACATAGTGTGAGCACTGGAGTGGAGCTGAGAGAATGTCACTCAGGTCACAGGGATTTGACGGATGAGCTTTGTTACTGGCTCTGTGTGACCTCGCCTTTCAACCTCTCTCAGCTTCAATGACACAAGAACGCTTTCCGACGTGCGCGCACACACACACACACACACGCACACACACAGAGAGAGAGAGAGAGAGAGAGAGTGGGGAGACCCTTAGGGACACGTGTATATTTAAGAACAGAGCACAAACACACACCTCTAAACACATACTTGCCTGCCTAGGCCCAACATACAGTACACATTGTGTGACATGCAAGACAATGACAGCCTTCCCACATTGTCGACTGAGGCACAAGCAAAAAATTCCTGACCCATACCTGCCCTCCTAACTGCTGCCCTATGGGCATGAACTTTGAACAGAAAGGGTGACACTACTTGTCTCAGCTTTTATTGGTTTGACGTGCTACACTTGTGCACCGCATTACAAAAATATATCTGTGCGCACACGCTGCACATAGAGAAATGTATAAAATAATAAATATATAAATGATGCTTGGAATTACAGATGGGACTAGTGAATAAAGACAGCAATGCCTTGCTTGTTTGTTCTAAAAAATATGAGCTCCTTTACTAGGTAAGCAGAGTTACTCACATTGCATCATGATGTAAGGTGAGCCAGTTGGTTACTTTTTAAATCATGCAGTCAAGTATATAAAATCTGCAGTGAAACAAACACAGTAAAGTCATGGCTGCTATGAAACACACGATCTTTAGAGTCCTTAAATGAGTTAGCTTGCATCACCTTAGTAAGACCAGTGTGGCTAAGGTATTGTCCTGTGAGCCTAATTAATTATGACTTTGGTGAGCAGCCAACAGAGAGGGAGGACAGACTCCTTCTGTCTGAAACTCCACAACATTGCTCCAGACTGAACCCACATCCAGGGTTAACACAATTACCAGCATGTCCTCCCAACCATACATCCAGCATCACACCACAGGCACTGTAATTGGTGTGCTTAGAATTGCAGGCAAAAATTAGAAAAGCAGCAGAGGGAAAGAGGTGATTAATTTCCTAGAGGAGGAGGTTGGTGCCGATGTAAATCACAGCCTGTCAGTGCAATTTAATTTACGAATTTCCTTCAGCCTTGTCTGCAATGCCAGCCTTGCTCACTGATTGTTTAGCATCAGGTCATAGCCAAAGAGGTCATGGAGTGAAGGGCATGAGCCATGCATTCCTTAATTACAACGTGGGACCCTGTGGAACCTATGCATTTATTAAGGACACCGAGTCCCCTTTGCTTGTTGCATGTACGTATGGATGCCCCCTTTGAACACATGGTAGTGAATCAGGAGGACATGAAAGTGTGGCATCATCAGCTAGGCTTTTGAAGTGCCTGCAATCTGATGGGATTTTAGTTTTTATTTAATAACTTACCTGGCATATAAACAGAATAAAACTCCCAGAGATGTGGATACAACTGCTCTCTTGATTTGAAAACAAAAATTAGTTATCTTAAAAATGAAGATTTCATCTGGATCCTTAAGATAATAAAGGATGACTCAGTATGAAAGTGAAGCACAGCCAAAGCTTTGATATGCTTGTTTTAAACTCTCTATCAGTTAAAAACACACCAGCAAAAAAAGCCCAAGTGTGTTACCATCACAACATCTCCCCAGGTTTAGACTTCAAAACTCACCTTGCTCTGTACTTTCCAGATAATGCCCTGAAGGAGAGTTTGCAATAAACAACATCAAAATACCAACCACGATCTATAATCCAGTCCCCATCTTTTACACACAGTTTATTAGTAAAGCTCAGTGGCGCAGACAACAGAGGTGCTGCTCTTCTTTGTTGCTAAATAATACCTATTCAGCAAGGGTCAAGCATACAAAGCAGGTTACTCCTGGGGAGCAATTAGCTTGCAGTCACACCAATGTGTGGTCACATCTCCTTTCACTCATATCTCCTACAGTATGTCAATCTTATTGCTCACAAATCAGCAACCATGTCCAGCCAATCAATGGCTTCCCTTGGGCTTGCTTTGTATGATTCGCCTGTTTATGGATATAACATAAAACGATAATTTGGCATGACTCAGGCAAGAAAGGAGACAAGAAAATGAACAGGGCATTGTGTGTTGTCTAGTATTGTTTTGTTTTTTCACCTATATTTAGATGAATACAGATTATTTTGAGAGCTCTCCTTTCATACCTCCACTGACTCACAGGCTATTTGACTTCATGCTTTTGATCTTAAGTTTTGCATGTGTTGAAATACCTATGAACCTGATCCTAAAAATATGCCCCTTTTGATAGTGTAATATATTCAAATTGCATTCATATTTATTCATAATGTATACCCCTCTACCACAAAGCCCTATATTCAGATTGTATACAATGAATCATTTTTGGCAAGAAGCCCCAAGGTGGTGTTATGAAACAAGTAAAAATCCCTGTTCATAGGTAACACACTTAAAATGGGCTGTGCAGAGCCACTTGGGGCTGTCGATTCAAAATAGGAAGCAGGTAAAACACAGGACATGGCTCAGTGAAATGCAAAATAAAAAAATGTTTGGGTAGTGTAAATGTATTTCTACTGTAATATATATATATATATATATATATATATATATATATATATATATATATATATATATATATATATATATATATATATATATATATATATATATATATAAAGTACAATACGCACGTTAATGAGTTAATGAGGTAATCCTGGAAATGTGTACATCAGCCCAAGCAAACACAGAAATGCACGCGCATGCCTGTGCATGTCCACAACATGGCTTATATGCTCCTACACACACGCTCAACTAGATCCCAGCACACAACCTAAGGCATGTCGGGAGTCCTAATGACCTGCGCCGTGTGTTTGCAAGGGTGTAAAAGTGTGTTATGAATTAGAAAGAGGAGAGGCAGAAGATGAACTAACGATGGCTGCTAATAATTACAGATCTGTAGCGTGGAGGAGTTAATGAGGAGCCAAAGCCTCCCATGATGCCCAAGTAATAATGAATGAGGAGTGAGAGAGTAGACAGAGGGAGAGAGAGAAGGGTGGGAGATGTCAGTTTGAGAGGCTGCAATGCCCTTTGGTTTCTCTGCACTCTGGGCATGCCAACGAGAGAACCTTCCCAGAGGAGGCTTGTCTCCACACTAATGAAGATGTGACAGACCTCCGGTCCGTGACTTGCAGGGTATAGGAAAGAGTGGAAGGAGGATGAGGAAGCAAAGAGTGACAGCTTGTATAAAATGAAAGGCGCTGAAAAGGTGAAAGGTTTGCAAGACCTTCAAAAAGAGTGAGACGTTGTCAGCAGCAAAACTTATTAGACTGATAGGTGGTGTTTTTCATCTGGTTTATATGTCAGTAAAAGATGTTTGGGAACTTTAAATTATATTTAGATAACCGCTACATGAATAAGAGCTTGCCCATGGCACTGAACCTAAATAAAACACGGTGATTACTCACTAGAGAGCTGGTGTAGCTGGGATCAGATGTGTCATCCTGTAGGTAGCGTGACAGACCGAAGTCTGACACTTTACACACCAAGTTGCTGTTGACAAGAATGTTTCGTGCAGCCAGGTCACGGTGGACGTAGTTCATTTCCGAGAGATATTTCATTCCTGCAGAGATCCCACGCATCATTCCCACCAACTGGATCACTGTGAACTGACCGTCATTTTGCTGGAGGACAGAGAGGAAAACAAATTTTATGACATGCCATGATATGCCACGCTGTAAATGAGCACAGCTGGAGGTCACGGATTTCAGCAAAGGCTAACACAACCACTTTTAATAGGGAAAAAATAATTATGCTGTTCTTTTTTTTTTTTTTTTTTTTAACTGAATCATTAACGCATGTTGACTTAAATTCATCACTCCACTTCCTTATTCAGTAAGTACTGCAATCAAATTCAGTTTGAGTCAAGGCTGCTCAGTTGGATCCTCTTCTTCTTCTTCTTAGGAATTAGGTAAGCCTTGCAGCAGATCATTATGGCAGTAGGATACATGCACACGGCTGATAACAAGAGGAGTCATGTTGTTTTAGCTACATACACACATTTGAAGCAGATGATTACGTTCCCTTATTTTGAGTTACTTGAGTTTATTTGCTCTTGTCCATGCTTTGTTTTAAATTGCTTGTTGGTTACAGTTTGTCATTACAAAATCAACATACTGAGTTCTTGTCTTGCCTTTCTAATCCTTTTAATGTCCAAAGGAAAAGTATACTTGTATTAGATAAGCAAATAGAATTCCTGAAGCCAATCTTATTCAGTGTAGGTGTTAGGGCACTGTTCCGTTCAGGCATGCAGGCATCCATCTCTTTAAACTCCAAGAATGGTGCCCCTACCCCTGTGTGAATGCTCTGAAGAGTAAGCTTTGAACCCCAGTAACACAGTAACAAATAAGAGGGTAAGAGAGATCGATGGAAACACAAGTCGGATGTGGCGGTTAGCAAAGCCAACTTCAAAGAACCCATTTAAACCCACCCTAGATCAAAGTGGAATAGAACACCAATCCATGAGATTGAAGCAGGAAAAAAGAGAGCTGAATATTGATTAAGCTGTATGTCCGCTCAATCCTGAGTATAAAAGCAAGAGTGAAGAGTCCATTAATAGCTCCAGGCATTAAATTAAAGGCTGATAAGGCTAGCCAGTGTGGAAATTTTCAAATTAAGAATGACTGAAATCAAGTTCATTGTCATGAAACATATTCTCTGTTGGCAATGGATAGATTAAGAAGGCTCATTCCAATTTGTATTAGGAGGGATTCTTAGCATGAACTCCTTTAGTGGGATTGCTTTACAATTTACTTCCAATTAGCTTCTCAGTCTCAAATTGCTGAGTTTCCATTTAACTCCCACATACGGCTGTTTGCAACTTTGTGTACAGTTTAAAAAAAAAAAAAAAAAATCACTCACCCTGAGGAATGAGTCAAGGGCACCATTCTCCATAAACTCAGTAACAATCATAACTGGACGGCTCTTTGTGACTACACCCTCAAGACGGATAATGTTCGGATGGTCAAACTGGCCCATGATTGATGCCTCAGACAGGAAGTCCCGTCTCTGCTTCTCCACATAGCCAGCCTTCAAGGTCTTGATGGCTACATAGATCTCCCTCTTACCAGGTAGCTTCAAACGGCCCTTGTAGACTTCCCCAAATTCACCTAGTAGAGAGATGAACAGGAGTTTCCTCATTTCCTTCTGTTAGCAGAAAACAACTTCCAACAAAAGTAGAAATTAATCAGATTTCCCACATCTGTTTTCAGAGCTACCTAAGTGCTTTTATAGATCTTGTTTTTATCTTCCTATAATATATCAGTCATACTGAGTGTTGTCCAAGGCTCCTCTAGAGTTGATATTTTTTAACAGTGTGGCTCCTCTGACACACAGCATAGGCCGGCAAGTGTCTTTGTATTCCCCTATCAAAGAATGACAGGCAAGCACTATCTGGCAAATATCTGGAACCCATGTGATTAATTATCACCACCTTGGTGTCCTGGAGAGACAACACACAGTGAAATCAACAAAAACGAAAACCTTTAATTAGCTGATCCCACTGCATCCTTATCCCTCTCGTATCTCTGTCACTTCCTCACACCTAGCTTGCTGAGTAGGCCAGTGTTCAAAAGCTATTCCAGGCACAGTCACATTACCAGGGGTATTTTAGCCTCCGTATGAAACAGCAAGTGTGATGTCAGTGTGCCCTCATGGCTGTAAAAAAAAGATGTGTCCAATCTCAAAGAAAAGGATAAGTACAAGACACTTGCAGACAGATGCACTAAGCTGAAGCTAATTTAGCCTCAATTTGTTAAAAATTTACTTGAAAGCAATCAGGACATGTTTGTCATTTTAATAGATATTTTAACAATACATAAGAGATCATTCTCAAGCAAAGACAAAAAGCAAGAATGCAAGGAAAGAAAACAAAATGTCTGCATTTTTACTGCATTTCACATGTAAAGTAAATGAAAACAAATGATGCAAAAGCAGAACATGATCAAAGCCAACATTAATAGGATCTAAAAAACAGGGAGGCCCAAAGAAAAGGCTGAAAGGGTTGAGTTATTTCTAATGACATTAGGTCCCTGGGTAGGTGGCCTATATACTGCTAGTGCATTTGACATAGACACTTGACATGTTCCCATCTGAAGTGTCTGCCAAAAAGGTTGTGCTTTATGACCTTGAACAGATTCAGGTTTTCATATAACATACAGCATGCAGCAATCCACATTTATCTCGAACACACACACACACACACACACACACACACACACACACACACGCACACACACACACACACACACACACACACACACCAAAAATACAGGAGCATCCGTGCACAAACAAACATTTGCCATACCTGCACCAATGACCTCCTCTATTTTGACGGTGGAAACATCTATCTCCTTGGCAAATTCTCGCACAGCTTCGTTTGGGTCCTCGTAGGTGAAGGGGTCGATGTAGATCTTCATCCCCGGGGAGCCTGAGAAGTGGGTCGGGCAGCCCAGTGGGGAGGGGCAGTTAGACATGTCGGCTCGCAATGAGAGTTCTAGAACAACCAGAGTGCTCAATGAGCTTTCCAGAAGATGAAACTATTTTTTTTAGATAATGTCTTAAGTTAATGGTCGGCAAATTCAAATACCCTCAATTTTTAGCTTTAGTATTACTTTCACTCACTATAAACTTTTGATAGTGGCAAATGATGATACCTCCATTTGCTTTATTATCCCCTTTAGAGAGAGGCCAAAACACTGCGATGTGTAAATTAAAATGAATATGTACTGAACACATCAAAGAGTGTAGGTGGAGAATTAAAGGCTCAAAAACATGTAGAGGCAGACAACAAAATGGTGGTGATTCAATGCTTGCGAGGGGAAAAGAGCTAGAGAAAGCGAGAACGAGACAACGAGAGGGAGGGAGATTAAGGGATAAAGGAACAGATGAGGGAATATAGAAAGAGAAAATGTAGACATTTTTTTACCCCTTTATCCCTTACCCTAGCAGTATCTGCTCTTTGATAGTGGTAGAACCAATTTTCCTGCAATCTTTCCCTATAGGAGCTCATAAAGAGATAAAACCACTGTGCTATCAACTACCTCTTTATGCCATTCTACAGTGGGTGAGACCAGTTCACAGACCGGTGATGTCTGTGATGTCTGTGCTGACAGGCTAGGTAAAACACTTGTAAACAAATTCAATATGCTTCCACAGCAAGCAAGTCGACTTCAAATCGTCATTTTTGCAGCTATACCCAAGGGCAGCCTTCTTTTTCAGAGCTGTTTAGGCAAAATCTTTGCAGCCATGATTGGAATAAACCCATCTCCATCAAGTCAATTTGTGCCTCGTCCTTTGCATAAGCTACAGAGAAGGAGGGAGGAGTCTCAAGAGACAAAAGGAGAATAGGGTCTAGTCCTGGGATCAAGGTGCCTCACCTTGCTCTTGACGAGAAGCTGATTCTAGTTACCACACTAATTGCTTTGAACCCTGCCTGTGTGAGTGTAATTGCTCATTAGAGATTCCATACAGACTGGATTCAAGTTAATCCATCAGAGGGTTTACAGCTTTGCATTCCATAAAGTCATTCGATTTACAAATGTCGCCAAGCTGCTCACTTAGCGGCACCACTGGGCAGGACTCAAAATCTCAGTGGGGAGCATACAACTACAAGCTTATGGGAACACACACACACACACACATTCAAAATCCCAAGCTCTTGTGCACATACCTCCAAATAAATGTACAGCCATTACTATCTAATTCACAGTCCACAGCCCATTTTCATGTATAATTTAAAATGCAAACAGTTTATCGTCCTCCCTGTGGCACAGCCCTGGTTAACTGGACTCATCTTTTTATGGCCACTGGATAAAAAATAGATTCCTCCTTTAATATTTCATAGGCTCTTCATCTGAGTGTATGAAGCAAATGTATCCAGAAGTCATTTCTATTTTAAACCAACGTATAAAACAACAACTCTGTCAGGAAAGAATGCAAGGCTGCAACAGTGGCTCACGGACATGTGCATACCATAAGAGATATAAAGCTTAGAATAATATAATAAATTAGAACAAAGTTTATGACATAATTGTTCAAATGGTTGAGTGTACTTAGACAAATTTCCACTCCGGTGGACAATAAAGTTGATTCTATTCATTTCTATTAGCTGGCAGGCATTATAAGTTACAGTGTACTGCAATGCACTTAACCATGTTATTTTCACCAATGTCCGAAATTTAGCCTGCTATTAGTCTGCCCTGGTCGATTACGTAATGGTCCTAATGTATCCACAAATCAACTGCAGCGCAGTAATGCTTACATTAATCTATTACTGGCAGTGGCTGCAATCAGATTACTGGTTTTACTACAAACACTTTATATATTGCCTAAAGACAAACAAAAATATCTGCGAATGAAATAGCAGTTCCATAAATGCTCATCTTTTTAAGTTAAAAGGGAATGTTACATACATTAGCCTGTCACCAAGGAAACATAATTTCTTCTAATTCCCTTTGCCCGCCAATATTTGCGATTTCAGTATATAGCATTTAAATACTTTATGTGATTTATGTGCAGGACAATATATCCCTAGAGTGTATTATGTAGGTCTAAGATGCACACTAATCTATTCTGTGGCTCTAAATATAATGAGCTGCATTTCCCTCCTAAATATGAACTAATTATCCATTGTTTGATGTCAGAAAATTATTTGTCAAGCACACACGGTGGCTTATTAGTATGGAAATCACATAAGGGACTGGAATATTGTAAAGTCCACAAAAAAAAAGAGAGTGAAATGCTTGTGGGGATTTTTCAGGCATGCTGTGCGCCTTTCGCAACTCTTTTTTTTTTTTTTTTTGAAAAGTTTGAAAAGTGATGAAAGGTTTTATTTAATATATTAACATATTTAGAATGAAGGGTGTTCAGAATTTACATGAATAAACAAAATATGCAATGGCAAGGAAAAAAAAAAAAGAAGCTTAAGCATAAGCATATTGTGTATCCACCCATAACTAGTTTCCATTCTCATTTTCATCGAGTGTGAGCACCAGATGCTGAAGCACAAATAACATCTGCAGCTACAGGGCAACAAGTATGGGCTGAACATCACTGATTTAGAATTTGTTGGTAGTTATACGGAAACATGAGGGCACAACACAGACACGTAGCACTTAGAGATATCTTTTAACTTTTTTTAGACAGGATTCTGGTGTGAGTAAAAGGCTAAGAGGAAACGTTTCACTGAGAAAAACTGAAAATGCTTAGTGCTCGGAGGCAAGTGGAATGCAGTGGAGTAATGAAGTACTCTTATTCCTTCCCTTTTTTACAGTACATGCTTTATTATGTTATAGATTTAATTAGGAGATAAAACTATAAAATTCTAACCATTATTCTATACTCAGGAACTCACAGTAACACAGAGAAGACGTGTTTTTAAATATCTGTGCAAGAGTAGTACATGAAGTCCTACAATCACAGTTAACGTCAAGACAGACCGTGACGTCACAGATGATAAAACTGTGGCTAGGCGTACATTGAGGCAAACATGAGCCCATTTCTAAAGCTGAGTGCTCCAAGGAACACAGTGGCCTTAATAATCATGAAATTGAATAATTTTGGAACCAGCAAGACTATTCTAAGAAATGTCTGGTGCCTTAGAGGTCTTCAGCAGAGAGGAAACCTGTGAAACCTGTTGTAGGATGATCCGCTCAGTAGAAGCATTGCTGAATAAAATTTCAAACAGTGCATATAGTCACGATACATTACAATAACCCAAGGATCTGATGGAGGTGATTGCTTTAAGCCACAGCAGCAGCACTTGGTGTGTGTTCATGTGTATATCAATCTGTTTGTTATGACATCACAGCCAGGAGCTGGTACAATGTTAAAGGTCTGATTTTTAGAAACGTGACCATCAAGCTGCACCACTGAATTTACAGCATTAGCAGCATCTGTCTTGAGGTGGGCTGGAAATGAGGTGATATTATGAGACGTGTGTGGCAACATCTGGGAGAGCTGACAGCTGTGTGAAAGCTGGCAAACACATTTTTTTTGGAGGATCACCCAAAACAATTGGTGGAGTTGGTCTATTTTATTGCTACGCTGAATGCTGCAATTACAAAACTGCTAGTCAAATCTCGACAGAAAAGAAACAACCAAAAAAACAACAACAACAAAACAATGCATTATTTGGTGGGGGAAAGACTTTTTGTGTATTGGCATTGTGAAGGTTTCCTTTTTAGTGTTTTATTTCATATCCACCTTAGATTGTTTATCTGATAATTAAGGCTGCAACCAGCTCTAAACTTGTACTTTCATGACTTATGTTAATTACACTGCATCCCTGTATGTTACAAAACTGACTCCTCTGTCCAGAGCGGTTTTAATAAGCCCCAAGCTACCATTGCTGTAGCTTTGACACAAAGTAACTGTGTTGAAGCCATTTGCTGTGTCAAGCTCAACAAAATTCAATCCCCTCGAGTAAACCCCTTCTCAGACTGCTAGGTTGGGAGTACATGGGGCTTTCTTTGACGCACCAATTTACACACATTTCTTTTGTGCATGTGTAAGTGTTTGTCAGAGGTTATATGTGTGTCCCTCCAAGCTACTTCCCCTGATCAGTCAGTGCCCAGGGAGTGCTTAAAACATAGCTCAGTCATGGCTACCACGCAGCCCTAAGAGATGTCTGTTAATGTCACTGAAAGTAGGGAAAATGTCACTGCAAAATAATTTTTCCTTATTTTCCCTAAGACCATATATCTAATGGATTATAATTTTTTTTAAATGCACAGCTTACGTCATTAGTGATATACCAACAGGACAGGACTGAACAAAGACAGACAGACAGACAGACAGATAGACAGATAGATAAACAAAACATACAATATAGAAACAATATAGAATCAAAACCTAACCAGAGGAGCTGTAAGTAATAGGGTGGACTCACCTCTTCCTGTGCTGTAATGTTGCAGCTTGTCACTGTACACTGCCTCCTTGGAGTATGCTCTTTTCCTATAAGGGTGCAATGAGTATTGAGAAAAGGAAAGACAGAAAGAGACAGATAGAGAGGAGGAGGGGTGAAAAAATGAAAGAAATAAACATGATCTTATTACTGTTGGTGTTTTTGTGTATGGGCTGAAAATGACGTGGCTGAAATTGAATCAACAGCAAAGGGTTAGAAATGGCAAATGAAGTTTATGAAAATGAGCTGATTTTTAATTAGACCTTGATAGGATCTCACTCCTTTTCATCTGTCTCCTCTGCCTCAGCATCAAAAGAGCCGGGCCCATTTGATGAACACTTTACTTGCTCAAACTTGCACACAGCACTGCAGAAAATTTGACTTTCATATATCTAAAGTGGAGCAAGACGTCAATGTGACAATGTGACAAACTGCTGCAAAACGAAATTGGCTTAACAGGGCAAAGTAGGAGATGTTAAGTTCTCTAAGGAATTGAGTATTCCATTTCAAATGACAATTTTGCTTTCCCATTCCATCAAATTTGTGTGTGCCTTTACTATTCAGTATGCCTGTCATCAGATCTATTGATAGTCATGTTGCGCTAATAAATGGTCTATGCCTACATGTAGTAAGCGCACACATTACACTATAAGTTCCAAAGCATAACCGTAATATGACAGTACTACAGTTATACCTCAGAAACATTTTGTAAAAAAAATTTGTAAAAAAATGTAAAGAAATATTGGTAATTTTAGGGATCTTCCAGCTATATACTATGCTGCCAAATTTATTTGTTCGTCTGCATTCACACGTATATGAATTTGAGTGACATCCCATTCTTAATCCATAGGGTTTAATATGATGTTGGCCCACCCTTTGCAGCTATAACAGCTTGAACTTTTCTGGGAAGGCTTTCCACAAGGTTTAGGAGTGTGTTTATGGGAATTTTGGACCATTCTTCCAGAAGTGCATTTGTGAGGTCAGACACTGATGTCTGGCTCAGTCTCCACTCTAATTCATCTCAAAGGTGTTCTATTGAGTTGAGTTTAGGACTCTGTGCAGGCCAATCAAGTTCTTGCACACCAAACTCCCTCATCCATGTCTTTATGGACCTTACTTTGTGCAGTGAGCATAAGTTGGGAGCATAAAATTGTCCAAAATTTCTTGGTATGCTGAAGCTTTAAGAGTTCCTTTCACTGGAACTAAGGGGTTGAGCCCAACTCCTGAAAAACAACCCCACACCATAATCCCCCCTCCACCAAACTTTACACCTGGCACAATGCTGTCAGACAAGTACCGTTCTCCTGGCAACCATCAAACCCAGACTCGTCCATCTGATTGCCAGTCAGAGAAACATAATTTGTCACTTCAGAGAACACGTCTAAACTGCTCTAGAATTGAGTGGTGGCGTGTTTTACACCACTGCATCCGACACATTGCATTACGCTTGGTGATGTAAGGTTTGGGTACAGCTGCTCAGCCATGGAAACCCATTCCACGAAGCTCTCTACACACTGTTCTTGAGCTAATCTGAAGGCCACATGAAGTTTGGAGGTCTGTAGCGATTGACTCTGCAGAAAGTTGGTGACCTCTGTGCACAATGTGCCTCAGCATCCGCTGACCCTGCTCTGTGATTATACAGTATCACGCTGGAATTCACTGAGCTCCTGAGAGCAACACATTCTTTCACAAATGTTTGTAGAAGCAGTCTGCATGGCTAGGTGCTTGGTTTTATACACCTGTGGCCAAGGAAGTGATTGGAACACCTGAATTCAATGATTTGGATGGATGAATTAATACTTTTGGCAATATAGTGTATTACTATTGAATTTTATTTTGGCCCAATTAATTGAGCAAATGACACATAGCACATATCCTGAACGATTGTTAAAAAAAAAAGTTACAGTCTGGTGGAATTTTACCTGCAATGTGGTCATCTATTGTATATTTTAGTAATTATTAGCAACAATGAGAACTAGGCTATTGTATGGTTTCCACCCTGTATATTTTATAAAGTTCCAACTTCCTTCTTGAAAAAAAAAAAAGGCAGCCTGACAAGAAGCCAGATCATCATTATTTTTGTTGGGGACAAATGTACAGTATGAATGAAGTTACATATTTTTCAACAGCTTCTTCATGTATTACAAGAGACAAGATAAAGGAAAATCTGGTTACCTGCTGCAAACAATGGAGATAGCAATAAGGGAAACAATAAAGACCACTCCTGCTGCTGCTGACCCCGCAATCAGAGGAAGCTGTTCCCTCAGCTCAGACTTGAAGTCATCTGGATAACACAGAGAGATGATAGACAAGCACTGAGAAAGGCTTAGGTAAGGCACGGGCAGCACGTCTGTGTTTGTGTTGTGATGTGTATGTATACATGTGTTTTGGCAGGAGAAGAAATGGGAGAGCAGAATGGCTAGCCTGAGTTTAGCGATGGATAAAGGAAACAGAGATCTCTCTGCTGAGTTGTGCTGACTGAAATCCTGTGAGTATTTGCAAGACTGACAGACAGGTGGTGTCTGATAAATCAGAAGAGAGACAGAGAGCGAGAGAAAATCAGAAAGCTGGTTGTGAGAAGGAGCGAGGAGGGCAGCTCGCCTTCTCTGTTGCTATAGCTGTCTGAAAGGAGCGGACAAGAAAATGCACCTAGAAATGTTGTTTCTATGGTGTTGAAAGGAAGTCATCCACTGCCAATCACACACATATAGCCCAAACATGTCTTTCGTTAGCCAGGGTTGACTGTGGTAGTTCAGGGGACAGAATAAATGCCTGCTTAAAAATACCACACAGCAGAATCTTTAGTTATCTGTTTGTGAGCATGTCTTTCCATGACTTTGGCACCAGCAGACACTGTAGTTAAAGCAATGCATGATTTAGCATGCTGCAGGCAAATCAGCAGCTTCTAAATCCAATCCCCCGTGTAGAATGGGCCCATTGGATTAAAGTGATAAAGGGAGAACTAATGCATCTTCGAAGCAGTGCGAAAGCCGCGGAATATGTGGAAACTCGATGTGGCAGGAATTGCTCACTCTTTCAACTTGCACATTTATCAAGTACATTTCAAGCAAAGAGTGTGAATGCTGTTCCAGCTACTCAAGCTTTCAGGGCAGTCTTCCTGTTCTCTTTCAGTGCATATTAGATGTGAGAGGTCCAGATAAATCCCCGCTTCACCCATATGAGAATGTTGACCTTTCTTGACGGCCAAAAAATCAGAGTCACCTCTTCCAGCAGTAAAGAGGATCCCATTACAATCAGTTAGCTCTTGAGGCCTCAGCCAATTAGAGAACTGGAGAACTGTGGTGTCAATCAAATAACCGATACCCCAATCACCTTTTTTTTCATTTCACTTCCCAATCAGTTTTACATTGTATTCCAGTGTTTGTTTGATTGTGTGTTTGAATTTCCAGTGGTGGCAAAAAGGACACCTTGTTGAGGTGAATTAAAACGTGCTCATCGGAAGACAAAGGAGATTATATGTTTCGGGAAAATGACGAGGAGTGTCTCCATTGTCTTCATGGGGCAATGAAGCAGCTTAACAGGGGGAGAAAAGACTGATAGAGGCGCAGGCAGAGGAGATGTGGGCGTTGTTGCCGGCAGTCCTCTGGTGTTTGCTGCTCGGCTTGACGAAAGCCGTGCTGTGGCAGCCAGCCAACAGATGAACCGTAAGCTGTGTTGTTGTGTGTGAGCATCAAGTATGTGCGTGTTTGTACTCTTTTTTCACTAGTATGGTTTCATACGCATATGTGTTTGAAGGAACGTTAATGTGTAACTATTGGGGAGAGGAAATGGGGCAGTGACTGTGCCACACTTGCTCTGCACAGGTAAATAGCCACAATTATCAATAGTCTTAATGATCATTATCATCCTTCCCATCGACCCCTCCTTCAAGATCATTGCCACCTCATTCCTTGTAATCTTTGTTTTTTTAGCAGTGATACAGTGTGGAAATGTCACTTCTGTCTTTAATATATTATGAACTATGTACAAATAACCTCTGTAGGTTAGCCATCAAGTAAAACACGAAGAAACTGGAAATCTTATACAGAACATTAAAACTTAAAAGGCTCTATTTTTACACGACTTTTTTGTTTTGTTTATTACTTTTGTTGTTTTAAGCATATGAACATCCTGCAGAACACATCTCAGCTGCTGTTCTTTGCAACATTTGTTCTGCCTGGCAGTGCTATGAAGAGGTGATACGCGTCGCCTCTTTGCAAGCACACCTTCTTGCACATACACAAATGAACACAGCTCGACAGCCTTGCCAGTTTACCAGGTGTTACCGCCCTTCTTCAGAGCCTCCTCTCTCCAACAACCCCCTGCCATGCATGGCAGAAAATTTAGCTCATCAACTACTAATCACAGCTATGCATTCTGGGACAACTCTCCAGCAACAGAAGGGCTGGGTGAAAAACCAATTAGCTAAGCATTTTGGATCAAGCAGTTAGTTGCACAAACAAAAGACACTCAGCGTTCTACGTATTTGAAGCACCCACACACACTCAAACCTGACTGTGAAGGAAATTAATTTAGCTGTAAAAATAGAAGCCCAATCAAACATTATGGCTCTCCTCTATCTCACTTACTAATAATAATGCAACAACAAACACAAAGACACAAGAATGCGAAAAAAAGAGCTATTGTGCATGAAAAGAAAGAAATGAGACAGAGAAGGATAGAAGCGAGAGGGAAAGAGAGCTGTTTTTTTTTCCTGGCTCTGCAATCCTTACCATCTGTGAGGGTTTGGAAGCACATCTTGCTGCTGTATTTGCCAAAGCCAGCCACAGTCCGTGCCCGCACCTGTACCACATAGACTGTACCCGGCCTGAGGCCCTCCACACACGCTGTGTTAGTTTGGCTCCGAAGAATAGTGGAGTTAATCTCTGCATGGTCCTGAAAGGAGCAATGATCACAGGAAACAGGTTAGAGAAAACTTAATTAGAAGATGTCAACAGAAAAATATTAAATAACACAATTCAGAATACTCGTGGAAAGGGAAAAAAAAAAAAGTGCTGCTAGCATAAGTTTGACTTAAGCTACCAGCAACAAACATTTGTTCAAAGCACATGTCAGTAAAACAACAAACAAGCCGCGATAATGGAATCAAATATTCTGGAGAAAGCGTACTGAATTTAGAGGAAATTTTAAGCTTCATATTACAGGAAACCCACAACGCTTCCGATAAACATCAGTGACAGAGAAAGAATGGAAGCTGATAGTAGAGAAGAGTAGATAAAAACAACAAAGACAGGACTGAACAGGTAAAAGTGCTCCGTGAGCCTTTGGTGTAAATGCCGTTTTAAACAGAGAGTGGTAATATGTTTGTACTCCAGTTTTCTGAAAGGCATCAACCAGTTTGAACTTCACAGCAGAAAGCATACACTGTCCAAAATACACTGAGTAAAACACAAACACATTTAGACAGTAACACACATACACAATACAGTAATTAAAGTCAATCATTTCATGCAGTTTACAAAGAGAAATAGCTACGTCAGAACATTAAAAAAAAGCAGCACCGTGCGTTCGTCTCTTTAGATGTGCTTTATGAGGTAATTTAATTACTGCAATTAGTTTGATCCTCAGGTTCTGTTGTTTGAAGTAGCGTGCTTTTTTTCTTTTTTTTTGTCATCCAATTCCTCCAACAGAAAGTATTTTATTTGTTGATGAAAAGGAATGCACGGTGGAAAGGTGGTTAGTACTGCTGGCTCACAGCAAGAAGGTCCCGAGTTTCAATCCACCATCTGACCGGGGCCATTCTGTGTGGAGTTTGCATGTTCTCCCTGCGTCTGTGTGGGTTCTCTCCAGGTACTCTGGCTTCCTCCCACAGTCCAAAGACATGCAGCTATTGGGGTTATGTTAACTGGTGACTTTATATTGCCCATAGGTGTGAATGTTTGTCTGTCTCTCTGTGTTAGCCCTGGGACAGACTGATGACCTGTCCAGGATGTACTCTGCCTCTTCTTGCAGCACTCATACACCCTTGTATATAAGGTGTTTGTCCTCTATTTTATGCATTACTTTTTTAAAATAAGAACATCTGTTTAGACCTTTTATAGTACTGTCTCAAGCCACCCTTTGCTTCTTTATGTTTTGCTAGGAAAATGGAAAATAGACGCAGATTTATTTAAACACACGCAAACATGCATGAAATAATGTACATAAGGCAAAAAAAAAAAAAAAAAAAAAGATTTTGCACAATTCTAACAAGCTTGAAGGTCAATATTTGGTAAGGCCACATTTATTCTTCAACACAGCCTGGCTCTGGGGAGGCTACTCCCATTGTGTTTTTCTATCCAGGTATGCTTTCACTGCATTGACAGTGTGTCTGTCGTGGTGAAAAATGAATCGGATGTCAATCGGATGCTTTCCAGATGCTGCTGCATTTAGATCAAACTCTAATGGTATTTTTCTGCATTCATAATTCCATTTTGACAAGATTCCCAACACCACTGGCTTAAATGCAGCCCCAAACCATGACAGAGTCTCCACAGCATCTTGCAGATGGCTGTAGGCATTCACTGTTATAAATCTCTCCTGACCTCCTCAGTGCATACTGACAACAAACTGAACAAAACATGTGGGTTCACTACTCTGTAATACCTGTTGGCACTGATTTTTCACTCCAGTTCTTGTGTAATTTGGCATACCTCAACCGTTCCACTGAGACCATTTCATGGATCAACCGAAGGGGCAGATGCATCTCTCAGGTCCCGGGTCAGGTCTTTGCTGCATTTCTCCTATTTCTTAAGGATGTGACTTTCAGATACTGTTCATCAGATGTAGAACATTTCTTTTTTTTTTTTTTTAGGTCTGCCACTTCTTCTTTTGTCCTTGTAATCTTTGTTATATACTCAAATTTCTTTAAGGTCACACTGCACACCATGCTGAGTTATGTAAAGTTTTTAGCTAATAACTAATAGCACCTTGTTGGTACAAAAAATACTGTTAAATTGTGTTATCCATGGCACAGATTCTACTAGAGAAATGGGGACATATTATGTGTTTTTTTGACAGGCTGATAGTAACAAAGTGCCTAAAGGTACAATTTAAAATATTTCTTTGCTAAATTGTCTGTTAGGTGTAGAAACAACACTAGTTCATCCTTTAGGTTAAGTGCCTTTTTAAATGCTTGAATGATTCACAGGTCAGTGTTGAGGGGCTTAACAAACAAAAAGTAATTCCTCTGAAAATGGTCAGGTAGAAGGACGGGACTGAAAACGAGTGAATAAACAGTCAATGTCCAAAGAAAAAACTTGGATGGATACACAGAGCCATTTATTAAATACCATACCATACCATACCATACCATCTTTATTTATAAAGCACTTTAAAACAACCACAGCTGACACAAAGTGCTGTACATTAAAACACAAATAAATAACAATTTAATAACTCTTTCAGGTTAAAAAAAAAAAAAAAAAAAAAAAAAAAAAAAACAGTTTAAAACTAGATCCCGCTGGAGTTAAAAGCCAAGGAAAAAAGATGGGTTTTAAGACGAACTTTAAAAGTGGACAGTGAAGGGGCCGCTCTAACCTGCAAAGGCAAGTCATTCCATAACTTAGGACCAACAACAGAGAAAGCCCTGTCCCCTCTGAGCTTCCTTCTTGATCTTGGTACCTCCAAGAGCAGCTGGTCTGCTGACCTGAGAGACCGGCAAGGTATGTAGGGGTGAAGAAGCTCAGAGAGGTAAGGCGGGGCAAGATTGTGCAAAGATTTAAAAACAAACATAAGAATCTTAAAATGAATCCTAAAATGTACAGGCAACCAGTGAAGTGAGGCCAGGACAGAGGTCATGTGCTCTCTCTTTTGAGTTCCCATCAAAAGTCGTGCAGCAGCATTTTGAACCAGCTGCAGACGTGAGAGTAGCGACTGACTGACTCCAAAATAAAGTGAATTACAGTAATCCAGTCGAGATAAAATAAAAGCATGGATCACTGTTTCAAATACATTTGTGGTATAAAATTATGATGCCTAAACTTGTTTCTTTTTTTTTTTTTTTCCATGCTCAGCAGGGCCAGTCATGCAGTTTGCTGCAGTGTAGTTTGGGACTCGCTTTAGGTATCTGCTACTGGGGATCAGTAATGACTCGGGCCTGTCACCTTCCCATAACCCAGAGTGAATATGACAGCCAGAAAATAAGACTGCACCTCCACAACCCCCACCACTGCAAGCTGCTGATAGCTAGCTGCTGATGGAGGTAGAGAAGGAAAAGGACAGTTCAGTGCAATGGGGGGGCGAATTTCCCTGGAGTTAGTAGTACAGTGTAAACAGACACAACTTTTTTTTTTTTTTAGCTTAATGAATGAACTCATGTTTAATGCTAAATAACTTCTATTACATGTACGAGCACGCAGAGAAAGCTGAAAAAAAATCTGATTTGACAGCAGTGTGCAATAGAAAATATAAAGATAGGCAAGGAAGAATGGTGTGTGTGTGTGTGTGTGTGTGTCTGCGTCTTTGTGGGGTGGGGTGGGGGTGGGGGTGAGAGATGGCAGGAAGTGATAAGAAACTCGAGGCAGAAGCAACCCACATCAAAATCATTATCCAATCTTATTGGTGTAATTGAATCATTCCAGTTGCTCTGTCATTGAGCAGACGAGGTAAACACAGCTATGAAATCTGCCCCCCCCTCTCCACATAATAATGTGAGCAATCACATTAACTCTTATTGGACACTCTGAGCCTGATGAAGACAAATGTTTGGGCTAGGGATGGGAGAGCATCACACCAACAGGCTTTCATTCTATCTCTGAGAGGAAAGAGATATTTATAAATGGAATACTGGATGTAACTGGTTTACAGAGTTTAATCATTTTGCAGACCTTTTGTACATGAGATCGCACACGCTGTCAATCCTCCAATGTGCTGCATACAAATGCTTGTGGAACTTGACTTCAGAGGAGCAGCTTGTGCATTTGAAAGAGGTGCGAAACACAAGAACCCCCTTGAGAGACTGAAACCCTTGTCACCTATTCATCTGGTCTAAGATATGGTTGAATGCATACGGACCACTTGGGGGTCAAGATTTGCTTATTCCTGCTTATCAGTCATCCTGAATTTCTCTGAATCACACCCCCATCTGTTGAGCTTGAATGGAGGACAGGTGAGCAGACAGATGGCAAATCGCCAATGGGCAAGCATCCCTTGGGGGAGCACCAGCTAGGAATGGCCCTTTCATGCTGCCTGTCAAACGGGGATTATGTGACACACACATACACACCCACATCTGCTACTTAAAATGAGCTGGCATTTGGCACTCCAGCAGGTTAGGAGATAACCAATGAAAGCCCATGCCAGGAGGGACTTCCAGCCATGAGAGGTCCTCTCCTGCTGCCAGTCAAATGGGGATTAGGAGAACCACACCCTTACTTGCTAAATAAAGACAATGTTGCAGGTGGGAAGGCAGATGGTAGATCAGCCAATCAAAAGTGTTGCCAGGGGTGACAGAAAGGAAGCAATATGGAGAATTTGTGTTTTACCACAAGCAGTACAGTCACTGGAACAAATTTAGCAAGACAAGTCTTTCTCATGAATATTATTCATTGATTAAATGTATTCATATTTATTGATGTTTCAAGTTCTGACTGTTGTTAATACAAGAGCACACTTTTATATTTATTTCCTAACAAACTAACTATCAACCTAATCACCTACCTGACTACTTAAAACCACACGAGGAAATGACACTTTATATGTTTAGACATGTTTGATTGAAGTCATTATATAGGATTTATTAAAAATGAATAGATATACTGTGTTACTACTAGATCAATTATAATCATATTGCTATTAGCAGACTTTAAAACTATCAGTTAATTTTTTAAAAATTGCCAATTCCCACCCAGTTGCTCTCGCAGTGCCATTTTTTTCTCTGCCACTTTTCCCCCTTTTACTTCTGGAAATTTATATATATTTTGTGTGACTTTCAGAATCCCAACCTCTCCTGTTGTGGGCCTGTAAAGGCGGCTGAGACATTATAGTAGGCTAAGTAATACTGGACCATTAAAGAAGCCTGATTTGACTTCACTTAACTTTGTCTGCATATGTGCATGTAGAACAGTGTCTGTTTGTTTTTCCAAAAAATGCCAACCCACCAAAGGCGGACAGCATGGCAAACTTGGTGGTAGCATGTGTCCTCTTAATAAGTTCACACACACGGGTGCATGCGATTACTCAAACAGACACACAAACTCAAACACGCACACGTGCGCATAAAGAGAAAGACAGGGAATACATAAGAGAACATTTTCATAATGTTTAAAAAAAAAAGGAAGTCTATTAATGTTCCTGATTAAAATGTATTGCCTAGGGTTAGAAAAAAAATTTTTAGTCGGGGGCAACAATTTAAATCTCAGAGACTAGTCGGGATTTTATTTCCAAATGCAAATAATTACCATCGCCTCATGAATTCTAATCTAAAAAGAAAGTGGTAATTATTTTTGAATAGGAAAACAATAGTGATAAAAATATGATATTAAAGACCCCTACTGTCTCTTAATCATTTTGTAAAGTAAAGAAGCTAAAACAATATAAAAGCAAATTATATCACCACACAGAAAGAAGCTCGCATATATTTCACTGCAATTCTGCAAAGCTGCATGTATAACACTAATGAGGATGGTAAAAGACAAGAACATTCAACTTATCTAATGTAAAATTCAAGAGAAACCTATTTGTTTCAAATCTTTGTCGGGTTTTTTTTCTTGTTCATTGTTGCTACCTTTTTTTTTTTCCAGAAGACTCTTTGTATGCATTCCACTCACCTGGAGACCTACAAGAAGGCCTCAGTAAGTGAGTTGGGAGACAAACAAAGAGGGAGAAAAGAAGAGAGAGAGCGAGCTGCTGCTGAGTGACTGAGGGAGTGCTGCACAGGTTCCGATGAGAGAGGAAAAAAAAGGCAAAAAAAAAAAACCCAACCAAAACATTTTGTGTGTGTGTGTCCATTAAAGTGCTGTAGTTGAGACAAAGGGATGATACACACTTTATCATTTCTGCTATGAGGATTTCCTAATTATATGTAGGGTGAGTTTTAAGCCTGCAAAAAAAAAAAAAAAAAGCAGTGAGGGCTAATGGCCAGTGTGTTGCAGATCCCAGTGACACGCCATAAAACTTGCATTTGCTCTCAAATTTGTCACACTATAGCATGACAGTACTGCTGTCACCCAGAATGGATACACCTGAACTGCTGCTGACACACACAAACACTGACACTCACACACACAGATTCACACACCCTCTCTCTGACACCAGCAGAGCAATCAGTAACCAGAGCCGGTGGCTGCTCCGCTCCAGTCTTAATGGAGGGCCTGACCTCCGCTACGCTGCGTTATTTCCACCCTCCCCAAATTTTCAGGCAACCAGAGGAAAAGGGGTCTGAGAAAAATGGAGAGACCGAGAGCATGTGATTCTACTTTTTCTCTACAAATCTTCAACTCATTTAATCTTGCTTCCCAATTTACAGGGTCCTGAGACCGCTTACTCTGGAATAAGAAGGTAGGTTGAAGAAGCGAGTGCAGCCTGTTGAGAGAACAGCCTTCAGCATTTTCTTGAGGTTTCAAGAGAAATTGTCAAAAATGTCATTTCCAAGAACTTCGTGGTGCAACTACAGCTTAAACTGGAGTCGGACTATATATGGAAGATTTTGGACTTATTCAGTAGTTTTGGGATTTTCATTGCCGTTAACATTTTATATAGCAGGATATTTTCCGAAATTATGGATATCAAGTAAATTTCTTAATTTTGTGATGCCACTTATCATGCACAGCACTGAGCCAGTCTTGATCCACCCCTCATTTTTTTTACATTTTGTTAGAAAAATGAGAAATAGGTGTAGCAGTTTCCTGAAATGTGCAAACACAAATGGGAATACAGTATATAAGGCAAGAGTTTGTATAATTCTAACAACCTTGAAAGTCAATGTTTGCTATGACCACCTTTCAGCACACCCTGAACTCTCTGAGGCAGCTTTCTTGTAATTTCTTTAAGTAGTCTTCAGGAACAGTTCTCCTGGCTTCTTGAAGGACATTCAAAGCTCTTATTTGAAGTTTGGCTGCCTGTTGTTCCATTCTCTGTCAAGATGATCTCACACTGCTTCACTAATGTTGAGTTCAGGGCTCTGAGGAGTCCAGTCCATGACTGATATAAAAACAGACAATGGAACACTATCCAGCTATGCTTTTACTGCACTGACAGTGTGTTCGGGATCATTGTCATCCCGAAAATGAAGCCACTGCCAATCAGATGCTCTACTGATGGTATTGCATGGTGGATCAAAATCTAATGGTACTTTTCTGCATTCATAATTCCATCAATTTTGAAAACAGCACTGGCTGTAATGCAGCCCCAAACCATGAGCCTCCACAGTGTTTTACAGATGCTGACACTCACTGCTTTTCTCCTGGCCTCCTCTGTACATACTGATAATGATTTGAACCAAAAAGTTCACATTTGAATTCATCAATCCATCAAACCTGTTGGCACTGATTTGTCAGTCAAGAGTGACTTCTTGAGTGACCATTCCACTCAGACTATTTATTTACTTCAGCAAACAGTAGATGGACCAACTGATGGGTCAGATGCATCTGCCAGGTCCTGTGTCAGGTCTTTATTGGACTATTTTTCTATTTGGTCCTCCACTACTCCAGTTGCCTCAATTTTTTAAGGACACACTGCACACCATGTCGAAATATGCCAGATTCAGCTAATATCTCTTTGGGAATCACCTTGTTGGTTCAAAAATACTATTTTATCACTGTGAAACTGTTTTTATTGTCAATTTTTGAAGATTCAGCTAAAGAAATGGGAGCAAATTCTATGCTTTAGCTACAAATTGCTAGTAAAAAAGTTATTAAAGATACCATTTAAAATTGAACACTGGTACATCCCTTGAATTAGATGCCTTTTTTATGCTTAAATGATTCAGTTTAGGTGTTTAGTGGTTTAACGTTCAAACAAACAGACCAAAAAAAAAACAACCAAACAAAATATATTCCCCTGGAAATAGTAAGGCATAAGTACTAGAAATGAGTGAAAAAAGGAGCCAGTGTTGAAAGAAAAAATTTCTGAAAGACCTTCAGAAAGCCTGGAGTACTACTGCTAGACATCACTTTAAAAATTAGTGGATGACAACTTTTTCATAGTATTGTATAAGGAACAAAAGCACAATGTAAACATTTCTTTTTATTTCAAAGTAAAAAAAAAAATCTGTGAAAATATTCTACTTCACTGAAAACATGACTACATAACTGCTAAGCTATAATTTTTACTGGTTCCAAAGAGTGGCTTGAAGCAGACATGCTTTAAGCTCGTGTTCTACAACTGCAGCAGAGAAACTTATGGATCAACCTTTTTTTATATGGTCCCAGAGGGTGTCCTGGTGGCTCAGCAGACAATGTCACATTCCATGTAATTTAATATCCCCATTTCAAAATTGTCAGTAACCAATATCATCACAGTTGTAAATGGCATTCTGTATTGCACCGTTAAAAAACAAAAACAGTCTTAACACTAATTAAACCTGTCTACATGAATTAAACTTGCCTCTAACGAGCCCTATGACAAGGTTGTGAAAGACACAGATCATTCCTTTATCAACAACCTGAGATATTACTCAACGCAAAATGTGACACTGCCATGCTGCTAGAGAAACTGCCATTGTCAGTGAGTGTATGTGGCTCCTGGTGAGATGGAATTTGCACAAAGACAGCTCACGCTTTGCTGTGCTAAGGACTAGCTGACTGTGGCAGGCACACTGAGAAAATCAACTCCCTAACCATAACAGTGTGCCTACTCTCATATTCAAAAGGCCACATCATCACTTTACAGCAGAATGTGCGGGAAAGCAAGGAAGATAAACACACAAGCAACCCACGCCAAGGTTTCTGACGCAGAAAATTTCCATGGACTTGCTATCCATGTGCATAGTGAATTTTAACGGGTCTGGAAATTACTTCACTCCATTTAGCTTCATTTGATTCTTTTGGCCAAAAAAACTTCAACCACTTGCATTTGCCCTTGGTTGGTTGGTGCTTAATCAGGCATAAAAACACATCTACACTGACACTTTGGACAGCAACGGCTGGCTGAAGAATGTCTGTTCAGGACCTATAAAAAGCCACGTCAGATCCAAAATACAGCTTGTCAGAAGAGGACCACCGTAGTGGAAATCTCATCTTCACAGCCCAGTGTGTCACAAAGCAATCACTCTGACTCCCCTTCTGTGTCTTACTCAGACTCACACGGTGAAGCAGTTTTCCAGATAGACACAAAAACACAGGGGGATATGAAGGTACATTAAAACAGAAGTAGAAAGGTTAGAGCACAACCACTCTGTCACATGAGCTATCCCAGTGCAATTAGCAACCTTGTCCTTGTTAATTCACTAATTTGTGATTACGCAGTGCTCATCTATTTGTGTGAGGATGCACTGCATAAACATCAATAGGATTAGGTTTCATTGATATTCATGAGCTAATGGGGGGCTCTATAAGTGTTATTTACACGACACTAAGCTGTCTGGCAGATAAGGTTTCTCAGGGCCATAGCAATCAGATTCAATTTCATGACCTGTGCAGTGCCAGGGGGGAAAACAGCAAGCACTGCAGCTAATATTGGATAAGTGAGTTTCCAACTGCAAACACTATTTAAAAACACGATTGTTGTTCTCGCTGATAGAAAATGTTAAATGTGACAAAACTATTCTACGGTGGGATTGTGAATACTGACCCTGAAGACTTAGCCCAAATGAGTTTGTGTGAGGTAAATAACGCAACACAAATAAATAAATAAGTAAATAAATAAATTGATTTTTTTTTAATCTTTTATTTGGAAAGCAGAACATGGGTGAAGGTGCACCAAATCTTAGAAAAGTCTTAGCTTAAGATGATGAGAACTGAAGAAAAGAAAAGAAAAAACTGTGCATGACCAACTTTGCTATACCTATTGATCAGCTTGAGGAGGACAAACAAGGACCCAAACAAAAAGCTGAAGTCTCCAATCTCTCAGTATCATTATGTCCAAGGCCTTGGGAAAAGCCTACAGGTCAATACTTGTGCAGCATAGGCTCCGTGGGGTAGGACTGGCGACTTAATAAAGCAGACATATTGTGTGTGAGCAGACGGGTCGATGTGACTCCCTCCAGATGCAATGCATTTTCACAGTGGGACAGGTTGCTGCACTGTGCAGAGTGGGCCTGGAGCAGAGGTCAAACTATTCACTTCATCAACAGCCGAAACCAAAGAACAGTGGGAGACACAGAGTGAACACAGTGAAAGAACATATTATCAACCCAGGGGACTCTGCTCAGAGATATCTAGGAGAGCTTTAGTTGTTGGGGGGGCTTTATATGCAGCTGAATATGCAGAGTAGGAGACAAGTAAAAGAACTTCAACCACTTCAAATGCAAAAGCACACACACACACACACACACACACACACACACACACACACACACACACACACTTACCTTTTCATAGTAGCGCAGCTCGTAGTCGAGGATGATGCCATTCGGCTGTTCTGGTTGAGGCCATGAGAGTGTGAAGCTATTCATGGTGGAGCTGATTTGGTGCATGATGGGAACTATTGAGGGAGCTGCAGGAAATGGAACGAGCAACACAAAATTAGTTCACTTCAATAATAACTGCTATTAATTACAGATTTATCTCACCCACAAATGTTTGTTGGTTGTAGGTGTTTATTCAAGAGTACAATTCAAGATAATTAAACCCAACAGCGAGCGAGGGAAGTAATTCTGGGCTGCAAAGTTTGACTGAGCAGCTGCGCAGAGGTATGTTTTCCATTTTGTGCTCTGTGCATGTTTGTCTTGCTAAATGGTGCTTTACATGCAGATCACTTTCTTTAAAGTTACAAGGTAGGAGATTTGCTTTGGCAGGTCTTTAGTGCACTTAGTTCAACATCTCAGTCCAAATACTTTCACACACGACGGTCCACATTTTAATAATGGTGCATTTTTGCATGCATCTTATTCTGTGTGCATATAAAATATCATGCTGCTGCACAAATACAAACTGAATTATTTTGCTATCCGCATTCTTCTCAGAGACTGAGAAGCTTAAACAGTCCGGCTGCCTCTCTCATTAGTAAGCAGGTAAGCAGCTGAGTTAGGGCGATTAGGGCTGCACTCTGCCATATTCTGGCACCACAGGACCAACTATAAATTGGCTTTAGCCAAAACAGATCTGCCAGTTTTGGCTAAGGTTTGTGGGCGTGGACTTGCACTGAGTGTAAGCTCTCGTGAGCAGGACGCTGGCTACCAGAATGCTCAATCACCACGAGCTTGGCAAGAGTCCGACTACCATTGTGTTAGATTTTGTCCGCTGATGGGCAGAGAATTTAGGAACATAAGTGTAGCATCTAGGATCAGGATGCACTGGATGCAGGGGTTAATCCCTTTCAGGACTACTTATTCACACAATCTTGCTTACTTAAAACTTAAAATCATCATCATTTATACATCATAATTCACAGTGCATCAATTCACATCACATTACTGTGCACATGTAAATGCAGCCATAAATTACCAAACTGGACATCAGTTTTAAGTTACATATGAAATTATATATACTATTGCATGGGTAATACATATCTTGTTATCATATCATTGGCAAATAGAACATGTTTCGCAAGGTCAGACTGGACCTTGAGCCAATTTACTTCTAAAATGTAAAATTCATAAATTTACAGCGAGGACTGCAAGACGTGCACGACACTGCCAACACTTAAAAAAAATGTCACGACTTATGTCTAATTTTAAAGCGCATAAAGCAACAGTTAATATAAAAATACAAATAATAAACTGATGAGACAAAAATATTATCTATGGCCATTTATTCATTCAGGAAACAGATACGATTTTACAGATCATTGGGTAGTAAATTATGTGATCCTCTGGCAGTTCATTCAAAGTCAGAAGTTTTCATCCAGTCAGGTTTGAGTAAAAAACATTGATCAGTCCGGTCGTTACAAAACCATAAGCTGCTAGCGAAATGTTTATGTTCTGCACATTTTCCGCGCTGTAAAAACCTTACAGGCTTTTTTCCTACCCTGCATAATAGTATTTGTATCGTCTGTGGAAATAAATGTGAGACCTGTGGACAGCATATTTTGAGTAATCAAGGCAAACTTCTTAGCAATTTCAAAAGCTTTTTCCTTCCAACAGTATACTCTATTATTGCTGATATCAGTATCAGTGATGTCATAGTGAACCACATTACAAAGCAGATGGGGAAAACAAAGCAAGTCTGCACCCAGCCAGCATCTTCAAGTCAAAGCCAAAGTGCCGCTGTTTGCATATGAACTGCATTTTATTCACGTAATGAAACCCTTTAAAATCAAATCACTATAGTATCATGATTGTTTTGACCCAGCTGCACAGAATATCCCATCCCTCAGCCCAAGTACACCTGAATGCACACACATGGGCTGTCAATTAACCCAGACAGTAGGCAATTTCCTGCTCATCCCATATTTTTGCCCTTTGCACTGCGATGCTGCTATTATCTGTGCTCCTCTTCCTGCTTCACGTGTTGCTCATAGATTGTATTATAAATAAAACTCGATAAAACTTGTGCCGTGCGCGCACATGGATGTGCCTGCACCTACGTCTGTGTGTTGTGTTACGTCTTAAAACTCTTGTGTGTCATATATTTGAATTTAAGTTAAATGGAAGCCTAAGAAGACTTTTTTTAAACTCAAGATAAGACCTGAGTCTGAAGCAGAGCAGCATCTGATCAGCTGCAGGCGTGTTTTTAATCTGTATTGACTACAAGTGTGAAGTAAAATAAATTGAATTTAAATTAAATTGAATCCCATTTTTAGCACCCAAAGAAGGTGTCACATGCTGATGCAGAGTCCACCAGGCAGTCTTATGGCTTACTATTACTTTTGCAGATTTTTCTCACTTGATATTTAATAAATCTGCATCCTGTTGTTGCTAACAACAACATCTAAGCTACATTGATACTGATTTTCCCTACACCTGTTTGTGGTATTAATGTATGTTAATCACATATGACACAATATAAATATCATAAATAGTGCTGGATTGCTCATTAAGCATTAGGGATTTTGGTTGTTCATTTGGTCCACATGGTTCCCACTGTGTGTGGCCTTCCTCTGCCTGAAGTTTCAGAGCAGCGTGAAGAAGCAAAACCCTCTTTTTTGTTTAGCTGCCTTTCTGCTGCAGAGGGTGCAGAAAGCACTATGGCACAGATTTCTGAGCTGCAGTAACTGTAGCCTGTGCAGCAAAGTGAAACAGGCAATGTGCAGATACTGCAACTTGGTTTTTCATATTCATATTGTAGATGCAGTAAATTTATGAAGTTGTGTTTGTTTTCATTGGAATAACACAAAGGTCAGAAAGTGAAGACACAACTTAAAACTTTATTTTGACCAAACACAGTTCTGCATGTCGTCTTTGTAGGACGCTCCTATTGCAGGAATCAGATTAGCTTTCAGAGCCTTTGAGTGTCAAACTCTTTATAAATGCTACCTCTGCTACCTCTTTTCTAATTTTTGTAAAAAAAAATAATAATAAATTAAGCAGAATACTTGGAATGCACCAATCTGTGATCGAGGCAGCAACCTTTTTCATACCAAAAAATACCACAAATTATCCTCAAATCCACAAATTATCTAATAAAAACTTTTTTATGTACAAATCACTTTCTGTAATGACATATATAAATATGCCCCGGATTTGACTGCATCATCATAAACTCTTTCAAGGTGCTATAATGAACTCTAATTTAAAGTTAAAGGCTGAATCAACCAGTGTTACTCATCAAAGCAATTTGTGAACATACAAGCAACTTTGATTAAAAATATATACTGCCTGCTGCTCATATAAGTTCAAAGCCTCCGTGTTTGCATATAGTCCTGGAAAGAAATCCCCACCCCCAGGTTTGCAGGCATAAATACAGCCCCACACAAGCTCATGCTCTACATTTTGCACCAATCAGCCACTTGGCTCTTGGCCTGCTTGCTGCTGAGGCCTAGTCATCACTCCACCTGGTCTCCACTCACATCTTTCTGAATAACTCCTCTGTTCAAAAGGCAGCAAATGGCACCCTCTCTCAACTAAGTGATCCTTTTATCACACTCCTCTGTGATTATTCTATTTCTTTTCCTTCTCTATATACTTCACTCTTGCATAAGCATTCAAGTTACAGTAGGGGGGAAAAAAAATACCCCTGACCTTTTCATTCAATGTGTTTGCAAGTAAATAATGCTTTGTAGGAAGCCAGGGTTATTCTACAGCATCTTCAGCTTCGATTGGGGTTAGTATTTCTTGATTTGAGTGTCAGATAATTGCATAAAATGTAAATGTTGAACAAATGAATAGGCTCTGTTTATCCTGTCAGTGTGAATGGATTATGTTCCGTCTGCCTCCCTTGGCTCTCACCTCCTGCCCTCCCTCCCTCTTTCCTGCTCCCCTGCCCTAGACAGAGAGAGTAAGGGCTAAGCTTCACCTCAGTGCACTTCAGCCTCTCTGCTTCTCAGGCTAGTTCACGCTCCACTGACCAGGGCTAGGGCTGCCTGGGCCGCATTATCAATTACCAGCCACAGGCACACACTGTTCCTGACAGACCCCAGGGAGGGGCACTCCATGCAGAAATTACTGCAGTAAAAAAGAAGAAGAAGAAAAAAAAAGGGTGGGGTGGGTTGGGGGGGGGGGGGGGTGCTGAAGAGGAGAACCCTGAGTCCTTGTCCCAACTAAAGTCAGTCAGAAAAACATGAATTGCGATGCTGACTCACAACCCACATCTGAGAATCTTCATTTTTTTCTGCGATTCAGGTGTTGATGAGGAATTTGGAGAAACAACATCCAATCAGAGCCTTTTATGTTCATTAACTCGTGCCAAAGGAACTTGTACCTGAGCTGAGATGTCCCTGTTATTATTCCTTTAACCAGTTTAGTTTGGCATAACTAATGCTGTTTTTCTTTCCCAAAAGATCAACTCAAACGTCAGCTCATCTGGAATATTATGGTATTAACATCTACACATTTCCACTACCCTCTCTTAAGAAAAAGTAGGAAAAAAAAACCCTTTTGTTAAACCACTTATCCCATTGGACATACTGACTGTGCTCTGAGAGGAAAAGCAGGACAGAAAAAAAAATCAAAATATCATGTGCACATGTATGTGGGTCCTACTAGGCTATGTGTGAAGAGCCTGTCAGAGACAATGTGTTGTGCCTATATGAGGGTGCGGTTCAGCCCAATGAAGCACCGCTGTCCCCACCAACTGCGTCCCCCACTGTCACCCTGGGACGATGATGGTGACAGTGATTGGTGACTGTGTCCTGCACTCCTCCCTCCTCCCTCCATCTTTCCCATCCCTTGCTCCTGTGCTCCACTTTTATCTGGCCTCACTCGCAGCCCCTGGCTTTTAATGCAGAGCTTGGCTCACCATTAATCAAAGTCAAAGCCTCCAAGCTTCTGACTTAGACAGAAAAAGAGAGAGAAAAGGAGGGACAGAGATGGGCCGGGACAGAAGCACGAGACAAAGTGACGAAAGAATGAAAAGCTTATTTACTTTTGTGCAATTAATCAACTGTAGAATATAGATGAGTTTAACCATCACTTTGCAGAGGCACAAAGCTGAAGCGGCGGTTTTGGTATGATTACAGTGTAATTCTATTATTAAATAGGAATGGTCAAAACTGCTGCACTTCAGAGATACCGCAACTTTTAGTCCTTTTTTGGATAAAGATCTGACATCTTACATTTCCACAAATAAATTGCATGTCTTAGACACCTACAAACTCCCTTGTTTTTCCAACTTCATGGCCAATATTTCAGATGGTTATTCTCTCACATCTTTGAAAGGTCCCTCTGAAGCCACAGTAGAGATTACATAACTGTTTCCACCAGGTCAAAAGTGCTGCCTCAGACTAACAAAATAAAGTTTAAAAGTAAAAAGTGTGAAGTTCCCTTTTAAATTATTATTATTAGTAAAAGGCTATTTTCTGTATCCTGTACGAGGCAGCCAAATTGTTTTATAAGGTCAAACTGAAAATGACAATAAAAGTTTCCAGTCTCCTTTTTTTCTCGTTAGAAATAGACTGAGATGGCTATACAAGTTCCTCATGTTCACATTTGAATTCCCGGCAAGAAATTCCTGCTCTGCCTCAGTTACCATGACAGAACAGAAAGTTAGACTATAATTCATCAGCAGATCTTGTATCGTAGCCCCATTCAATTCTGTGTAAAGAAAAAAAAGTGCACAAATACATATAAACATATTCATTGCCACATGTACAAATTGTTCTTTGCGTGCTTGTGTTTTGTGTTTCCAGATGCTGCCATGCTACTGAACCACGCAGTCTCTTAATAGCGACTCAGTGTCTCAGATGAGGGGAGCAGCCTGTGTGCTGTGGCTCTGTCAAAGGCATAGGTTCAACTGCCTGCCACCTTATTATCAGGGGCTCAGAGGGCCAAGCCAGCCATGACTACATGGTAATGGGCCTCTCTCAAACATCTTAAAGAGGGATCAGTTCAGCACCAAGGATTTCTGTCAAGGAACCATGGTTTGAATTATTTTTAAAATCACATTATACGTGGACAATTCCAAACATATATATATATATATATATATATATATATAAAAAAAGAAGCAAAAAAAAAAGAAAAAAGAAAAATCCCTTTACCACATGCACATACATTCACACAGGGACAAGTGCACACAGAAACACAAACTTATGCTTACTCGAAACACTACAGTACATTAAGACATCAGAACTGACAAGGTGGCTCAGTGGCATCCAAACCCACACTTTTGTTGTTTTTTTTTTGCCTGGAGCTAATACCTCGTTTTCTGGATCCAGAGACAGGATCCAACAGTTATGGGAATATACAGTGAATGAAATAAAAATGGCACACTGGAGAGAGCCCCAAGAACTGTGAAAGATGATGAAACTCTCAGACACCCCAAATCTTATACAACGAGAGTAAAGAAACACGGAACAAGGCAACACCCCAAAACAAATTGAAAGGCTGTAAACTGAGAAGACATAATGAGTAGTGTCTCCACGGACATGTTTGCCTAACATCTCATTGAGTTGTAGAACCCCACAGATGGCAGCGCTCTCTAATTCATCTGGTTGTTTGGATTTCAGTCTAGTGCACTACATCTTAGTGTCTTAAATGCAACTCGCCCAGTCAGACTTGCCCATAGAAGGCTTAGGATAGTAATGTTTTCATTTCTGTGGGAATAGCTCTCCAAACAGCTACTAAGTGAAGGAGGATTGTTTGTAGATATACTTGGCGCTCTGTGGTCTGAGGGATTGTTGGCACATAATCTAGGTCAAGAAGGCTGTGCTACTAAGATCAGAGAAATGCTGTGTATTAGCTCTATAAAATAGCACCAGTCAAGAGGCTTTTGGATATTTATTTCATCAAGCGTTCACCAAAGCAGTCCCACATAACAACTCAGAGAATAGAGTTACCACATTTGGGAAGGTTGGGAAAAAAAAAAAAAAACACTTCGGCAGCAGCACTTTGTATAGGTTAACTGTCCAGGATGGAATAAATGAGAGAACACGGCTACAATAGTGTAGAATTCACCACACGTGGTTTTACTGCCAGCAGTGTGACCATATAGATATTGTTAACTCTGTGGGTATATAGTATTTAACTAAATCCATTTGAATAAAAGAGAGTTTCTAAATCTTTAAATTAAACCATTCAACATACAATAAAAGCTATTATTCAGCGGCTAAGATAGATAAATATGACTAAATTCAGGCCAGGCTTGAATGATGGTCTTAGAGGGGGCAGTATATAACCTTTGTGTGTCTTTATCACTTTGTGTGTGTGCGCGTGTGTGTGTGTGTGTTTCCTGGAGAGCAAAGGCTGTGAATGAACTCCTAAATCACACTATTGATCAGTTCTTCCTCCCAGACACACGCTGGGATCGAGGGCAGTTAAATGGCCTCTTTGGTGATTCACACTAAATCCCTTTGCCCCCACACCCCCATCATCCTCTACTCTTCTTCTTCTTCTCCTTTTTCTCCCCTCAAGCTTGTCTTTTCATAGCCTGTACAACCTTGGATACTGTTTTCTGGATAGATGTGATTTACTGTAATCACATGACTATCTACACTAAAGCTGAGTCAAGTTGAAAATGCAAAGACTTCAGCGACACAAGTACAAACTTTTATCAAGACCACTTCACACAACTCCTCTCACAGGTTGTTATCAGACCAGAAAGGTAATAATCTAACACCGCCCTTGACAAACAGCCTATATTTCATGGGAATTCTCTACTTATCTTCTAAATTATATATTTTATGGTGTTATTTGTAGTTTAGAATCAGGAAAATGCTAATTTTTGGTATCAAGGCCTGAACTGAAAGAGTGTGAAACTGATAAAACTGTCTTTTTTATTGCTTTTCCGTGACCTGAAACCGTATCAATGCTTATAAGCTTTGGGGTTCTATTAAGATGCAATGCTGTATATGGACATAAAGGCTACAATTTAAGAAGGTCCTTGAATCTGAGATTTGCTGCATGCGTTTGATACTGCGATTAATCATTATTTGCCAAGTGATTATTTTACTTAACTGAAACCTTTTTAACACGTGCAGCCGACAAGCCTGCATGACAGTTAGGGTTTATATAAGTATGTAAGCATTATGCACACTTCCATGGCGTAGCGTCCATCCATCCAGTGATTTTCTTTACAGCTTGTTACAGCTTTCCAAAAATGTTATATTAACATTTGTTTATCAAATCTGACTAAAAGGAAACAGAAATTAGTCGCCTGTAGCAACAAACCTGCTAGCCTTACATGTGAAAGATTACTGGCTCAATTCAGGGAGGAGACACACAACTCAGCCGCAGGGTGTCACAAGCTAGCGTAGTCCTAGTCCGGTTCCTATCTGGAAGGGTTACCCAGTTACACTCCCTGCACAGATACCCTTTAGGTGTTGTTTTCTATACTCCCCCTCATTGAGATCAGCATGAGGGGGAGTTACAGCTCTCTTTCCATAAGCTGGGCAATTTGTGCAGTTTGTGTAGAGCGCAGTTTGTGTGGAGCAACAGACTTCTTCATGGGTGCATGGAAGTCCACACAGGACTTTTGCACACCCTCTGATGACAAAATTGTAACTACTTAGGCCCCAGTGTGGTACTTTACTTTATACTGAATTTTCACATTGGATGTATAATGTATCTAAATATATAATTGGTCTACTAAACAATCTTTGGAAATGTAGAGAGTTATATCTTAAGGGTGTCTTTGATGTTGCTGTTGTTAACATTAGCATTTATTCCATCTGGATATGTCTGCGTTGTCGGTGACCTCGATTGAAAACCCCCATTGAAGCCAGGAACAGTGCAATTACCTGTCTACAATGGGGCCATATAGAGCTGGACATAGGCTTGGCAGATTACTTGCAGACACCTCATTACTGCAGCAGACTTCAACAATAGGCTTGGGCATTGCTTCTTCTGCATCTATCTGTCAAGTGTACCATTAGTCTGTCAAATGGGGACAGTCAGCACCATTAGGCCACCTTGATAATCAGACCTATTTACTCCCTCATTTTCCTCTTCTTCACTGTCACAGTCTTTCAGTCTGGAAGAAAAAAAAAACACTCCATTTCTCCATCCTGCCTTTGCCTTCCCTCCCACTCATCTCCTGATTCTTTCTCAGACAAAGACAAGTTCAGTTGGTCATTATGTTTCTCAGAGAGTCGTTGTAATCAAATGTGGTATGCCCTCAACCAAGCGGGCCAAATTTAATTTTAAAATGTAGTCCCACACAAAGGAGATCTGGATGAAGCAATTACTATGTCACTGGTCTTTGAGATAAATGCAAAGTTCATTCTACAATTACAGTGAAACAGGGCTCAACTAGACTTAATTTGACATTATATATTTTATCAACGGATCACACTATGTATTTGCACATCTATAGAGGATAGGAAACATGACACAAGCTATCAAAGTGCATGACTGACGAAAGGATCCACGGACTCAAGCTACCAAACTTCTCACTTTTTTCCTTCTGAGACTCAACGATCTTCTTTTCATCACACAGCAGCTCCACTTTGTTTGTTTAATTCCCCCAAGCTTTGCTTTTTACAGTTCGACCCATCCACAGAAACAGAAAAGGGAAGAAAGCCTCATTTAAATGTTTCACATGGTCAGTATTTGTCCCTTGATAGGTGTTTCTGTGTACAAGTCAAAGATCTACAAAAGCATGAAAAAATGCTTGTAGCAAAAAGGACCATCAAAGTCAATATCCTCAACCTGTCATTTCCATTGGTTGGGCTCAGATCCCACCACACAAATTCCACACAAGCAAGTGCAAACACGCAGAGAAACAGACAAGGAGAGTAAGAGGAAATAATAACGCCCTAAAGCTTAACCATAGCATGGACACAGATCCATCCCAGGAAGACTGAATACACATGCATGTACAGGAACACAAGCACACAAAAATCTCCTCCAATCTGACATTTAATGTGTCAAACAGTGACGAGATTTGAATATCTATTATCTGTTAGGTAGCTGTGCTCATTTTGCCCCTCCACATTGCAAGCAGTTTCCTTAATTCAGGAAAGAAAGGGCAGGGAAGAGCACGCATGTATACCTCACCTAACCATCTTTACTCTCTCTTCATGCTCTGATTACTCACAGTGGAGAAATATGAAATTGCACTAGCCCTGAAGACTGCTAAGCCAGAAGTGTGAAGTGTGACTCTAAAATGCGCATTGTGAAAGACGATGCTCTGTCAGGATGAAATGATTCGCAGTATTTACAATAACAGCGTATTTGCAGTTTCACAAATGAAACTGACATAGAATACTTACACAACAGAATAAACAGAATACTTACCAAAATTATACAGTTTAAAAGAAAAGCATCAATACTAGTAAAAAAGCTAGAGGATGAAATTGAACATTGACAAGGAGCTTTTTGAATGGTGATCAAAGCAAAGGTACTTACCAGCCTGGTTGGTGGTAATATCTATGGAAACATGCTGCGCAGGGTATGGGCTCTTATTGCTGACACCATTGACCGCCTGTATCTCGAAGCTGTAGATTGTGTGAGCCAGTAAGTTGCTGATGAACACCCTGGTCTCAGTGAGACCCAGCTGTCGAGGAACAAACTCCACGTTGTCATCGCAGTGGGAACAGGAACGCCGGTTGGCCTGGCACTTCTTGCACACTATGTTGTAGACGACATCATCGCGACCGCCCGTCTCCCTGGGAGCATGCCATTCCAGGATCACGGAGGTTTCATTGACAATGGAGATCACATTTCTTGGGCTGGAAGGAACGCCTGTAGATATAAAAAAAAATAAATTATGGAAGCAAAACTTGACTGTATCTATGTAAAGCTGTCATCATCCTTAAAGAAAATTAAAAGACCACTTGTAAAGAACAAAGAGGTTTCATACATTTTTCTCCTTTTACTTTTGTCATTTTACAACAGTCTAATGAATGCAAATGCTGCTTTTGAGAACAACTTGTCTTTTTCCTTATTTTTCTTCATCTTGAGCACAATTGGAATGCTAATTTATTCCATTCACACCCAGAGAGATCATACAGCGAAACGTTTGTGTCTATCAAACATTGGTTATTTAGCAAAATGCAGTGTTGCATGGAGTATTCTTATCCAAGTGGCTCTGGAGATTCACGCTCACATTCACTCCCTCATAGCCCGCAGCTGGAGCAGAACCTCAGAAACGATATTCAGAAAGAAATCAAGAAATAATGAAACTATTGTTTTGCTCGGGTGGTCGCTTAATATCAGAGTGCAGAAAAGGGGCTTGTTTTGGCCTTCTGCAATTGGAGCTTTAAGAGTTAAAATCTGTTTAAATGACATTGTAGAATTTTGCTTAGCTGAGAGACCCTTCGACTGCTTAGAAGCAGCCCCCCAGATACCAGACTAAGCTTTCCAAAACCCTTAGTCAGTGCTGCTTAGGTTAAGTGAGGCAGCCCTGCAGAGCTGATCTGGTACCAATTTATCTTGCATAAAGCCTGACCTTTATCATTAAAAGAGAAGTTAAACTGACCCATTTCCAGATCCATGACTACCGTGAATCGAAAAGAACCTCTGAGGAATTACTCGACTCTCTTTTTCCTCTTTTCATTTATTTTTACCCATGAGCAAATACACAAAAGTAAGAATTTTATGTATATTTTATACAGTACATTTCTGTGGAAATAAGGCAGATAGCTCCTTCAGTCAACAAAGCCACATGAGATAGGAGAGGGGAGCTAAGGAGAGAATGACAGAAGACACAGTGGCTTGTGTTACTTCTGCAAACTTGTCTCGGTGTCTCAACAACAGAGAGGCCAGTGAGAGGAAGGGTGTAACCCACACAGCATGATTATTATAGTCTGGATGAGAGGACAGGTAATACATGGTCAAATGGCACATAGAGGCCACCAAATTTATATGGCAAAGCAAAATATGCCATAGGGTTGTTTGAGGGGACTGAAAGAACTTTACCTGCAAGGACTGCAAATCATGTTACTTACACAGCACATATGTTTTATGTCATCCATCACATAAATGTATTTGCATCCAAATTTATATTGCTGGGAAAAACATAAGCAGATATGCTCATGTGGAAAAGGCATGTACAAATGCACAAAACCTGAACAATCTGTTTCCGTGTATTTGTGTCAGCGCTGTCTGTGCACCACAAAAAAATACCGGCTCAGGTGCGAGTAAGTTGTCACACTCCATCGTCCCAATTACAACAGTACTCTACATATGCAGGGATGTGCAAGAAATCATCTATGACTGACACTTAACCAGCGATTTGCATGCTACTATTGCAGTACTCTGGCTGTTTTAACTTGCCATGGGAATTCATTTGGTAGCAATTTTACTTATGGGCTGTTGGCAAACATTCTTTCAGGTACATCACATACAATATAATTTGGTTGTGTTTATATACATACTGCTTTCACTTAAGTTACCACAGCCATAGATAATTCCTCCCCCCAAACATTTTTTGCACCACTCTACAGTAAAATAATGGTACACAAAGCAACACAAGTGCCAGGTCATTTGCATAAGAACAGTGATGATACATCATTGCACATGTGCTTTTCTACAATATGGGCAAATGCGTTATGCACAGAAGAGTCTGGTGCATGCGAATTAGACTGGTGCAGCCAGTCACACCATTTGTGTCATACCCTTTAAACAGATGTGGGAATCAAAATGGCAAAATATGATACTGTCTAAATAAATCGACAGTGGACTGCAAACTGAACATGGTTCCCCAGAAAGCAGGCACAGCAGGGCAGAAATGCACAAGAAAAAAAAAAAAAAAAAAAAAAAAAAAAAGAGCCAGCTCTTTTGGCTTTGAAGGTCTGGTCAATATCATTATGAATGTTGTTTCAAAAGTCTTACTGTTTTACTCTCATCATGGCTGGGTAATGTAACCCTTCCTCCTCACAGGCTGATATGCATACAGTAACTGCCCTGTTTCTGAGGGGCCCTTAAAATACCACCTGGGCTGTAAAAGACTACAGCTCAGTTTCCTTCCTTGGCTACTAATATAAAGAGTGCCCCAGTGCCCAAAATAAAAACGTGTAGATACTGTGTACTCATCCACCTTTTGAATGGTCTGAGGCTGGTGCTTCTCTTCTTTCAAACTGTTTGTTTTTATGATGTGAAACAGGCCTTGGGGGGCCAACAGAAGGTCCCTGTGTGGAGATACTGATCACAGCCAGAGGAGCTGGGAGAAAGAAAGAGGGGCTGTGTGGGCTGGTGAGAGATAAAAAAAAAAAATAAATAAAAAAATAGACCAATAGTGACTTTGTGAGCGACTAAAGGAGTCATAGTCTGAGTGTGTTTGTGTTAGCAGCATGGGAGATATTTGTGTATTCACAGTGATGAGTGAGGAAGAATTTGGATATGGAACTGATAAAAGGGCAATCTACACATCTATAACACGCCACAATAACTCTGAATGTTTTATAACTCTGTATGTATTAAGCTTTAAATGTGGCAAAGAGACTTATGAAAGTTTTGAATACAACTGGATGCATGTGCCTGATAGTCTAGAGCATTATGTCTTCAAAGCCAGTACAGGAGTTAGAGCAGGCTAGACAATTACCTTGACTGAGCTCCATTTACTACTACTAACTGAGAGAGGAAACTGGCCAGCTGATGGCTGTGGGAAGCACCCGTAACAGACTCCAGAAGTGAATTAAGAAAAAAAAAAAAAAAGGCTTGTGAGAAAAGAGCAGAGATTTATGCACTCTGACAGCTTGCTCTCTTTTCCCTTTGAAAAATAAAAGAAGAGAGACACTGAATAGAAGATCAGGGGGAAACAGCTAAATGGGATGATGAGGAGAAATAAAAAAAGATAAACCAGTCACTTCAGTCAGAAATTTCCATGGGGTTTGTTTGGATTACAAGGCACAGACAATGTTTGACAGGACTCAAGGAGGCTTTTAGGGGACAGGCCACAGACATGAGCATTGAGTGAGAGCCACAACATTCAGAACCGACATGGTTGTGATTAATACTGAAACTCATCAGAGTAATTCTGCTTCCCTTGTCAGTTCCTGTATTTATGTTGATTCAATTACCATCAGCAGCAGCTGACAGTGGTGGTTTCCAACATGCACAACATGTATGAACAGCAGTTTTTTTTTTTTTTTAAATGATCAATGTTTTACACATTTCCACATTACACACCCACATCACAATTAGATGTGGGTGTGTATATATAGCGTGTTCCCTGTAATGCCCTTTATGTCTATGGAAGGGCAGCTGTAGTCTGAAACGTTACATTTATTATGGTTTTGTATTAAAAAATATTCAGGAGTTTTCGCTGGTGTGCGGACTCTATTTTTTTTCTACATTTAGAATTTGCCAGGTTAGACTATACAGTAAATTGTGCATATTCGGATCTCACGTTGTCACATACACTACTTCCCATTGTGCTGGTGGATTTTTTTTTTCTGTGTTTGATACAAGTCCACCCCAACCCATGCACCATCGCCTTTTCCCCTCCCCCACGGACCAATTAGCACTGGTTTCACTGCTCGACTCCCTTCAGTTACCACTCAACTTGTCATTCTTCTGACTCGCACATCGAGGCACCTATTGGCCCAGCACGCTGGATCACACTGACCTCTCTCCATTGAACCATTCTAACATGAAAACATTTATTTATTTATTTATTTTTTACACATGCACATCTGTGGGGTAGCTGGGGAATGTCAAAACTGGGGCCTTGAGCCTGGAGATGATACCAGAGGGGGAGAGAGCGAACAGAAAACACTCCAAAAAGTCTAAATCAAGATCAAAAGGGTTTCATACATAATCTGTGATGCTTCATCATTTTCATTTTAAAATATTATTTTAAATATAATATAAATATGTTTTCATTTAAAAAAACATGTTAAACGTGCTTTAAAATAAAATGATATTCATCCAGATGAATTCTTTATAATTCTTCTAAAAATTTGAATGTAAAATCTGCATGTCTTCAAACAAAAATGTATTAATGGGGATGTAGCCTGTTCCGCTCCTCCTGAAGTTGGAAAAAAATGACATGGGACAAAGGAGGGACACGGAGCTGGTATTTAAAAGTGCATCCCTGGCTTGGCATATTCCTATCCCTGAAAGAAAAAAAAAAAAAGGTGATGGGATGGGGTGTGTAGCATGAGGGCTTCTGCTGACAGAGCCATATAATGCACAATCCATCAGCAAGCTAATCAGACTGATCAGGAGCGTACAGCCCCTACGTGTCTGATGATGGCAAGAAGTGCTTAAGCTACAGCTTCAGCTGTTACAGGCTGACCTGATTTAAGCTACTCTAGCAGTGCTCTTATCAGGACCTGTAGTATTAAAGAGATTGTTACTAGGATCATCTCACTGGCCCTCCTGGCTGAAATCTAAGGCAACCAGAGCATCGCGCCCAGCTGCTACTGTATGTTTCAGCCTTCAGAAAAAGCTCTGCACTTTTGCCGAGAAATTCTGTTATCACAAACTGGAGAGCTGCTACCATTTGCTTACTATAATATTGTTAAAAGGAACATTTTCCGACAGATTTGGAGTACAGCCGTTTGGAATATTTTACTCCATCGCACGCTGTGTAATTGTGAGTGTATTAGTAAGCAGTTTCGTCTTTGTCTGAAAATGAATAGCAATGTAACTTAACTACTATAAAAGAGGTATTGAGAGGACTGAGGACAAAATTAAGGAGAAGCGTGGGCCAGAGGGAAAATAACAGAACTGACAGGGCAGATAAGATGAGATTGAAAACAGAGAGAGAGAGAGAGCGAAAAAAGGAGCCAGTTTCATTTTGAAATAGAACATAGACCATAAGGATCTGTTTAAGATAATCAGTGTGGAACTGCTGTTGAGTTGAGATTGCTTGGGGCAAAATGCAAGGCCTTAAAGTAAAGACAGAGGCTATTGTTGATGGAACACTTATTAATTCACCAGAGTGTGTTTTATACTATGGGAGAAAACTGAGAACATCTAAAACCTAAAGGGACCAGGATGGTAAGCTTTGCTGCCATGTTACATGTCTACAGTACATGTTGTAGCCATTTACTTTCACCAGTGTCAAAAATATGTGGAACAGCCAGTCTGTGGGCTAGTCCTGTTTGTGCTGCTCTGTGAGCCAGCCGTGCAACAGATTGAAGTTATGACATATTGTACCAAGAGCTGAAGTGAACCTTAGTGATACAACCAGTTACTGCAGCCACTATCTGTGTTTTTTTTTCTTTTTCTTTATTCATCGTCTTTGTGCTGAACTGTGCTGTTGCCCCCTTTCCTGTTTGGGTTCCACTTTCCAACCAATCAGCATTCCACCTACGCATAACGCCATCCCTGTTGGGCTACGTGCTGTTGTTTCTTTTTTTCTAGGACTGTGCACGTCCTTCTCGATGCACAGCCAAATCGTCCACAGACAGCCATGCTGCACTGAGGTTTCTCTGCACCTTTAAGGCACTTGTTTATTTTACAAAAGAATACAAGGCCAAAGAAGTGCAATGAACTCATATTTTAGATGTGAAGGCTATGCAGCTGCTACCTGATTAGAAAAGTACTATGTGGTTCTGAGTCCATTTGGGCCAATTAATCAGGTTTATGTGAATAAATCAGGCCTAAATGAACACTTTACCACACCAATGATGCTTCCAGGTCTGGTGTTGTTAAGAGAAAAAACTATTAAGACACTCCCCCGTGACAGTGGAGGAAGTGAGGTAAACAAACTTTTTGGGGTCTAACAATGCTCTCCTTCTGCATAACTGTGTGCCAGCAGGGATAACAGGAAGGCTTAGCATATTGCTTTTACATCATATTAAGATAACTATGATGCTGTGAGAGGCCTTATTGGATCTCCAGTGGATAACGGCAGGACAGTGTCGAAGTTTCACAGCATTTGCCTGAGTAATTAGGACTTCAGGGGATGATAGTAGACACAAAGAAAGAACAACAGCGAAAATGAGAGAAGTGAGAAAGGATGAAGAGAGGAAGATAACTGAGAGGAAACAGAAGAGGCTCCATCAATGCTGCTATGCGATTAGTAAGACCACACTAAGAAGACAAGTAGGGCGCTGGATAAATGCACATTTATATGCATTTAAATAAAAATAGATAACCCTGCTCCTCACCCTAGGATAGCTGGGACAGACAGTGGATCCTTTTCACTTTGCCTTAGTCTTGAATGAGCTCAGTTTAGAGAAAATGTCAGAAAATGCCATTTCTGGAATTTGTTTATATATGGTTTATGATATATAACAGTGTTTGAGCACGTAGCCAGTGTAATTTTTTGTATGCTTACTGGTGCAGGGTTTATCTGGCTGATCACCATCCCCACGGTAGTAGCCATTGCGGCACACACAGATGGTGGCGGCCTCAGATGTGGACCGGCTGTTAGGAGGGCACTGTAGACAAAGACCTGGACCTTGGGTTGACTTGAAGGTACCCGGTGGACATGCTGTGACAAGAGAAAAACACTGTTAGAAATGTAAAATGCAAAAAGAAGAAAAAAAAAAACAGCTAAGCAATTAAGATTAATCCAATTAAAGGTAAGCAACAAAGATTAAGCATTGTGAGAACAGTTACTTTTATGGATCGCCTTTTTTGCATATGCATTTGCACGAGTTACCCTTTCAGAGCACTACATTTTGTGAGGAAAATACTTAAATGATTGAAATGTGATTTACAGAGATTTGGGGGGGGAGCAATTTACTGCAAATTGCACCATATTTAACAGAGAAAAGAAGCATGCCTTCTTCTGCTCCTAATGCGGCTGCGATCGTTGCTGCTAGGAGGGTTAATTTATTTGGAATGCCAGTGGGAGATGTTATCAGAAAGAGTACCTAATTGGCATGGGTGGATGGCTCAGGGATGTGAGTATGGTGCCAGAGCTTTGGCTGTGTCCTGTAGCTCTCCACTGAGTCCTCACCCTGAATGTTTAGAGGCGAGCTCTGCATATCTATACAGGTATGCTGATTAAAAGGAGCTTAACTGAACTCAGCATGGAGTGTTGTAGGGAGGAGTGGAGACCCTGATACCCAAATAAATTTGTTTTTAGACATATTTCCACACGAAGATCAGCCCATAATGAATACTGAAAAATGCGCGAAAGCCTCGATATGTCTTTTTTTCCAGCAGTGCTGAGAAACGACAAAGTGTTTTAATGTCTGAATCTTAACATCTGTAGGCACACATAGGCTGGGTGAGGATCTTGCGGCAAATAATGTTTTGTGCTCTTCTACAAATTCTACAGGTGTGACACATGGATTTCAGGTAGTACAGCTGAATAGTTTGTAATCCCTCCTCCAGATAAATCCTACACTCCACCTGAGCTGTCAGATTTATCCAGTAAACGGCTGCCTCAGCCTACAAGTCAACACACAGTCCCCAGCACTTTATAATAGAAGAGTTTGCCCCTTATATCAAAAACATTTGGATTCTTCTCCGCTGTATAGATCTGAACTGCTATGCTGTTTCCAGACAGAAGAACATGCCTAAAGCCCGTGCTTAAGATATACTACTTTGGTTAGTACATTATTCGCTCCCTCTGTGAGTCTGCTCGTTTTTGACCTGCTAATTTGTTCTTCTGTTGGTAGTTGTTTTTGTTTAATATTTAAATGAACTGGCTGCATCTTTGTTTATAAATTACAGCATTGTTAGCAGAATCTTCCACACCCACTCGCACATTTTTTGCATTGTGTTCTCATTTGCCCTGCTTAGTAAATCTGACCCCTTACTGTATGCAGACTAATAAGGTGATGGATGTTCATATTTCAGAGTACAACTGAATTTCTCTTCTAACTGTTGGCAATGAAAAAGAGTGTTTTTCCAGAAATTCTTGCTTTATTACTGAGCTTTCACACATTTCAGTTTTCCTCATGCACACAATCAGACCTTCATATAGCACTGTGTAAAAGTTTCCGGCACATTAAATGTTTTTATTCATCACTTGATACCATGAGGGAGGCTCCGATCACCCAAAGGTTATTCTGCAGCATGACTACAATTCCAGACAGGCAGCCAGAGCCATACTGGCTTTAATGAGAAGAAGAACAAGGATTTCTAAAACAGTCCTGCCAGAACTAGTTTTTGGATGTTGGTGTCAAAGTCCCAAATTCTAAAGGCCACGGTGGAGTATGAAGATTATTGTAGCCGATAGCATTGTGCTTAAGTGCAGGCAATAGCCTAATCCACTCAACCCCATATCCCAAAAGAATACAAAGGGTTTCTGTGTGACGTGGAGGGACTTACTGAGTAAAATAACTATGATCAATATCTTACATCTCAGCAGACTTACTGATAGGGGATGAAGCTCTGGCACCTCTGCACTCCAAAAGGGGGAGAAGTTATAGATTTAATAGGACAAGGCCGTGTCTATTTGCCTGAGTGACAGACTGCAAAGACTTGACTTACTTGTGTGAGAACAGCCGTTTTATTTATTTGGCTCACAAATACTACCTACTCTACCCCAGGATGCATATCAAGAAAAACAATGACAGAGTGTATCAAAATAACAGGCCATTGGTTTCGCTAAGTCAAATATTAATAGAGACTGGCTAAATCAGTAGTGAATTTGCTTACAACAAAATGGTCCTGTTTAATCTGACTAAGAGCCTTCAGTTCTAATATGAGCACTCTGCCAAGCTATTTAAACTAACAATAGCAAGGAGATGGGCCCATTCTCCCTAACTGCCAGGTCAAACAGGAGAGAATGTTGGGGTGCACGCAAGGAAAACCTCCAGACTCTGAATCCAACAGGCTTTTAAGGTTCAATTAAGGATATTATTCTTTATTAAAAATGTTATGAGGTTTGATTTGGAAGATAGAATTCCTGTTTTTATGACTCTTGCATTCTAACATTCAGCCAGGACCTCTGACAGGCTGTTAGGAACAGATAGATTTAAAGAAAGTTTGAGAAATAAATCAGATTAAAGAGAGAGAGGATTTATATAAACACACAATTTAAGATCATTCCCAGTGAGCGACTGTTTTTACATGTTCTTTGGTTGGGCTGACAGACACACCACAGGCTAACTGACTGACCTTATGTCTAGTCACACAACAATTTCCACACACGGCCAGACCACCAATATTCATCAAACGTGCATGATCAAACCACAACAACCGAAAACAGCTTGCAGAAGTACATATTGCCATGTCGTGGATGTCTCAGAGCTGTCTTGATACAGCAGATGTGCAAGGGTTGGCAAAGTGTTGCACAGACATCGGCAATAATGGGAGTGGGAGGCATCTTTTTTAGTGTGGGAGTGATAGTTTGCAAACTCTCTTGACTTGTAACACTGACTCCATGTGTGATGAGATCAAGCTTCTTCTAATACAAGAACATGGAGACTCTATAAAGCCCTCCCTGGCCATATGTGGGAGCGCATACCAGCTGCAGAACCATTTTATAAAGCAATAACCTCCAACAATATCAGAGATTACAAGACGATAAAACACAGATCAAAAATTCATTTTTAGCAGGAGAAGGGAAGAGATCTTATGTCTCATCATCTTTGCCATATAAAACTCAAACATCGGGGGAGCAAAGCACCACATGCATGCAGATGGCATCTCACAAAAGCAAGCACGGAAGCTTCAAATGCATTGCTTGGCTCTTCTGAAAAAGGGATCACAATAGGTTGTTCGGCGTGTGTTTAATGAGGTGTGAGCAGAATATGTGCATTGGATTCTGCCCTCGGGTTGTGTGTTTACAGACAGACAGTAGCTGGGCTAGACACTCATAAATGGGAAAAAGTGAGGAGAAAAGCAGGAGAGCCCGTGCTGATTCAGCTGTTTGAGATAGCTGTGCTACAAATGAGTCTCCAAGCAAACCTATGGGCAAAAGAAAACACACACTCTTATATCCCTGTACACGACTCACGTAAATATACACACTTCATAATCCTATGAAACACTCCCATACTGGCATCAACAATATCATGTAACTACTGCTGACCCGATTAAATGAGACGGCGCACCCACATTTTCCGCCACTTGACTAAAATATGTTCGACAGAACCTGAGATAATTTAATACCTCTCCTTGGGAAAAACCGAAGGTGCAACGATCAGCATTTACATGAGGTGAGATAAGTGACAACCTGGCAAAAACAAAACAGCCCCACACAGGCAAACACCTCAGACACAACGTAAGATTAATGTCTGTCTAAATTATAAGTCTTGCTTTGTTTTTCTCTAACTGAGGAAAGGTCTGTACACTACTTGCTCCAAGTAATAATTTAATGCTTAAACACACACAAAAAAAGCAAAAAACAAGAAAATTCAAAATATAAAAGCATTAAAAAAAAATGCAAAAAACAGTTATGCAAATGTAACGTTTCAATACGCAGGATTTTCTTCAGGCAAGCTTCCTCATTTTTTCCACCATAATGTTGCTGTTATTATTATTATTATTGGACATGTTATACGTGCTGCTTTTCCTCTGTCTTCTTTCAGTAATTGACACATCGTATGTGCATGAATGGTAGCATTAAACTCATTAATTAGCTGCCTACTAATCTGCTCCATAGAGTGAGAGAGAGGAAAAGCCAGATATGGGCAAAGAGAGAAAGTCAGAATGATAAAGTGATTTGAACTATTATGTGAATAATTCACAAAACCGCAAATGTCTTGTTCTAAGGGCTGGCAGCCCTTAGAATATACCGCCATGCTTTATTGATATTGGAACTGAGCCCAAAATCTTTCCTCCTGATTTGTGAATATTTAGGTTGAAGGAGGTCAGGAGTTCCTGTGCCACAGAAGGGGGAGGAAGAAGGTTAAGGAGAAGAGGGAGAAGACGAAGGAGAAGAAGAAGAAGAAGAAGAAAACATGCAGCACATAGACCCATAACTCATCAGATGTGTTGGTTTTCAGGGACAAGAAGCCTGTAATATTATATCAACAAGCAATTAGTCTCCCCAGTGGGCGAATAACCCACATTTGAAATGGATGTATGCAGAAACAAAACATTCATTCCTCTGAAGTGGTCCCTACAGGACTCTCTTTGCATTGTTCCTTCTCACTTCTCTTTTCTGACTTCTTTTTGTCTGTCTCTCTGGAATTGCTTTTTTTTTTTTTTTTCTTGTACCTTTCCTCCCGTTGTTCCTTTCTTGCCTTGATTGACAGGTCTGAATCTATTCGGAGGCTGGCTGTCTTCCTTTTCCTGCCTGTCTCTATCTCACTCTGCAGTTAGTTGATGGAGGTGTGGCAGCTGTGGATCCCTGCTCACTACTCATGACAGTCTAACTGGGATGACTTCATGTCATAGCAGAGCCTGAGCAGCAGAGATGAGATGATGATCTCTTCAATCTCATTTTCCCACCTGGTTCAAGATTACTGGTGATGACAAAAATCTAAATCTCTCTAACGCTAACCAGCATGTAGATCAACATTATATACTAAACATTTTCAGATTCTGAGTTAATTTGAAAAAAATGTTCATTCTGTTTCTACACAACATTAGTGTATTGATTAGCCAAGACAAACATGAGAAGATAAGGAATATGAGGTAGTCTCCATGAGCAGGCATTAAGAATAGTTGATGCACAGAGCTGCTCAGGGGTTAGACTAAGCAATATGCTTGCTGAGCGCATAATACGGTGCAAACTGCAGGCAATACATCAAACATGGAAGCGCACTGGGAATGTCTCGCATTAAATGCATGTGTTTAGAATATGCACTTTCAAAAAGTATGTAACCCATACGAATCGGAGGTAATTGAAGATGTGGGATTAATGGAGGTGCTGCGATAAATATTACATTAGCTTGTCAAGCAAGCATCACCAGGTGTCGGCAAGATAAAATGGAAACGTGCAAGTCAGGAATTGCAGAAAGCCAAAGGATTATGACTAAGACAAGATTGGAAACGGGTCTCCTATGCAAACCCAATCAAAGTTACAGTATACTAAATCCTTTCCCTGACTTTTATATGGGAATTGCTGCGAGGTATGAGGCATGAGGTTTTAAACTGCTGTAAATGACTTAACCGATAATTGCGGGAATGCAATCAAACATGGAGTAGTTGATATGGAGAAGGTTATGTAATAAGTCTGATCATTTCTCAAGGAATTTCCATTTCATGTAATGAAAATCTAGCAATCCAATATTGAGTGGTAGCACTGAAGTGAGGAACATCAAAGATGTTTGGTTTCCTAAAATGCCTTTTGGCCTGATGTAATCAATACAGCCTTTAAAAAAAAGAGAGAGAGAGAAAAGGAATTCCGACTCTGTCTGTGTGAGGTTTTGATGCAAAGAGGGTGTGTGGCCTGTCAGCGACCCTGAAGTACCACTCTTAGCCCCCCACTGCACCCTTAACCCCAACCCTCATCCATCACATGGGACAGATCAGTCTTAAGAGGCTTTGGATTCATGCATGCACCCGCTCACTCACAGACACTCATGCAGACAGACGTATGCCTGGGTCAAGACTCCAGTTGACCCCTATTTTACAATTTTATTGCTGAGTCTCTGAGAAAATCAACACTCTCCTTCTAAAACAACAGGAGGCTGAGTATGTGCCAAGTGCATGCCTGTGTGTTTATGTTTATGCAATATCTAAAAAAATATCAATTGAGTGGTGAAATGAACAGGTTTGTTTGACAGAGGGGACACAAAACGTGTCAGGACAGCCAACACCTTAAAACAAAAAGGCAATCAGCGGTGTAGCGTATTGGTATTCAGCCTCGCTCTTCTGTCATTGTTCATTTTCCAGCCACAATCCACGTAATGAGCTGCTTTTCCAACCCAGGTGTTCCATTTCTTCACAAGGTCATTGAAAAACACAATACAATTATTTGAGACCGATGCGTGGGCTGAAACAAAGCCTTGTCAGAATCATCAGAAAATGCCCACAGGATATTAAAAGTCAGGGTTAGGGTCCTCTCAGGGCTATGATTTATTAATTTACAGAAACTGATTTGAGCATAATTGAGGACTTTTTTAGTCATCAAACTGCCATCATGGGTCAACACTGGACAGACAGTTTCATCAAAGATCTGTGACTTCAACTTACGTTTTTTTTTTTCTTTTTTTTAAACAAGTGAGACCATGCCTTCTTTACTTTAAGGCATCCGGAGTTCACTGTGGTGACATCATTTGGCAAGTCTGGTCAGTGTGGGTTTCCACTATACCCTGTCATCGCCTTTTAATCTTAAAGAAAGAGGGAATGTAGGAGGGATAAGAGGGAAAGAGAGGTTTTCTCAGGAATGAAAGGGATGGTCAAAAAGGGTGCAGTGCTTAAAGCATACCTCGTCTGCTTTTGTTAAGACCAGCGGTGCTGAAAAGTTCCGCCCAAAGAACACTCCCTCTGAACATTAATCATCTGTCCATTCTGGTCCTGTCAGAGCCTGTCATCCAAGGTAAAGCAGGCAGCTAAATCGACAACCACCCACCCACCCACACACACGCACACACACACACACACACACACAAGCTCACATGCACATAAATGTTGCCCGTATACAGCTATCCTGAACTTTCTGCTGCCGTAGTCCCAGCAACTGCTCATCTCGACATACCTACTCTCTCAGCGAGCTAATACAGCAATGTCTGATGTTGCAGAAACTTCAGCGAACAATAGTTAAACCCCCTTGAGAAAGCCAAGATATCTTCCAATTAGGGTTGTGGTTCAACACAGAGCTATAGTGCTGCGGGAGGCAAAACTTCAGTAAAAGGAAAGAAAGAAACATGGAGAAAACTAAGAGACATTTGCATCCTATATTAGTTTTAGACAGTGAGGTCCTAATATTTAAAAAGAAAAAATTATAGTAATTGAGTACGGCTGCAATGCTGAATGTGAACATGTCCGGAGAGGGAAAACCATGTCTGACTGTTTTCAATAGATGGCAGTGCAGCAGTGAAATAAGTGGAGGATGAGACAGTGTCCAGTGTGTAATTTCTCCAAAATATTCTGTTTGCTTCACATACAGACATGAAATTCAACAGTATCACTGCTAATGCTAATGAACAGAACATGTGTCTCCCAGACAATGAATAAAGGATAACACATTCTGTTCAAAATTAATTTGTGTGTGCACGTATCTGTGCGTGTGCAAGCCTTAACAAACCAGCAAACAATTTAGCAGACAGCCCACGCCCTTGGGCAGGCTGTTACCATAGTAACCTCACAGCCAGTATTTTTTTGGCCCACACTTTTCCTTTGAACAGCCGGCCAATGACAGACCAGCTGACTGGGAAATCTGGCTTACTGAAAGCACATGCATGAATTGTGTGTCCTCATGTGCACATGGATCTATGCTTGCGTATGCGTGCGCATAATATGAGCCCGATACAGATCGAGGGAGCTATATAATCTTTGAGCTCCATATAGACTCGAGTGTCACACGGCAATTGGCTCGTCTGTGTCATGTCTGACACAGTGGCTCGATCAGGTCAGTTTTATTTCCAGGAACATGCAACTCTGTACCAGGGCTCTGAGCTTATATTTCAGGAGGAGAAGTGTTCAGAGAGGAGAAGAAGAAAGATACAGAGAAGACAGAGGACCAGGAATTCCAGGAAACTCCATTGTGCCAGTCTATTTCTGGTTGGCAAGGTATTAGTGAAGACTGCCCTCATATTACCACTCAGCAGGCAGTAACATGTGCTTCAATCTACAATCTACACTGTAATCAGAGCCTAACATGGGACTGACCAGGCTCATTGCCCACTGCAAAGTAATAGAGAGACAACATCAACAAAAACAAAAAGAAAACACACAAGGAGGTATGAGGAAGACAAGGACAGAGAGTTCCTTGATGAGGGGTGAAACCAGATAAGGAACCTAACAAGAGGCACTCTGTACTCTCAGCATTTGACTGGTTACAGGATGCAATTAATCTAAAATTACCCCTGTAATTACTCACAGCCCTTAGTTACTTATTTTTATTTTATCATGATGTTTGGCAGTGACTAATTTTTAATTTAGTGTTTTTCATTTGTTTTGTTTTTTTCATTGCTAGTTTTATTAATTTGCTTTGTTAATTTGTCTGTTGATTTATTTGTTTATACTTTTAGCTTTAGTAAGTTTTCACAGTGAATTTTTTTTTTCCATTTTAGTTCAGTTTTAATTTAAATGTAATTTAGTTGATATGTTATTTGTTTCAGAAGCTGGGGTGGCTCGGGCTCAGAAATAAGAGGAGAGAGCCATTAACCCAAAAAGTGGGTGTTTTTTGGTGGTGGTGTTGTTACTGTTTGTTTTTTTTAGTCCCATTCTGAAGTGTCCATATGAGAGACACTGAAAACTGCTTCAGATGTATCATCAAGGTCTGAGTGTATCTGATAGAGATAGTACTGGAGGTATTTAAACAAAGTGATGTATGAGTGGGTGAATGTGGATGGAGCGCTTTGTGTTTAATATGAGGACTATTGGTCAGGGACAGGATTTAGGAAGTTGAGATGAAGTTTGACAACAAAGCTACTTGCTTAAGACGAAGGACTCAAAGCCTTTGAGCTAAACATTCAGTGTGCACTTGTTGTGTTGACAAATTTTCAGCTAGTTTTGTATACCTTGGTGTGATGTTAATTAAAAAAAAAAGAAAAAAGAAAAAAGCAGCACATGAAATCCATCTCAAAGAAAATATCTAAGATTTAATACATTTAGTTACCCTTAGATAATGGCTAGCATCAAAAGCAGTTATGAGTACTGTACCTTGTGATTAATTACCTTGTGATTCTGTCACACAAAGAAAAGGAGGTTCCAAGGAAAACAGCTTGCTCTTTATTGCCACTCAATGTAGCGAGACCATTAGCTTCCTCTCAGCACTTGTCTCTTTTAAGCGTATCTAGGTCTTCATGGCTAGATCAATTAATCTATAGTAGTTAGCAAAAGATGCCTACTCTTGCTCCTTTTGCTCATTTGCTGTTGCTTTGCTCAACATATTACATTTACAGCCTTCAAACCTTTTATCTGACGCTCATCGTTCTGATTCTATTACAGACTAAATGCTATGAAAAAATGCTAGGAAATAATAAGATGCAAAGAGAGAAAGCCTGGTCATTAAGTAATGGATTTAATTAATCATATGCAAATGGGAATCTGCAAAATACCAATTGAAGCAAAAAAAAAAGAAAAGAAAACAAAGCAGAATCTCAAAGAAGAGGTTAGCCACATTTGCTAACTTTGTTCAATGCAGGAAAACTGGCTCAGATTTTGTTATGTGTTGACAAAATGTGTTTAAGCGATGACAAAGATTCAGTAAGTGTCTTAAAGCTGTGTTTATATCTTGGTCATACAATCATTTTTTTTTTTTTTTTTTTACATTTTTTTTATAATTTATTTAGAATCTTTGATTCATTTTATTATAATATTTGTTACAATTTTCTTGGTTTTTTTTGTGGATAATTTACTTATTTCTTTAAACACTCAGGTTTTATGATTCGTATTTGCTCTTTTTTGTACAAAGAAAAAGACTGGATTTTCTTAAATTAATGATGCTTAGCTGGTACCTGCCTAAAGCTACAAACTGAAAATAAGCATGGTTGGCTGATTTGTACATCTGTGCCACCACAACATTTGAGGCACCACAAAAAATATTTAAATAAGTTACAAAGTTTAAAAAAAAAAAAAAAAAAAAAAAAGCACATCATGTAAGGTGTGGATAATTATTGATTTAGCCATGCAACCAGAACTACCCCAAAACTGCTGTACTGATACTGCAAGGTCAGTGAGGGTTTGACTAAAGATTTTATTCATTGCGCAGGTTTTTGTATTTGGCCTAAAATTGGACATGCAAGGAAAAAAAAAAAAGTTTTAAAAAATAATTTCTATACATTTATTATTACCTCATTTCCATCAGAATCTAGCTGGAGATGCACTGATCTCAAACACATACAGCTCTTGATAAGCCTGTTCAATGTTAAAATCTATTCTAGCAAGGCTAAACGGCAGCTTTAAATACTCATCTATTCTACAATACCCACCCCCTGATCTTAGGGTGGGGGGCACACTAATGAGTGTAGAGGCCTGGGAAGAGGGATTAGTAATTATGAACATACAAGTGGAGTAGAGTGATAAAACAACTGAAAAACAAAGGTCCCTTCACTGTTTACCATTCCCTAATTTGATTCCTAATTGAGCGTAAATAACACAATGTTTACACCAAAATTTTCTGGCAAAGACAAGCAGCCATGGCAGAAACACTCAGTTGAACACAGTTATGCTCATCCCTTTGATGATCTCAGGAAGAAGCTCTCCCATTCACAACAGCATCATCACATAAAAGAGCGGTGACATGTGTTTGACCAGTAGCGAGCATCTGCACCAGCTCATGTTGATGCTGACATTTTCCTACATGGCAAATATGCTATCAGACGGAAGCAGGCTCGGAGATGGTTGGATGACGAGAAAGAAAAGGAGTCTGGCTTTTTAAAATCTAATAGAAATTTTAGAGCCAACCCTTAGGCTGCAGACATCACTAACAAGACAAGAGATGGACAGGTGAGAGTGGAGAAAATGAGAAGGGAGAGGCGGTGTGAACTACACAGCAATGGCGTGCCCATCAGGAGCTCTGAACTCTGGGATTGTGATGACATCAACTATTATAAAAATAGCTATATAAATTCTACATTTACTAGTGAGATGTTCCGCCTATCCACCGTACGCTGCCTTTGCTGCTTTTATGCTTAATGGGAAGAAATGACAAAATGTTTTGCATCAAAAGAAAAAAAAAAGCACAAATTATGTGTGAAGCGTAGGTAAGCAAAAGTGACCCAAGTGAGGGATATAAGAGTGTGAGAAAGGGAGAGAAAGCGGAATGGGGAGGTGTGAGTGAAATAAAGTGAGAAAGCACTCAGGAGTACATCTTGTCACTCAAGTTGGTGGTGGCAGAGTCCCACAATACGTGTGCTGTGTGAAGCAGCCACTTCTCGTTGCATACTAAGTGACAGCTAAGTTATTATTTCTAAAACTGACGAGGAGGCAACAGAGAATAAAAAAGGTTGCGTAACAAATGCCTTCTTAAATTAACTATGCTACTTGTTCCGCCTGACGCTGGCCGGCAATGATCAGGTCCAGGCATGACTCAACAGATGAGCGACATACATGGAAATATATTTTTTACAGACTGTAAACAAAAACAAAAAAAAACCCAAATGGTTACGTTTACCAAATATCATTTTGCATTAGCGGAGGCTGACCCCATTTCTTGGCACACAATGCACCTGCAGCTGTGCAACGCTCAAAAGGTAACCAGAGCCGCAGCACATCTATATTCATGCTGTATTTACATCTGCCTGACCTCTTCACAACCTTATCAGTATCCCCTTCTGCAGAAACAAACACACACTAACACACAGAAATGTTGCGTATTATAGTTAACTGACACCCCCACACCACCTGTCAAAATCTGGACAGTTCTGACCTTTATCAGACAGCCTTGGTCAATATGCCCAGAGCTATAAACCTGGCACACATGTGTTAGTTGGGCAGAACGTGTATTTGCATGTGCTTAAAGTGAGTGCATCCATATGGTACCTCTCTGCACTGCATCCATACAACTGTGCATTGTTGGATTAATGGAGATAAGGGATAAAGAGTGAATGACAGAGTGCTTGTGCATCACTAAGATACTGGACTTCAAAGCAAATAGCCATGAGAACAGATACTGACAGTCAAATACATTTTTCATTTATAGGTACAAAATATTAAAATATTGCCTAAATGCATTTGCATGCTTTCCTGTGCCATTTTTTTGCTGACAGCTTTTTGAATTTATGAATATAAAATAATATTTTGTGTTAGTTTCTTTTAAAAAATATAGAATACTGACTGTAATATTTAGTATGCAAGTTGTAAATACCAACCTGGGTATCCATATGTAAATCCATCATTTTGGATCAGGTTTTTATGTCTTGATGAGATATATCTATCTGTCAATAAAGTTGTTAGGAGCTAATTTCATCAAGATGAAAGCAAATTTAATTTTGCAGAAATCTATCAGCTTTATCAAGAAAGGAGATTTGCTGGGCTGTTCTGAGGTAATGAACAATATTGGTAACAGAAGTCATTAAGCCAGGAGGAAAAAAAAAAAAAAGAAACACTGTGCACTTGAAATTGTGAATGACCAATCTTCATTTGACTTCCTGACACTGTGGCAAAATACACACCAACACCTTGTCCAACAGAAAATTAAGGAGTAATACCACATAACCAATTGGGGAAGTGGATTATCTGTATAAATGACAAAAAGCAATTAACATGAACCAAAGGTTGAACAGGGTCCAGTAACAAGTGCATTTTGTGTCTGTTTGAACAAAAGAGAGTTTAAACTTGTGCATGTGCTGCTACCGCTTTATCATGTTAACAAAAAAACATGGTATTGTTATCTTTAAAAAAATTACTCCATAAGCACACATAACATTATGGCACAATTCCTGTAAAATCAGCCACTTTAAAACAGGTATTGTCATTTAGTAATGCACAGCTACTGTAGCTAAACTGTACTAACTGATCTTCTGTGTTCAGTTTAATAACAGGTGGCGCTTACATTAAACTTAAATCAATATATACTATCATAACATACAATTTGCACGACAGCCCTGTAAAATAGTAACAATAAATTGTGCAAATGCACACACACACACACACACACACGCATGTGTGCATAGCTGCATAAACAGGATCAAACAAACAGAATATGCACTGATATATGCATGGATGGACACATACACACCCAACGTGTGTCATACACATATCTGAAAATGTCATTGGTGTTATCGCATGCTAACAGTTAGGCACGCATTCTTGGAGAGACAATGCATACATACAGTACGTGTTGCATACAAATATCATACAAAGACACTTTCAAATACTGAATGGATATGAGCATCAAAAATATGGCCTGTGCCATTAAGGCACTTGGCATGTACAATGTAGTTGGAAAACCTTGAATTTTCAGACTACAGTGTACTTTTAAAGAACCGGTAAAACACACACACACACACACACACACACACACACACACACACACACACACACAACTTTAAAGCACACCTTTCCTGAACAGGACATATTGGATTAGGAGTGATTTTTTTTTCCTTGGCCCTGTCTCAGAGGTGCTAGATTAAATGCCATTCCCACTTTACTACAGATGGCTCGAAAACAAATCATACAATCCATATACACATACATAACTGCATACACACACACACACACACACACAGACACAGACACACACACTCACATACACACACACAGAGAAATGCTCACCAAGGAGATATATAACATGTTGGCACACCCAAACACTAAAGCACCTGTACGGTCCAACGCGTCTCCTCTTTGTATTTCAATCACTGAATCGATGGTTCTAAATTGATTGTAGCTGAGCAGGGCCAGAGATGTTCCCCCTGGCTCGCTGCCCTGGCCCTCTATTGATTAGATCTGAGAGAGCCAATTGCTTTCACACTGGATTAAGGTGTTCCGGGGCAGTGAGCAAGGAGAGAGAAACAGAGGGAGAGAAACAGAGTCACAGAGAAGGGGGGGCTTAGCATCCTGAGAGATGCGCCAACAAAGCAATAAGATCAGGTCAGCAACATTAGCAATTAGTTAACAACAAATTTCTTGGGGGAGGATAGGGTTGATCATGTATCCACACCATCATATGGGTGTTTCAAACACGCACACAGGCAAATAATTTCATTGATGTGCAAATCAATTTATGTACATTTTCTATAAAACACACATATATAGACAAAGTCAGGCACATAGAAAATGCGCATATGTCTGCAAATTTAAACGCACACACACACACACGCGCGCACACACACCTTTGTGTTGCAATCCTTCAGATCAGAGGGCGCTAACACAGATCAAGGGTGTAATCTCATTCCACCCTGAAGCTAAGAAGCCCAGGGCAACAGTATTACACTTCAAAGCTTCATTCTGAGTTTGTTACACATTCCAGCTCCAAAGCCTTATGCACTGTAACCTAGAGGAATCAAACCCAAACTTTACTATCAGCCAGCATCACAGGATCTCTTCTGACCTGGATCAAATGATAAATATAGTGCGAGAGGTGGATAAATCTTTTCTCTCTTGCTTGTTTTTTTTTTTTTTTTTCTTTTTTCAAGGTAGGTCTTCTTCTTTCCCTCAAGTCTGCATTCATATACTTCTTTGCCACATTGATATTCCACAGGGGGCTTTGAGTTCCTATATAGGAGAATGAGAAGGGAGGAACGGGGCCAAGGAGAGCCTCCACCCTCAGCCAAAGACAAGTACTTTTGTCTGGCTGATGTCCCCTTCTCAAACCATTTCCACAATGGACAGGCTTCCAATCCAGATTAAGTGCTTATGAAAATGAAGAACTGTGTGTTGAGAGAAAAAGGGCTGCACAGGCAATGTGGACGGGGTCACGAAAGCCAGGAAAAAGGCCCCTCGGTCTGAGTCCTCATAAAGGCATTTCTTGGGGTGCAGCAGCCCTATTCACACGGCATTAGGGGTGTAAAAGCCTCACACTGACTGCACAAGTCAGGCCAGCTCAGTATGCATTTGGTTAATACCTCTATTGTCACCCTCCCTCTATGACTGCTCTCTTAGCAGTGAGAAGCAGGACAGTGGTAAATGGGGAATTAAAGAGGCAAAAAAGATGAGATATAGAGGGAAAACAAGGATGGGAGGGAATAAGATTTACTTGCCCATTCATGCTGCAATGAGTGTAAAGCATTCATAGCCATGCTTATATGGTATGTGTATAAGCAATAAATGAAATAAATGAATGTACAGCCACAAATAATACTTGTTGTGCATCCCGTTTGTGAGAGCCTGACATGAGTTAAGAGTTAAGAAACTCAACAGGCCTACAAAGCCAAAACACATAACGATAGGCCAACTACGGTAGCCAGTAATATAAAGGTCACTTTATAGGAACATAAGAGAGAAAGAGGTGTAGAGGGAAAAAGAAGGAAGATAGATAGAGGAAGAGTCATTGTGAAATTGACTGAGTGTATGAGCATGTGTGCTTTTGTGTCCCTTTCACTCTGTGTTTGGTTCTTTCCCCAAAGGGTCTTATTATGCCTGGCGCTGGCCCCATCACAAAAGCAGTGTCTTTGTATCTCAGCCTGTGTAGCACCCCTAGAGAACATTCTAGACACAGCAAATCCATTTGTTTGTCAGCTGTAGCTGGACTAATCAGATATCTTTCTCTTTGAGAATACCACTGTGCAGCCCAGACTAACACTATAGTAATGCTGGCCCAGCACTGAGATAACATCTCTGTTCTTTCAGAGACTCTTTCTGTTTGTAAGTACTCCACATACTGTAGACACCATGGAACAGGGATGGAGGGGAAGTGGTAAAGCTATCCCTGAGTACATTAATTGATCTTCCTAATAATACAGCTACTTTATTAAAACATGTTTCCTCACACGGTACATCAGTCAGAAGTTACAACTGAAAACAAGAGGCACACTTCTAAAACAACACAACCCGCACAACAAGGTGCAAAGGTCATCTGTCTGAGGAGCAATCAATTCGAATATACTGTATCATTTACTGCAACCTGTGGGCAGCACTGAACCTTTTGACGCAGACTCAGTCATAACTAAAGAATGATGGTTGTGTAATGGGTTGACATTACAATTTTTGACTGGAGAAACTGTCTTTGAAGTTATCAGGTAGAGTGAGCTTTGTGTGTAGATTGAGCTTTGTATTTGTCAGTCTGAAAGTATACCTTTCCTCTAGCAGAACCGCAAGCCTTTAAACCTGTAAAGTACAGGCTGACTTAACTGTCAAGGAAAACATGTAATTACATCCACACAATGATATAGAGCAATGCAGATTATAGGAGTTGTCTAATTGATGTATAATTGCATATTGTGAAGCTGTTGAGGTTGTGTTTGATATGACCTGCTCAGTTATATGGAGCTGAATTAGTTTAGGATAATGCATGGTGTCATAACATAAATTACACAGATATAATGTTTCACATATGTTTAATTGAAGATTAAACATATGTTTAACTCCTATGTTTAATTTACAGTGTGCCTGCAATGTTATTTGCTTCAACTGTGCAGGAAGTAAGGCGAATACGATTAGGTTAGGAAATTGGACACGCAAAGGTCAGCTCGAGGTGACAGAAATTGTGTGTGTGAAGTGTTAGCAAGCGTGTACGTGTGGGGTTTGAACGTGTGTAAAGGATTCCCACAAAACAGACTGAAAATTTTGCGAGCTATGACACAAAGTCTCCCCAGCTGCCTACATGGGGTATTCCAGACAAGTTGCCAGCCCATCCAGGGCCAAGAGAGACAAACAACCATTCACACCTACACCCAGTTTAGAACCTAACATGTATAATTAACCTAGCATGCATGTCTTTGGTCTGCTTTAGGAAGTCAGAGTACCTGGAGAGAACCCACCCAAGCACAGGGAAAACATGCAAACACCACAAAGAAATGCCACAGTCAGCGGATTTCACTCCAAGACCTTCTTGCTGTGAGTCAACAGTGCTAACTACTGCACCACTGTGCGGCCCTAGAGAACATGTTATTTTTTTTTTAAGTACACTTTCACATACTTGAAAAACTAAAAAATGTGCCTGCCTGATATTACTTGTTTTGTTGTCGAGTTGTCATTGCAGGTAGGACGAACAGAGCTATATTGGCCCGCCATAATTGCGATTCAATTCTAATTAGATTGTCAGTCCACAAGTTCCACAACATAAATTTGACTAATCCACATCTATCAATGTGCAGCTGATAGCCTCCAGCAAGCGGTGAGACAATTTCCTGGAATTGAAATGTGTCCCTCTGCCATCACACCACACAGACAAACAAACAGTTTTATTAGCAGGACAGTGAATATTGATGGACACTGATTAGGTTAGAAGGAGAATGAGGTATGATGGGGGAGGCGGGGTGGGTGTTTGTAATTTCTAAACCAGGTAGTACTCTGTGGAGAGGCTCAACATGCCACCTCATTACTGTGTGCTGGAGAATATTCCAGAGGGATGAAGAGCGGAGGAAGAAAACCAAAATCAGGGGGAATACAGTTTTCTACATGCCATCCAAGCTGACGTGTCTCTTGGCATTTAACACTTGTTGCCTCTTGTAGAGACAACACAGATACTAAAAACACAAGCTTTTACAACTGTGATGCTTTTTTAATTGCATTCTTAAATCAATTCCTACCATTATAACAAAAAAAAAAAAAAAAAATTGTGGCAGATTTGATTGATGGGGTTCATGGTTTGGGTGAGAGGGTGAAGTAAAGCCCTTCAAAGCAAAGGCTTTTTGTGTTTTGTCATGAGGGTGACATAGGCAAATTAGGCAGGGCCCCAGCCATCTGATAAATGCTAGGGGTTCTTTGTCTTCCCGTGTCCTTGTGCCACTGACTGGCTTCGGCGCCCGGTGTCAATCACTGAGTGAGCACAGGAGAAGAGACATGTACGTATGAGGACTCTAAAGTAGACAATGAAAACTGAATGGCGAGTTAGATTAGAAGAGATGCCAGGTCAAAGGGAGACCTGCTTGATAATATCCCTGTTCCACATCTGAGAGAAAGACTAAGTGAAAGATGACAACAGAAGGTCCAGTAAAAGCCCAGTGGCCAAATCCACAGTCCAAATGTGACTGAAGACTAGAGAGAGAGAAACAGCCGGAAGGAGACACTGGGAGCAAAAAGTAATAATAAGGAGGAGTAGGAGTATGTGTCCCTCCATAAGAACAGCTCTGTCTGTGGTGGCTATTTCTATTATGTGTGAACAAAATCTTTGGATTCCCCTTGCATCATTAGAGTCTGTTGCAGTGAGAGCTGCGCATCTGTGCTTTGGGTCATTGTAAACACTCTGTTTGGCCCCTAAATTCAAAAGGCCTTTGTCTGGGTCATGCTCTTTCACCAGTGCTCTCTGCCATTCAGCTTATTGAGAGTCATGGAAACAAGATGTCTTTCACTCTCTTCTCTTTCTTAAAGCTTTTCTCTGTCTCTTCCTCCCACTCCATTTTCTTCACATCACCCCAGCCTGCTCTGTAATAAGACTAATAGGAACAGGAAGAGTCAGATGCTTACTTAATTGGGCTTCAAGGTGACTTAGTAAATGCTGTTGTGTGTGTTTTGTTGTGTGTCCTGTTCAGTACACATGGATGCTTCTCTGCAAATGAAGTAAACTCTGTGGAACAGGAGCAGACATGGCCAAATGGGACGGAATGGGCTCTAATAGGTTACCAGGCCTTTGCGGGTTTGTCTGTCAGATCTTTTACACTCAGATAAGCCATACAAAGAAGTAATAAAAAAAAACTACTGGAGCAGAAAACCGTAAAACCGAAAGTTTAGAGTACATAGCCTGCGAAACCGAACTTAAAGATTAAAATAATGGTCAGATAGATTCGGTTTATGTATCTGTCTCTACTGCTAGACTCTGAGCTTGAGCTCTTTATTCTCTAGAGAGAAATAAGCCTGCTAATTTATGTCCATGACAATGAACCCTATTGGGATATATGGGGATTTATAAGCTTTTAGTCTGGGGTTAATAATGTGATAAATGTACCCACATCACTACATTTAACATTTTTAAAAATGCACACATGGTAGAAGTAATATGTTTTTCTTAGTGTGTGTGCTCATGCCCCATGATGGCAGCCATTAGACAGGAGTAAGGCAGCCATGATGAATCGGCACTTAGCCCAGGGAAGCGCTCTTGCTCAATGGGCTGTGAATCTCCTGCTGCCACTGTCAGCCTGCTGAATGTTAAATAAAGTTATTTGAATATTTGTAATATTAATGTGGCAGCATGTCAAAAGCCTGTTGGAGCCTAACAGTGAGAGAAAATATGAGAAAACTCATACTGGCGTGCAAGCCTATAGGACTGCTAGAGTGAGGAAGGACATAAATACTAAAGTAAATGAATAGATACTTATGGGTACTGCATTGGAATATGGGATGGACAGATGGATGGTGGGATGGATGGATAGCACGAAATAAAACTCCACAAATTCAGACGGTATCATAGATAATGACATTAACCAGTCAAATTCTCATTTCCCCTTTCATTCATAGCCAATTCACATTCACTTAAAAACAATCAGTAGCTGCTACAGCACTTATTCAGTTCCAAATCTTTTTAAATCTATTCCCTGAGCCTAAACAAGTCTCCTCACTCACACAGGCGAGGAGATTCTCAACAGCTATGTGTTCTGCATATGGCCCACTGAGAGAGAGAGAAAAAAAGAGAGGGAAGCACTAAGCTTTGAGTATAACCAACCAATTACAAAATAAGACAAAATATAGTAGAAGGCTAGCTTTATAGACTTGAAGAGGGCATTTGTCAGCCCAAAGCAAATTTAGTTTCCCACAGGAAACAAAGTTTTAACACCAAAATTAAGAATAAGTGCTCACAAGTTTCGAATTGGTTTTCATAGAGGATAATATCCAACTGTTTATTGTGAAGCAATTTATGCCACATCATCCACTTTTAAGAGTTTAAACATCAGAATAATTAGGTTTCTGTGGAGCTTTAATTACTTCATATACAAGAGAACAAGAAACATTAAAATGATCAATGCTTACAAAGATTAAAAACAAAACACATGATGCAAAGCCAACACAATCAAGGTGATTCCAACAGTTATGCATCCAGAGTGCCCTGACAACAATTATAAGAAGGGTCGGTGAAACCATCATATGAGTGTGTCTAGGAAGCTTGAGTTAAGCAGGACACACAGCCAAGACAAGCTTTGCATTGGTAGAGGTAGTGGGATGTTATTTGGAGTGTCTTGCTCGATTTAACAGGGAGGTGATAAAGTATTTAGCAGACTGCTTACAAAGCTAAGGGGAAGAGAGCGAGGAAAAGAGAAAGAGGGAGAGGAAGAGTGGGGGATACCCAAATGGCTTGTGTAGTGGTTGGGGAGCTGGTAATGAGGATGGCATGCTGGCATCATCGTTACAGAGCACAACAGCTCTACATGGCCTCTCTACTCAACTGCACACATACGCAACATGCTGCCTGACAACAATTAAAACATATAGATTAATGAAAGTGAAATCAGGTACTGGGAAACTCATACACACACTTAAACAGCATACAAACACGCACATAAAGCATGCAAGTAGAAGTAAGTAGAAAAAGAAATACTAATTTGTCATATAAAACCAGAATTATCAGTTGGCTTTTCACTGAACGGGGATAAACAATGGACCAAACTAAAATGTGTACTAGTACTACCTAGTAGATGGTTTGTTATTGTAGGATTAAAAGCTAACATATAGATGTATAGTTAGAATAAATGTGCTTTTGTTTTCATGTCACAATAAGCTGGAACTTGTTACGTAAATTATATTGATTTCTGTGTCTCAAGAGCAACATAATAAATGCACTAATTGGAAATTTTCCACACTTTGCTGGATTGTACACAGAACTACAGTGTGTTTCTTTTTCTAAGCAATACCTTTTTGTTTTGTTGGTATCAATGAGGGAAATTATTTCAGCATGAAACTACATGCTCTTGTATTCTTTTTGTTCCTGTTCCTTCATTGCTAATGGGCAATTACTTCTGACCCAATGCTGAGGCTGTGTTATTGTACCAACCCCCCAATTGATTGGTTGCCCATAGAACTCAGCTTCCACAAGCACTTTAAGGTTAGACTTCCCTGTTTAAATAATGGATTACAAGTCCATGAAAAGAAAGTGCACAAAAAATAAAAAGGTTGAGATTGCTGTTATTGGAGGGGACTCTCAGTGGAGATGAGAGGGAAACCGACTCCACACAAGCCTCCAGAGAGTGAGCTGGTTATTAGAGCTAGAAAGGGCTAGCTCATCTGTTTCTACTCCTGCCTTTTTATTTATTTTATTTTTTTTATACATGCACCTACTGTGCAAGTAAGTGTTTGTGCTGACAACTATGGTCAGCCTGCACAACATTTTAGGCCAGTCACATAGTCCTAGAGACTGATTGGTGACCATCTTGCAACCACCAGTTGCAATTGAAATATGTATATTCTATAGGTTGATGAAAATAGCTGGCGGTCACTAGTGAGAAACTGGTCACAAAGAAGTTTACGCTGCTACACCAAAAGCCTCATTACAATTGCTTTGGTCACCAGCAGATTGCTGCATTTGCCCAAATTTTGTACAGAATATGCTGATTTATCTGCAAACACTTACAAACTACACGCCAAGCGATACTGAAACTGTGAAAAGCGCAACGCAAACCAGAAACTGAGACCATTTGCCTTCAAAGTAAAAGTTATGCCTTACAGCTGTAGCCAACATATTTTAAAAGATGCAGCTTTGACATTGAAAGCAAATAGTCTCAGTTTCTGGTTTGCGTTGCATTTTTTACTGTAGTTCGTAAGTAGTTCGTAAGTGTTTGCAGACAAATCGGCATCTTCTATGCAAACTACGGGCAAACGTGGCAACCTACTAGTGTCCAAAGCAATCACAAGGAGGTTTTCAAGCAATATACATTTCTCCCACTGTTGTTGCCAAAGGGTCAGTGACTGGTCTGTAGGCTTGTGTGATTGACCCGTTACAGGTTTATACTACTTTCAACTATTGCAAAGCTACAGACCAGCAACTTCCTCTTTGTACAGGCTGATTTTCATAGCTTCCACAGTACTATCAGGCATGCATCTACACATTTTCATTTAGTAGTGCACAATGAAAATGTCCTATTCTCGGGCAAGAGGGGAAAACAAAAATGGAACAAATTCAACAAAAACAGGCTTCAGCATTGGCTGGAATTTTGAACATCAGTATTGACCAGAATTTCTAAGCCTCCACACCGCTAAGTACTGCATTTTCATCAGGGAGACGAGATGATTATCTTAGCTGGAAATGTACTAGAGAAGGAAGTCAGGGGGATTGTAGGAATTAGTGGTCTTTGTAGAGCAATTTCAACAGTGAGACAGTTTGTGTACATGCACATGTGTGTTTGTGGTGACTTCCACCAACACAAGCCACAATAACCCTCTTACCAACATTCCAGTTATTCTGCAGTAAGTGTGTATAAGGCTGAGGTAAATAATGGAGAAACAGGCAAAGTTACAGTACATGGACAGAAGACTGACAAGGATCAGCATAGGTTTACATCCATTAAAGCCTATGTAGTTGTCACCATTAGAGGACATGCAAGGTTATTTGGCTCATTTGAATTCCTGTAATTCCTATATGCTCCTGGCTCTGAGGAGTTCTTTGTGTAAATCTCTGTGCCAAAGTAAAATGTTATTTTTAGCTTGTTCCACATGCGAAGACCTTCAAAAAAATCTGGGTAACACTTCCAGATCAAGTATGTTTTGTTTTTTGTTTTTTTTTGTTTTTTTTGTAGAGCACTTTTGTAATATTTCAAATTGTCCCATTAGGCAAAAATGCCAGAGGAAGTATCATGTGGAATAAAATTAAAAATGACACTGTTGTAGGTTTATCTATTGTATTTTTCAGTTGTTGTGGCATCAACAATAACATTTATACATGTCTGAAGCCCTTCAGGTCACACAAAGGTGTTTAGTGATTATTCCGTTGTCTAATAACACCCACTGACATCATCCCAAAGTTGTCTTTCTTCAACTTATGGGCCTTCTGAAACAGTAACCTTGCTTATTGCAGACTGTCATTCCAGAGCATGTTGGCAAATAATGTGTGATGCTCTATGACACTGACAGAATATGTTGCATTTAGCCTTGGCTGTCCTACATGAACAAGTTTTCTTGGCAGATTTTGTACAAAAGTGAACCACACACCAGTGATCCTCCAAAGCACTCCAGGATGATGTAGGTACAAAAATTTTTTTCCTCATAACCAAATTCTTATTGCCTCAGTGGTACACAGTTCCTGGGGTCAAGCTGTATTCTCAGGAAATAAGGCATTACACACTAAATGTGCTTGCCAAAGGGGAGAAGTACCATAAATTTCACCAAAAACGATTGGTGCAGAAAACATCAAGAATCAGTCGATCAAACCTCAAAACAATGAAAATATTGGAGACAAGCCAAAGACAACAGTAAGACAGGCTGTTAAGGAAATTAATACTGCAAAAAAGAACATTGAGATTGCATGTGATCGTGTCATGACCACTGCCGAGCTCTAAAGTATGATGTCACACCTTCTCCAATTCTTTTCCCAGAAGATGGAATGACGACCAGCCATCTGATAAAAGACTTGGAAACCTGCCTGAAACCTGACAATTACAGCAATAAGCACCACTATCATAGAAGTTACGGTCACAGTTCGAATGGTCAGTTTATCCAATCATTATGACTTTCAAGGGTTCCTCTCAGCTTTTACATGATCACTGGATGTATACCATCATTTTGGACAATGTATGATGATCCCTCTGTGAAGGACAGTGAGAGGAAAAAAAAAGTATTTAAAAAACGGTCAGTCGAGCACAGTTGAGTTCAATGAGAGACACCACTTCCAAAGGACAGCAACAAGTGTCTTGTAATTAATCTATTCTCACCTGTGAGAAAATACACCAACAACCAGACAGTATCCAACTGTGCTTAGCCAGGTGACAGATGAAATTGACTGGTCTGCCATTAGTGTTAATGAAGGCAAGGAAAATGTGCTTGCCCATCTACAGTCATCACTTGAAGAAGTCCAAATACCACTGCATGTACATGACTCTCTGGAAGCAGGCTAGAAGACATGTGTCATAGTGTCAAATGATACAGATGTCATGATCAGCCTTCTATAACACAGCTCATTCTTCCAAAATCACAATATTGAAGAGCTCTGGGTGTGAGCTGGCGCGGGGAACACTTCAAGATTTGTGCCACTCCACACTCTTTACCAAAATCTAGTCAGATATAATCAGTACACCACACTCTTAACTGCTTGACATGATGTGATACAACCAGTAAAGTAGGCACAAAGAAGGCAGCTTTACTGGCAGAGACAGAACGGTTTTGTGGAAACTTTGGAGTGTCATCAACCCTATCAAAGTCCACAATCCAAAATGCTAAACCTCACTTGATAAAGGTGCTACAAAGAGTAAGTTACGCCAAAACTTTCTCTGAACCTTGAGGAGAAATCTTTCACTGCAGCAATGGTAGCTCCAACCACAATCTTCCTCCAACTAGCCAGGGAATCTTGCCTCACATTCAACAAGTTTTCTATAATGCATACACCATAATGCATGCACTTATAATACAGCTTGATCCCAGTGTACCACCGAGACCACAAGAATTTGGTTATGAGGAAAAGAATGTAGGACAGCTAAGGCTAAATGCAGAGAATTCTGTCGGTGTCAAAGAGCATCACACATTGTTCACCAATGGAATGATGAGTAGGCTACTGTTTCAAAAGGCTCAAAAGTTGCAGAAAGACAACTTTGTGTAACCCGTGTCACTTTAAGCACATCACATAACACACGTCAGTTGACAGCGTAACCTCTCCTAATTTGCTGCCACTGCTGAGATGACGTAAATAGGTGTTATTAGAAAATAAGGGAATAATCCCTAAAAATCTTTGTATGCTACAGTGCTTTATACTACCTGCCATTTTAGGCACCATCTTTAAAATATGCAAATTAGGTAAAATGCCAAAAACTAATGAAAATTATTCCAATCAATTCTATGCCTCTGAAATCCTAGGCACAGACACAAAAAATTGGGTTATAATGACAATTACTTGCGCAGATATGGGCATTTCCAGAAACAGCCAAATGTGTAATTTTGGGGTAGGTGTGACTTTTATTCACCTTTTGCCCCATTGTCAAAAAACTAGACCAGCAATCATAAAAGTAAGAGTGGTTCCTTAAAGAAGACCCAACCAGGATAATTTTGACCAATTTTGGCTACTCTATGAACAAACCTGAATGACTGACAGTGCTTGAAAATTTCATTGACTTTCAAACTGAAAGCAAATTAAAAAAAAAAACAAAAACATAATTTCATGATGTGAATTAGTTCTGAAGGGCTTCAAACATGTATCAATGTATTTCTGATGTCACAACAACAGAAAAATACAATTCATAAACCTACAAGTGTCTTTTTTTAATTTCACAAAATCCTACCTTTGGCATTTTTTTCTAATGGGACACTTTGAAATAAAAACTACAACAAAAAAAACCCACACTTGATCTGAAAGTGGTACCCAGACTTTTTTTTGTGAAAGTCTTTGGATGCAGAACAAGAAAAAAAAAAGTGTTCTTGAGCTGACATGTACACAAATCACCCCCAGAGCACACAGTACTACTGAACAGAAACACAAATGGTCCTCAACATGCCAGCAGTGTGATCAGTAGGTCAGGATTTCATTTGATGCTAAATAATCAACATAAGAATGTGTGTCAAACACTGTTTCGTAACCACAGACCATGGAATACCATGGAGCAAAACTGGCATCAGTTTCAATAAGTATTGTATGCATTGGATGAAATGAAAGACAAAAAGCACATACTTATTTAAGACAACATGGTTTAACAATAAAAATGTAGATATTGAATAAATAGTTTAAACTGCAGTCCCATTGATCAGCTGATAGCTTGAATTGTTTACTGATAAAGAAGAAAATGTATCAAGTATTAAAAGTATAGATCACATTTTATTTCAAAAACTGAATTATAACAAATGATATAAAAATTAGAGAGTAAATGATTTTACAACAGTAAGGCCTTTTAACTTTTGCCCTGTCATTTTCATTTGAAAGTCATCCCATCTTAGCCAAGGACTTTGTGTGTTTGCTTTGGTGCGTGTGCGAGTGTGTAGGTGGGTTCTGCGCAGGACATGGTGCAATGTGAGAAGGATACAGTAGACACAGTCACACACAGTGCGCTTTGTAGATATGTGGCACTTATATCTGTTTATTGATCAGACCAGATGTGCGTAAATCAATCTTATCTGAGCTCCACACACTCTCCAACTAAGCCCCAGAGGCAGGCCAACCAATACAGTGCCATACCAAGAGCCCCAGGCCACTCATATTATCGTCAGACACCTTGAGCAAATTTTCTGTTTGTATTCGTGCATGTCAGAAAAACAAGGTGCATTAGAGGACACACAAAAACAGAAAGTGACAGCTTGAACTAAAAGCCCATTTCAACCTTTCGTTTAGATATGAGCTATTATCTATTCCTCAGAATGTACTCATTCAAACCTTTTGTCATCTGAAAGGTAGGTTGGACAAAAGGCTGTCATTCACTACAGATTACAACTCAATGCTAATGTATCTGTTTAGTTCCCTGGAGGTAGATGTGATCACAAAAAAGTATGGCACATCATGCTCTGCAAAACACATGAAACACAATCAATTCAGGCATTACAATGGAGTGAAAAACCTGTGACCAAAGGTAACATGATGCCTTATTGCATGTGAGGCCAATGCAGAATAAATTAATGCCAACAGGCTGAGGTGAATCGATCAGTTCTGTTCTGAGTTCAGCTCTTTAAACGAGTGGATTATGAAAAGGAAGATCATGTGAATAGGATCCAGCAAATAGAGGTAATGCACTAAACATAGCAACTATGGTATGTTTCTGGAAAAATAAATCTCCTTACCTCGGCAGACATTGCCATTGTCAGGTTCAAACCCAGCTTTGCATGTACAGCTACCAATAGGAACCATCCACTCTCCATCGCCGTTACAGTAGAGCTTTATAGGGACATCTACTTCCTCTGAGTTTGCGATGCAGGTCCCTCTGGCAATGACCAAAGAAGTGCTTTCAGCCCCTGTCATGGTCTCTGGAAAGACTGCAAAGTTCTGGACCACACTTGGACACTTCTTATAAAACACCCTGACTGACAGTAGAGACATGCAGGCCCCGTAGTCCTGAAAGGCCAGGTAGAAGCCATTTTTAGACAGTGGGCCAAAGCTTCGCACCTCTGTGTTGACTTTCATCAGGCGTCCACCAAAGTCCACCTGCGAGAAGCTTTCATCTGCAGCAATGGTGTCCACCTTGAGGTAAGGGGCCTCCATCCAGAAGGCTGTGCCTTTAGTGGCAATGACAGCATCAGTTTCATAATAGTAGAGATTAAACGTCTCCTTGCAGGAACCGGGGACGTTTGGGATGGAGCTGCAGTCGCGCACGGTGAATCGTATCTCCACGTAGATGCGCTGTGCTCCACGGCGATCAATGAAGGTTGTGAGGAGCCAGTTGTTTTGACTGGACTCGAAGACATTGCATACCTGGTATGTCCTGATGGTGTTGAGGTTTTCATCATATCCACTCACCTCCTCCCACTACAGGAAGAGAAAGAGAGAGAAAAGACATGGAGAAATGCACATGGCTGATAAGTAATCATCTGCAATAAGCCTCTAGTGCTCACTCTTTTTTTCCCATAGAGAATCTGAATATTGGCCAAGCCACAGAGAATCCATACAGATATCAGTAAGTTCCCTAAGGCCCTAATTTGAGTCCTCTTCCTGGACTGAGAGAGTCCCAAACTCCAGCTAGTTGGGGTTTGGGGATTTTTCATCCACTGATGATACACAAATGTCCTCCTTTTTAAAAAATATATATTAATAATTCCACAGCCACAGCAACAACAAAACACCAGTTTATTGTCTTGCTTGTTAAGTATGGTCACAGCTGTAGTATCTGCACTCCCACTGCATAAGCACAAACCAAGTAATTATTTTGGATGCAGTACTATTTTCCATCGATAGCAAGTTTTGCTGGGCATCGAGTTAATACATTACAAAATATGGTGTGTAACAAATTCAAGATTATGCACTAATGAATTACAATTAGACAGACAGGGACTTCATGACAACCAAGGATGGATGGAAAGCCATTTGAGTGGATACTGAGCTGAATTTCACTGCAGGCCATTTCTTGCAGGTGTGACCCAGAAAGGGTCTTGGATGAGCATCAGAAGCCCCTTGGGGAATTAACTCAGTGCACCAAATCATGATAAAAATGTGCCATTAACATTTTTGGCTGGATTTGCTGAGAGTCAAGGCAGCAAAATCGTAGTTTAAAAAAAAAATTTTAAAAAAAGGAAAAAGCTTGCTTTCAAATCATCTGAGTAACTGTCCAGCTGTGCAAAAGCTGGCCCTGCTCAAATTGTTAGTGACAATCCACTGATATGCAATATTTTAATTAGTTACAGTATTTTTATTAGGCGTGCATTATTCTTTAGCATACAGCAGCAGAGCATATGGAAAAAAAAAATCCACCAGTCACATAAAAGCCTCACTGACTTGAAATGAATATTTTGTGGAATATTTTGAGAGGATGATCTGAAACAATTTTTTTTTCTTCTTCAGATCACTTCAAATCTTTATAATAATACAATTCTTTTTACTTCCATTTGAAGCAACCGCTTGGCACAAAGATTTATTTCTCCAAAGTTCTCAACACCAATGATCCAAACAGCTGTAGGCGAGAAGTTAATGAGGTCTATAGTGGACTGAGTGGGCCTCAAGTCAGTTCATGTTTCTTATGTGCATATATCTCCCGGTGCTTCCTCCTTCTTATGACCTTTAAAACTACAGCTGCTCAATCAAGCTTAATGGAGAGGAGAAGATATCGGCTCTTCACACATAACCGCAACATCCAGTCAAATGATGGAAAAAAAGAGTCCATAAAATCGTGTAAGACAAGATATATGTGATAAATGTGAGCCATCAAATTTGGTGCATGAAAACCGGTGCAGGTGATAAAACTGTTTGGCACAAAGAAAACATGGAAATATCTGGCAGCAAACAAAAAAGGTTTGGGTCTAGTAAGGGCATGTAGACGGTGGAGTGGGAAGGCACGTGAGGAACAGTGGCACTGCTGACATGATAAACGAGTTTACAGAAATCTGAGGTGCAAATTAAAGCCTTTTTTCACTGCTGCTCCCTCTGTGCCCACTTCACTCTACTCTTCTCCCCCTCTCCTCTCTTCCCCTTGTGCTCTCTTCTCCCGTCTCTGCTCTGTAATGACCATTCATCAGCATTACAGAAACCTGTCCCTTTCACCACTGCCTGTTCATTAATACCGCCAGCCCTAGGCTCCTCTGCACCCGTCTGCTCCAGTCTAGGAGGGGGTCCTCACCGCCTCTTGTCTAGCCAAATGACCACCATCTTTCACGCCAGAGAGGAGCCCGAGGCGTCTCCAATAATGCCCATCTAGAGCCTGTCCAGAAATTCATTGGCTCATATAATAATGAACTATATGTTTCTCCTCCTTTGTAGATATGCAGTGTCACCACCGTCTAAAGATGGCTAAAACTAATAATAGGTGCATTAGTTAGTAGAAATCAAACTTTGTGACCCAGTTCCCTCTTTACTCTTTTCACTGCTTTGTTATACTTATGTGTTTATGTGTGCTTGGAAAAGGTGCTGCTGATAATTTGATGGTTTAGCAACCACATATTGATTTTCTTGCTGTTGTTTTGCTGCACAAAGCTTGAGACTACGTGCCACTTTTCTACTTGTGTAGGTGTAAAACGTTTGATTATTTTGAACATTAATGTTGATATACATTCTTCAGCAGCTCTATTATTTTCCCACTATTTGAAGAGATGTGACACATGCAGTTAGGAAGCAAGCGGTTCTGTTCATGTTAACATGGTGTCATGGTGACTTTGAAGGTGCATGGTTGTTGGTGTCAGACAGGCTGGTCTTAGTATTTCAGAAACTGCTGATCTACTGGGATTTTCCCACACAACCATCTCAAGTGTTTACAGAGAACATCACATCCAGTGAGTGGATATTTGGTGATGTCAGGGGTCAGATTAGGATAGCCAGACTGCTTCAAGTTGATAATGAGGAGACAGTAAATAAAATAACAATTTGTTACAACTAAGGAAAACATCTACAGCATCAGAAGACCACACCAGGCTCCAAATCACATTAGTCAATGGAAGATTGGAAAATTCTTGCCTGGCCTGATGAGTCTCGATTTCTGCTACAACATTTGGATGGCAGGTTCAGAATTTTATGTAAACAACATGAAAGCATGGATCCATCCTGCCCTGTATCAGTGGTTTAGGCTGGTGGTGGTGGCCTAACTGAGTATGGTTGCTCACCCTGCCCCTGCCTTTAAAACCATAGTGTACCCATTCTCTTTTGGCTACTCAATCTGTTTTTTTTTTCTTTAATATCTCAATGACTTCACTGTCCTCAAATGACCTCAACAGTCACCAGATCTCAATCCAATAGAGCACATTTAGGACGTGGTGCAATGGGAGATTCGCAACCAATCTTCAGCAACTGTGTGATGCTATCATATCAATATGGTCAAATTCTCTGAGGAATGTTTCCAGAATCTGTGGCATGAGGAATTAAGGCTGTTGAGAAGGCAAAAGGGGGTCCAACCCGGTTTTAGAAAGGTGTGACTTAGGGTTTAATATTTTTCCCGAAAATGACATGGATCAAATCCCGGGAAATGAAGAGCCATTTCCCGGGAATCCCGGGAAAAAGTTTATTTATTTTTTTATTTTAATTAGGCCTTCTGTAGCCTGTGTCGGCCTTAACCTATTGTGATATTGTAGAGGTAGCTTTCCAGCTATGTCCTGTTATGCCCAGTAGGGGGTAACGTCGGCTTGATTAACGCAATAAAACCTACATCTCGACATTCGAGTGCTCGAGCTATGCGGTGTTGTATCGTTCCTCAACACTCCCTTAACAAATATAATTCGAATATTCCTGCATTGTACATGGAATTATACCAAGATATTTTACAACTGCTGGTGCAAAACAATACGGTTCATCTCCACAGCATTGATAAAGGCTCAGCCACTTGCGCTGTCGTGGCGACATCTGTTGGGCTATATCTCCACCAGTGGAACGCTGTAATAGTCATTGAAAAGTTAACTACCGTACTACACTATAATATGGCATAACACAGGGCCTTGAGTAATGCACTACGACTTGGTCATTGCCATTCTGGCAACAGCAAATTTATAACACCGTGTCTGAGGGTTAAAGTAGGTTCGCTGTGAATCGTCTATTGAAAAACTGGCCAATCCTTATAGCCTAAAAAAATATACATTTTACTCAACTCCATTTTAAAAGCGAAATATGTTAAAGCAATCTATTTCATGATAATTTCTTCACACATTAGGCCCGTATCCTAATTCATGATTGTTAGTAAGCGGCTGCAAACGAGGAAAAGAAACACTCGAAGTTAAACAGATATTTCTTTATTGTTCAGGGCAGGCATATTTTATAGGCTATATAATGCAATATAACAATATATAATAATATAAAATTATATAATACAAAATACCTTAGGGTAAACACATTGCCTACGATTTCAACAAATTAAAGAGGAAAAAAGCACAACTGTGTAATACCTCTATTAAAACGCTTGAGATGAAGCTGAAGCCTTAAACGGAGGCTGAACATGCCTGAAATGAAGAGTAATGCTTTTCGCATTAAACGAACCCTTCTCTCAACATTTCCTTAAATTTAACATTCTGAAGCTTTCTTTTCTTTCTGAAAGTCAAATCGACGCGCGCGACTTTTTTCCCGGTTTCCCGTCTAACGTTTCCCGGGAAACGGGAAATGGTTCTGATCGCATTTCCCGGGAATCCCGGATCTCGGGATTAAACCCTAGTGTGACTGTACATCTAAGCTTTATATACACAATGTATAAAGAAAAAAAAAACATGTTACATACAAAAAATACATATATGTTAAACAAATCATGTATCCCTGTTAATTTGTACTCCATAAAGGAAACAGGCTGGATAGCTGTCATGTATACTAACTATTAGAAGTGACTCTGTCTACTCATCTATTATTATAGTGAGTAAAAAAAGTAACACCATCTCCACCCCACAATCTACAGGAAGGATCCAATGAGATCACCACGGAGATCAGGTGCTCATGCTCATGCGGGTCAGAGCTGCTTTGTCGTCACAAAGGGAACCTGCAAAGTATTAAGGAAGAAATTTTGATGTTGTGGCTGCATATGAAGGCTATTCAGCCTGAGGTCTGTAAGGAGTCCAGCTAGATGCTGACTGATGTTTTAACATTCTACTGGATATTTATGTGTACATGCTGTTTTTGATCATTTCTGCATATAAACTCTATACCATCTCTTACTAGAGTGTTCATGTCTCTATAAAGTGAGCTCACTCTCAGTTTTATTTTACACATTTTTGCATCACCTAATCCATATTTTATCATTACCAACTTAACTGAAAACAAACTTTTTTTTGCTGATGTCAAATATCAAGAGCCTTATTACACAACACTTATTTGTAAGCCAATTAAAGTCCCCACCGGCACCACTCTAATAGCTTTGCTTTTACCATTAATATAGGAGGCACTTGTCCCGTGCCCCTGATTGTCAAGTGTGGCTATTGTGTGTGTCATTATGGCTGCTCTGTTTTATGGGCAGTAGCAAGGAGATGGAGGAGCTATGGATTCATAGAGCTCTTAATGTTTGCGTTAATGACCAGTCTCAGCTGGCTGAGCTCGAGAAGAGAGGGTTGAGAAAAGGAGAAAAAAAAAGTTTAAAGTAATAGATAAAAGAAAAATACAGGAATGGAGATGACTCAAGGAAAAGGGGGAGGGCTGAGAGGGTGGGGGTAATGTATTCAGACTGATGTTCCCCTTCCCACAGCCTCAGCTCACTGCCATCAAGCCATCAATACTCAGCCCTCATAAAAACCATCCATCACATTGATCTCTTGCCATTATCCTCAAAGACTAAAATAACACAGAGTAGCTCAGATGGCCAAAATCTTGCTCTGGAGGACTACAGCATCCAATACTGTGCTGGGGACAAGCAGAGCTGGGAGGAATAACCAATCAGAACATGGAAGTAACATCTGTGGAAGATAATGGGCCAAATGGGCTGGAGTAATGAGCCATTTGGAGGAGGCATGATTGGAGCAGAACAAGAAGATACCTTAAGGAAATGAGAAACTTATTTTTATTGAATGGAAACTAAATCTTAATGTAGTGCCCGGGCCATAGGTTCTGGTGGGAATTTTGCATTGTTGACCAGAGTCTCAGAAGTTCTTCTTGACTTTTTTTTTTCACATAATTCAGCAATGCAGACCAGTAGTTCCAATATTCAAAAATAACTCATGCATTATGCATGCATTTTTTATGTGACAAAGTGGGAAAATGGCAATTGCCCCTTTCCCCCCAAAACAGATGTAAACTTCATTTTGCAATTGCTGTATGGTGTTAATGCTGTAAATTCACTCAGAGATAGAGGTAGATTAAATTATCTACCTGTCTATTTGAGAGTCATGTGTTTAGCCTTTTTGCCGTGTTCAGTTTCTCCTCCAACCCTGAACTTTCCTACACATCAACCAGCAGAGGTTTTTGTGAGAACACGTGCAGGTGGATTAGACATTAGGTGGTTTTATCCTGTCAGGTTTTTTAGTGGAATCTCTGTGTGTGATGTCAGATTGTGCCTATTTGGAAGGAGTGGTCATCCTCTTGTCTCACCTCCTCTGCACATCTGCCCAGGCAGCACTCTTGCCTGAACTAAAAGGGCAATTTCCAGATGTGTGCTACATGCAATAAAGGGCAAATTAGGTCAGTACCCCAACCTAATTTTCCTGACATTGTCCATAATTCATGTGTGAAAACAGCTATAAATTACAGATGGGAATAAGATTTATGAAGTATGAGTTCCCTATTTCCTTCAGGAGCATTGCTGCACACAGTGTAAAATAAAATATATGCATCTATAGCCAAGAGAAGTTTTAACATGTCTGTGCTATAATTCCACCTTTAATTATAAACAGTTGGTAGCATTAGGCCGGGCTGTGGCATTAACACACACACACACGAAGATGGGACTTGGCTGCTTTTAGTAGTTAATTCACATGAGCAGGAAATGTGAACAGAGAACCACATATTCAGCCGATCTTTAACCTCCAGCCTGCTGTCTGACCCTCAGTGGAGTCACACTCACAAACTGCTTTTTAAATCTATCAGCACGAGTTAATACAGCTTCATGCTCAGACATACTGAACACAGATGGGTGATGAGCAGCTCAGAGTATTTCCACGTTTATATCTCCACAACCTTGAAAGGTCCACAAAATACCACTGCAAATAGTAGATGAGTGTCTAGCAACTATTTCTTGAATGTCCATCAAAACACCCATTACTCAGTCTGACGATGGGCTTTTACAGCAAGACCCAAGGCAAGAGATGCACAAAGCTACAATCAAATGGAGCCACTTCACCACCACTGTGTTCCCTTAAACGTTTAACCCAACTACACTTTGTCGATGCAGTTTACAACAGCCCGTTGTTTTTAGCCCTTTTCAGCTAATGCATTTGATTATGAATCTACCATTTGATGGAATTTACTTGACGAGGTTGCTTTTTCAAGTGTTCCCCAAATAATTCTAGGACTAAATTACGCTTGCATAATGTTTTCACTGAAAGTGTGGCTAGGACGCTGTGTTTAAGTCTGCACCTGCAAGAGCCTTGGCTGGCATGTTTTTGAGCACTAACCATGAGCTGTCTGTTCATCTATCATTGCAGGACTAAAACGTGTGGGTGGAGGAAAGCATGAGACTGATTTTATTACTACAAGCTCAGGATGGGCATTTTAGTAATGAGCCTATTTGTTATTCATGACAACACAACACTGAACTAAAGCAGGGAAAGTGTGACTATGAAGATTTTTTTGTTTAATAATTAGGCCCGAATAAATCCTGGCTTTTTGTAAAAAAAGAGAGCGAAAGGAAAAAGAAATGCTACACATGCAGGTGGAATTCACACTGACAGGTTTGTAAAGGCCAAGGTCTCAGAAGGACAGTGGATTATAGGTGGACACGAGAAGCTGAGATAGGGATTGAACTCTTAATGCCCCTTCTGAAAGACGCTCTTCTCATTTTGCAAAGCTCACTGCCGACAGTAATCACAATCCAGATAGGTTTTTTTTTCCCTCCCAAAGGCGGTTTCAAATCCCTCTGAGTTAATGGGGATATTTGCATCTCAACCTTTGGGTCTTTTCCTTGAAGTCAATATAGAACGGACATTTCAAATAAACTAACGGTGGTCTGTCTCGGCGCTGCAGTAACTGCAGCTTCACTCGCTCCTTCTTTCGCAAACTTTGAGACACATATTTGTAATCTCCTGTATAATCACTTATTTTTAAAGCTATACCTCATTTGCCACCTCACACAGACACGACCAGGCTGCAGCCTCTAAAATATGCAGTGGCATGATTGCTATTATCATTTCTGATCAGCTGTGTTATTGAATGAATGCTGCTGTCAGGGCAGTTGCATTGGAATGATTATTTTGCGGGGCATCTGAGGCCTAGTTCCGCTTGGCTGAATGTGATGGATGGGGAGGAAATGGTGATGTCTGAAACACTCCCAGTCCTGCCAGATCTCAGCCACTCTATAATTACAGTCACACAGTTTGACTGAGCCCGAGTAGAACTTGGTCTGTCTGGCTGGTTGCAGCAAAATGAGTCTTGTTGAAAATCTGCTCCCTAACCACGCCCATACCCTGATCAATAAATTTACTGGACTGAGGGATTAAACAAGTTCATGTTGAACTTGCTGAATATAAACAAAATAGTTCAATTATTGGACATAATTTATCCAGAGTTCAGGAGCAGGACCACACCCCAAACACTCCCCTTCCAATCGTAAGTCTGTAAAAGCCTATTTGACCCACCCGCCCTTCCCCTGTTTATCAACCTCTCTCAAAAGGTATCACGGGGATCTGCCAGGCCTAGGAGCTGCCACCAATCCTCAGCGAGGCCCCGAACCACAAAGTCTCGACTAACTCGTTGCTTCAATATCAATAAATATTTTTCATTCGTATTTGGAGTTAGGGTCTTTGCTAGTGAATTTAATTGTGTAATATATGTGATCTGTTTACACATTAGTTACCATTCGGTTGCATTTTGTGCTTCAAATGCTTTTTGTATGCCTTTTGTTTTGTATACTTAAAGACTTCGCAGTGCACCATTCATTGAACAATCCCCTCAGAGTGCTCACTCTCATATTTCTCCATCCAACTTTTATAATAGCATTATTAACGCTTGCATTTTCAATTACAAGCCAGTTGCTTTAAGCATTCTGTCTGCTTGGCTACAGATGTTTTTGGATATTACAGCAAACAAAACCCTCCCAGACAGGATGCCATTATTTTCAGGGATACAAATTGGGGTTCAGTGTCTTTCTCAAGAGCACTTTGGCCAGTAAAACGGTCGGGGATCCAACGGCCAAGCCTGGAGTTAATTGACTTTTTGTACATCCTTGGCCACAATCACACTTGTCTCATCTTTCATATGGAATATTAAATAAATATTTAATCATGAAGGCAAGCATAATTCATAGAGACCTGTAGGCAGAGCAAGCTGCCTGTGGAAAAACAGAGACATCAATTAATGTCTTATTTAAAAAAAAAATGAAAGGAGGCTTTAGATTTTTAATGAAACATTTTTATGTGTCCCAATGAAAATAAGTTGGGTTTTTCCTTTGTTGTCCTGATGATTTTAATAACATATGTATTCCACTGGAAATTTCATATTTTCTGGATTCAGCATGAACAATTTCAACTTGTGAGTCCAAATACTGCAACTCTGATGGCAGGATAAAAAGAAAAAAGTAATTAGGGCAGCTTTGTGTGTAATAAATATTAAATTGCTTAAACTTGAAACATTTGGTTGATTCAGACATTCATACAATTAATACACATTGGAATGATTGAATAAGCCCAAAGATAAATCAGTGAGAGGCCTTCATTAATTCAACTAGATGCGTAAAAGCACAAAAAGAAGGTTAAGGTAACTGTACTGAAGCACAGAACTGCTTCCTGAACACTTTTATCTCACAGTGCACCTGGTAACACCCACTCAGGTACTTTGAGAGCCATGCAGCTGACACTGCTTCAGCGCGACTTTAGGTTACCAGTAGCAACATTACCTTGAGTCACCCTGCATAAAAGGTTCAAGCTGTGTTTAGTTGAAATCTGACAGCCTCTGCAACCTTATGGATTTAATATGGAGAATGATAAGAAAAACACTAAATAATTAATCATCACTGTGCATATTAGCGGGCGTGCATAGAGAAAGAAATGAAAAGTCTAAAAGTAACAGAACAGGGGCAACATGTCAGGAAAAAAAAAACATCCTTTTTGGCCTAAATCATTGCTTTTAGTGTGTCTCACGATCACAACTCAAAGAAGCCTCAAAGCTCCTCCTTTACAACACACAGGACAAAGTCTGAACATCAGGCTTTTTCAACATTTCAGCAGCAGCGCGGCTCCATAAATATCACAGCGAGTGCAAAACATACATTTGCATTCCTTCACTCGCCCGAGGTTCACGCCGTCCTCGCCAAAATCACCAAGCACCTTTCATGTATGTTAAGTTTTCACTTTGATCTACAATTTTACAGCTATTAGAGAATAAAGTGTTCATAAATGTGTTATGCTGCGTTTCCTGCTGAATTTTACATACTCGAAGCATCCCACAGCAGCACGATCCATTCATAAGCTTTGGCAAAGTGAGAGAGTTTCAGGTGTTTACACATGAACCACAACATCTCCGTTATTTACTTATAATAAATTATCCCATTATTAGACAGGATCAACCAAGATTTAACAGCAAAGAAAAGCAAATGTATTTTAGCTTACTGGCAGGTAGGCCGGCATTCAGAAAGTACAGATTTTTAATTCACTTTTGTTTGCTTTACTATGTACGGATGTTTTCCCATAGGATGTGGCATCTTTACCTATCATAGCAAATATCAAAATGCCAGGTTAAGAAATTTATTTTTCACATGAGGTACTGCCATGTCTCTCATATAGCATATAATGTTTCTTGAATGAGAGAATGCTCTCACTTGAACAGACTGATGAAGGCAGTGGTGTTTTGTATGCATCTAAAACATGCTTATGTCACCCTTTAGAACCCATATGGCCCAATCGAGGGCATTTAGGGGAAGAAAAAAAATCACAAACTGTGTCAATAGAATACAAAGAATTAAAGAGTCTTAATGCTTTGAGATGTACACTGTGCATATGTGTGTCTGTGCATACAAATCCTAAATCCATACACAAGGACACGAAAACGAAGGGAGGGGGTAGGACAGGGTAGGGTGGGGTGGGGTGGCTGCGTTCTGAGGTTAGTGGTTAGATGTAGATCAAGAAAAGATGGAATGGTTTTGAGGCAGACAAGCTGGAGTGAAGAAAGGCAGCGGAAAAAAGTCAGAAGCAGTCGGTATGGTGAAAAGATGGAACAGAAGAATGGAAGGGTTTACTGCTATTTCTGCCAACTCTGTAGGACGGCTGAAATAGCAGGTACTGCAGGTACTGGAGGAGATACACAATCACTCCCACACATACAAGCCAAACTCAGCCTCAAGGTACTCCTGCATACCCCTCCAAATGTATACCAAATTTAAGATTTAAAACTCATTTTTCCTTTCCTTTTCTGTCCTAGTTCTATCCCTTTGTTCTTTTATTTATTCTTTTATTCAAAAAGAAAATGTCCTTGGTTTCCAAAAAACATCCAAGTCAGTTTCTACATTCATGCCGAGAGAGTCCACAGGGTGGAAATTAATACTTGAGGCAGCCACACGTTATTTCATTCCAAAAGGGAATATTAAAAAAAAAAAAAAATGTTAAAATTAATATTAAGAGAAAGAAATATTAGGGAATTGTAGAATACAGTTCCAAACCAGCCACTGGTATGTCTGTGTGACATGCAGACAGTAATGTTCTGCTTTTCCTGTGAGTAGATGTAGATGCTGCTGTCTTGACGAAGTCTCCTTTGCATTCAGCAACATATTCAGAGGTAAGATATGATATCATTTTACAAAAAACACACATGCACAATTGCCCAAGCAAAGACTCACATGCACAGAACAAACCCTCAGACAGAAACCCATAGACACACTGTGTTTTGAGTGATTCGTTGTCTTACCATTCCGGTCTTCATGCTGAGCAGACACGCCTGCATCTGAGCTCGGAGCAAATTCAGATGTCTGGCTACACAACTAAATCACACTCCATAATCATGGAGGTAAAATGAAACAGGTCTCCCACTGCTATGTGTAGTATATATGTATGCGTATGCATTTGCACAAATGTGCACATGCTTTCAATTTCTTTTCAGCTGTAGCATATTCCCTAAAGAGTTTATAAAGATTTAATATGGGTGAATGTGTAAAGATGCGCATGTGCTTATTTTTGGGTAAATTCATATATATATATATATATATATATATATATATATATATATATAAAGAAGTGTGGCATTTCCATTAGTATGTGTGTGTGAGTGTGTGCAGCGCAGGTATGTGTGATTGTAATGAAGGCACTCTTCTCACCGGGTCTCTGATGTGCAGCCAGCATGACTCATTGTCATTTTTTTCCTTCTTCTCATTCCAGTTCAGCTTGAGCCCACTAAGTTCAGAGTTCACCTCCATCCCTCTGTCTATCATTCCTTCTCACTCACCCTTTATCTTCTTTCTCTTCTCTCCAGCATTTCTGACACCTATTATCTACATTCAAGCTACCCTTTATCCCTTCCTCTCTGCTGATTTCTCTTTTTTCCCATTTTTTCCTCTTTATTTTTCCATTCGTTGTTCCCCTTACGCCCTTTGAGCCTGTCTTTCAAGGTATGAATAAATCCATAATAGAAGCAGCATGGTATAACACCTTCAAAGTTTCCTTCATGTCACCCACCATGGTTTGGATCAGTACTGACAAATAGCATTTTTAGATGTTTTTGAGTTGACACATTGTCACAAATTGAATCAGCCCTGGACCCTAAACTAAAAGCGAAGCTCCTCCTATTTTATTTAATGCACCTTAAGAAACCTTAAAAAGCTAAATTTGCCAATGGCCTAATATTATACTAATACTTTTCAAAGGCTGTTCAAAGGCCATCCCTGGATACAAGGGTAAGTACTTTCAGAACAAGTACAGATCTGACTTTTGTGCTTTCTCCTTCAGTGCTGCTTTGGTGTTATGTTCCAGGATTTATCCCCATTTCTCTGGCTTTCTATATTCAATCATCCCCTTTTTCCATTCTTTTCTGCCCTTTTCTCTTTTTCATTTTCCTCACTTTACTTTTCCCGCCCCCCCTGCTTCCTTATCTCCATTGACCCAGTGTTTGTCTGTCTTTCAGGGTATGAATAATTGAGGTATATTGAGTCTGGTCAGCAGATGGTGAAATGGCCGTTATGGATCTATCTGTGCTCTTTAGGAAATGCTGAGTGTATGCTGACACCTGTGCAGTTAGGATCCACAGGAGCGCTGCTGAACCACTGAACACAGTGGGGGAGCATATAGGGCACGCCCAAAAATGGCACTCCTCTCACAGCACCTGCATTTGTACATGCTCACATATGCAGGTGCAGATATACAACAAGCCACTAGAATTTATGCCTGAGCACACACAAACTCACATGTGGTACAAGTGAGAGTAATTCCAAACAAACACATTATGGTGAGCTCCACTCCGTCTCCAAACCATCTTATGCACCTGCTACAACAATAGACAGAGGTACTTCCAAATTCTCATGGCTATCTTATGACTTCTGTCTCATGCCCCATTTTACACTGCCTTGGTGGTCCAGAACGCTCAAATCACTACAGCTTGAGAAAAGACATTTAAATAGACAAAAAAAAAAAAAAAAAAAAAAAAAAATCAGAAAGCATTCAATTTCACTACAAAAGAGTCATGAGGAAAACTAAAAAGTGATGGACACAACTGGGACAATGTTAACATGGGGACGCTTGAAGTTACTGAAGTAAAAAGATAAACACACTTGTACATTTTCTGTTGGTTTACATTAATATTCAAATGGTGTGATTAAATATATAACAGCAAAAACATCTGTAGCAATATTAAACCTACGCGCCAGTCAAAGTTATCGACAGTAACTAGTTTCAGTATCCTCCTAGTGAATATATGTACAAAATCACCTTGGTTACATACTAACTAGTGAGCAAACAAACTTGAATAGTTACCTTTAACCCTGAATGCACTAACATGCAATGGAATATTTCTTTTTCAGCTCGACATTGTCACATCTTTATATCTTGACAAAAAAAAAAAAATCCAGTGAGACTTAGTGCGTTTAGACATCTGCCGTGCCGTTTTCATCGAAGCAGATTCAGTTTAGCAAGCCCCCAGGCATACAGAGACACTGCTGAGCATAGTTCAAATCTGCTGCTATTGTAACAGTTCAGGCAGGGAAAGGCCTGCTGTAGGAAGGATACAAATACTGTTTACTGGCAGAACTTATTTCACTATGCAGCAGCTTTGACCTTGAGCGTATGACTGTTTAAAAAAAAAAAAAAAAAAGAGCTAATTTTCACACACGCTCAGAATTGATGTAAATCCAGTTGATTTTTGATGGATTTCTCTAAGTGCTAAGATGTAATAACTTAGTCAATATCAGATAAATTCCCAAATGTACAACCCTCACCTCTAAGAGCTGCAGGCAAACCTCTTTATGTGTCATGCAATTAATTTATCTGAACCTCGAAAAAACAATGTTTTATTGCAGCTTATCACAGCTGTATCATATCAGCAGCAAGTAAGAATTATAGATAAAGTTTGTAAATGTCAATCTTAAAACCAAGACTGTAGCCTGAGGGGTGTGAAAAGTATTGTAATTTAGATACAGTAGCCTAAGTTTAGCTTTGTGTGTGTAGCCACTAACTGAGTGGTCAATTTGCTACTCTTTGTAACCTTAACAACTGCTTCTCTAGCACACACACACTGTGTTGCTCCTGTGCTATTTGATACAACTCATTAATTTTCTTTAGTAACTTTTCCCTTGGGAGTTTATAAGTAGTATATTTGTGTATCTGTGTATAATTGTGCGCTTGGCTGACTCAAAAGGGTTAATTCAGAAACACCGCAGACGCAGTGTCATTAGTTCCAGTGGTATAAATACGACAACATCAGGGTTAGGCATGCACACGTATTATGGGATGGTAGCAGCAGTGGTATGGCAGTAGGTTTCTGCTAGTGTACAGTATATGGAGAGCAAACAATATAATTCTCATGTGACTTCCTGCTACATTTTTTATTGTCTCAAATTTCACTTGCATTTATTCTTTTCTCCTTTGTGATGTTTTAAATCCTTTTTTTTTTGTTTTTTTTTGCTCACTCTCACCTTCATCCTTCACTCTCACACTCTCATCCTCTCCCACTCCTTTCTGCTCTCTGCCATCCTCTTACGGATGCTCCCTATGATAAATAAAATATGGAGTCCCTGAAAGGCAAATACCCCCCCCCCCAACCTTGACATGCAAACATGTGACAAAAAGCAGATGTGACCATAAACACAGAGAGTGACCAAAACACAGTTCCACTCGGAAATAACGATTATTCTCAGTTTTCAACAGTATCCTGGTGCGTGGAGTTGGAGCGCACTGTGTACTGATTAGAAGGCTGGGGGTTTGAGCCCCCTGCTCCTCCAGTCCACACGTTTTAGTGTCCTCGGGCAATATACGGAAACCCAAATTGCCCCCGATGCATACTTTGGAATCTGAGTGCATTTAGAAAATGATTAGAACAAAAGCGCTGCGCAAATGGGTGAGTATGGCTTGCAGTTAAAAAGTGCTTTGAGTGATCAGTTAGACTAGAAAAGCACTATGTATTATGTATGTATATTAGTAAATTTAAAAATGTGTTAAGCTAAACAGATTTATGCTGAAGAAAACATTTTATGTAATTGAATGAAAAAGGTTGGACACATTTTATACATTGCTGGATGTGGAAGGCAACCATGCAGTATAAAGCTATCGAAACATGGGGATTTCTTCAAATCTGATTGCATTGTTACTTTTTGTCCATTAACTTAAAAAAATCTAATTAAATTAAGTAAAAAAAAAAAAAAAAGTTTCCCCCTTGTGAAGTCTTGGAATGCCATTAACACATTAAGACTTAATTAGCCACTAAGACACTGTTATTAGGAATTTTCAACTGATGACAGTTTTAGAGGTTACATTTTCTGGCCCAAATCTTGAGTTTGTAAAGCCAACAGTCATGGGTTCCTCTAAGCAGATGGTTGACAATGTGAAAATGGAGCTAAGTGATGTAAGTAAGCAGATAAAAGCTATAAAAAGATATGAAAATGCTCAGTACCTCCAAATTCTGAGGTCTAACATGTCATTAAGATCTTATGCAGTGATCCAAAGCATAACTGTTGCACTTGCAACTGTTACTAAATCAGTGACTTGTGATGTAACTTGATTAAAATAAAAAATAAAATTGTACTGACATTTCAACAATGGCCAGTGTACCCGTGTTGTGTATAACACTGTGGCCGTATTGAAATATAGAAGACCATAAAAACATCTGTACCTAAAGATGGTCACAGACAGGTTTCAATCCATCGCCCAGATAAAATTTCAAAAGTTGAAGAAAAGCGAATAAATACCCCATTGCATTATCTGGTTACGAATATGGAAGGAATGTTGAAATAATGCTACTTCCATATACAACTTACCTTTTAATATTTCTCAGTACTAAATTAGGAAATGTTACAAAAAGTAGCAAAAATAATTTTCCAAAAGCAGCGGTGTTTAAAAAGATTTTTTGTAATCAAGTTAAAAAGAAAAAATGTTGTTGAAATGGAACTTTTCTATCTGGAAAATTAAAAAAATAAATAAATAAAATAAAGTGAATAAAGGAGAATTCAAAGTCATGTGATGCCAAACTTCATGTCATTTTTTTTTTCTGCAGTCTTCTTGAATGATCTTGGTAAAATGGGAACCAGAGATGCACAACTGCTTTCATTTGGGATGGTGTGGGTGAGACTAGGGGAGCGTGTATGGTGGGAGAGAGAGAGAGTGTGTGTGAGAAGAGAGTAAGATAACAGGGACAGGAAAAGGAAATGTGGTGGTGATGTTCGAGGGGCTGCGGGATCAGGAAAGGGTTTGGGGAAGGATTAGAAGAAGCTGGAGTGAGAGAGGGTAAGGGATCAGCTGTGTGAATGGGGCAAAAAAGGCAAGCCTGGAGCCCCTCAACATTCAGCTGTGTGTTTATGTGTGTGTCTGTTTCAAAGAAAGCTTGGGTTAACTCATGTGAGTCTAGAAGGTCACAGTCTGTCTCCAGGCTTTAAGGGTAAGATCCTACATAGGAGGGATGGATGAGCGTGATCAGCGGGTGGCAGTGGCTGTATAGACGGAGGCTGTGGGTGCTGTAAAGTGTTGTGAAGCAGGGCGGGTTGGTTGGGTTGTAAGGTGGCTCGGGGAGGAGAGGGCTATAGGGCGGGCAAAGTGAGCAGAGAGAGGCTGAGCATGTTGTGTGTCTGTGTGTCTGTGTGTCTGTGTGTTTGTGTTGGTGGGTGGAGGTGGGGATGGTGTGGTGTGCAAGGGGTCAAAATAGACTGGAAACTTGAGGGGAATGCAAATATGTACCATTAATTAATTAATTAGTTGGAATTCTGTTTGTTATTAGCCTGCCGTTTGAATGGTAACAATTTAGGAGCCTCCTTTGAAACGGACCCATAGCTCCCATCCAAAAAGATTCAAATTCTTTAGAAATGATTTGTTTGTTTGCTTTTGGCAAAGCGTGCCATTCTAAAACTCAAGAGACAAAGATATAAAATAGAGAATCACTAACTGAGCGGTCCGGGATTGGAACCCGGACCGCTCAGTTTTCGGCATGCTCTGCCCAGACTGATAAGAGGCCTGTAAGTCTCACATACATCGGTTTATGAGCACACATGCACAAAAAGCACATAGCAGTGCAGGCAAACAGTCACTTGCACACTCTCAGCCACATGCCAACAACATTTCACAAACAATTCTTCACTGTGAAGAAGACAAAAAAGTGTGCCAAAGTAAACGGTAGGATCACCATAAATCACCTTCACCCAGCTGAATATGTCCACCTTAAAGAAGCTTACAAATGAAAAGTGGCTAAAGCCAAATCTAGCCAGAACTCAGAGCCAGCCACAAGTAGCCAACCTTGGTATGAGCCTCGCTATGAGCAGTGAAAGATCAAAGCAGTTACTGGGAAAATTATGGCGACAAAGGTTGGTGCCCTTTTATCTGGTCAATTTATAAACATACTGGACAATGATGTAAGTACATATTTGTTTTATTGTATAAATCTGTTTCACCTGCTTTTGTGTTGTAAGGTAAAAGATCAGGTAAAGGTGAGTGCACAGCCACTCATTCTCAACTTATTATTTGTACCTCTCAATCTGCAGGGGAGAAGATCCCACAGTAACTGACATAACTAATTATCCTTTAAAGCCATAAATCATTCTTGCTCCCAGCTGGTAAATGTTGGTTTATTAGCTTTGAACTATTAAGCGTTGTTGTAATGTACACCTGGTATGAATGTCAGCTTTAAAACATATATCCATTTTCTGTGTGGGAAATGTATTGTTTCTTTGCAATGGGCACCGGCCATATGTATACAGGTCTGTTAGAATCTGTGAGCAGGTGATCTGAGGCTGCATATGAGACACAGATCTATGTGCTATGGGGAAAGCAATTTGGTTTTGGTAGTGGACTGGTATTGTATTACAAGAAACAGACTTTTTGATCATTTTGATAGCATTACTGGTTTGGTCAGGTGGTGAACACTGTCCCAAAACTTCTTTCCCAACACAAAATAATTTATAATTGTGTAGTTTTTTTTTAAAGCAAGTTTTGAAAGGTTCACCTAATAAAAACAAGGGAGTTATTCAAGTTAAACATGAATGTACTGTTTACCTTCAAAATCTCAAAGATTAATAAAAAAGTAAGAAATTGAAAATTTTAAAAAATTGTCTGAAGCATTTTGTAGCACTTTGTACAATGAATATTCTTAGCATGTTTCAAATGAGTTGGCCTAGGAAGAAGGGAGGAGTAGGGATTAAAGGTAAATGTACAGTATTTCTGGAAAATTTTATATCAAAAAAAGAACTCAAAAATCGAAAATCTGTCTCCACTATTTTGTAGAGCCTTGCCCAAAGAGCGTTTGTGCCAAGTTTCAGAAGATTTCAAATATAAAAATATAAAGAAGTAGCAAATTTAGCAAAAGTCAACAGAATATGAACGGATGCCTGATGGCTTGGCACTGTCGTCTGCTGTCGGCAGCGGAGCTATAAAAAAAAAAAAAAAGTGACGACAGAAATATAGAAGGGGACAGTAGCTAACAATGGCTGTTAAGCAAGGACGAGAACATTTACAGTTGCACCATCGGCCTCTGGGGTTCTCTTGATTGGTCATGAAGGAATTTGTAATGTGCTTCATGCAATGACAGAAAAACACAGAAGCAACAAGAAACTGTGGAGAACACAGGGAGAACGGAGAACTCCAGATCTTGTCCAGATGACGCAATATCACAGGGATACATGCAAACTCACACACGCTGCACACACTGGGTTATTACAGGTTATTTTAGCTTGTATTCCTTCAGGGATACAAAAAGAAAACTGTCACACTCTAATGTTTAAACAGAGTCAAAGCTCCGCTCTGGAGCAATAAAAGGTCCTTTTACACGTGTGTAAAATGCCTCATAAAGACCTAAAGACCCAGAAAATGCAGGAAACAGTCATTTTCTATTGGGATAGCTCCTGTAAGATTCATATCAGTGTTGTGCTATGGAGCTTTTCATTGAATTATTGAATTACAATACAGAAAACAAGGTCTTATAACACCCCTTCATTCCATTAGCCTAACAGGGCAATAATACTGAGTTTCTATCAAAAAAGAGGGGAAAAAAAAGAATATTGTTCCCATTCCAGTGACTTGGCTCTTTGTTCCAGTTAGGCTCATTCTATTTCTATAAGAATACCTAAAAGTTGAAGATAGTTCCCTTTAAACCTGAAAAGCCCTGAGCATTTTTTGTTCTCTTAGCTCCTCCTCCCTCTTTCATCCTAATACCTCCACTTCCCTGTATAAATGTATCATTACAGTATCATTATGTCTATGGTATCCCCCCCAGCCTCCATTTACAGGGACTTAGGTACTGTGTTCTGGGACTTACGTGGACCCATTATGTTATTAAGTCATTATGAACCGGGACACAGAGAAAATAATACCCATAATGGGAGCTACATTGGGTACTGCTTAAGTCTATAACTCCCATCCTGCCTGCTTTCCTGCTATTTGTCTGTCTGCCTGTAAACCTGTACGTGCTCTGTGTCATGTTACGCATACTCTCCAATCTTCTGCTAGCTTCCTGAAAAACAAAAATAGCTTGAAGTCAAAGTTCTGATTTATTTAATTAAGTAAACATTTATGTGTTGGCAAGAACCAGCTCACCCCTGAATTAGGATATGCTGTCCACCCCAGTTCAGCTGTGGCCACCCGAGTGTCCATCAAGGTCTCTGCAGCAAAGAAAGAAAAAGAGACAGAGAGAGCCAGTGGTTAGCCACACAGAAGCTATTCTGAGTATCATTCCACACAGATAAATTATATTCAAGCCCCAGTGATCACTCGACACTCATTGATGAACAGAAAGTAGAAAGAGCCATACAGTGTTTTATCCATCTCTGCTACTCTTCTGTTAAGATAAGACATAGAAACAAATCCTTGGCACGTTGCTGGAAGGAAGATGTGAGAGACTCTGTCACCCTGTAAATGCTGATTTTTGCACTGTGTTCTCTCTGTTAGTATAGTACGTACATCCTGCCTTTGTCTGTGTGCATATATTTGTATGACATGACAGATATTTTGCTGAAAGATGAGTGTATATTTTTGTACAGTACATTGTATGGGTTCACAGATGGTTTACCCAAAGGAGCTGGCTCTGCACATGCAGAAGGAGCCCTCCAAGGTGAGACCATTACAATTTCTTCATTAACTGCAAGGCCCTGAGGTTATTTGTGTCAGCTGCCCTTAACCCAAACCTATGAAAACAACATATATTTGCATGCCATGCAGTGTTGTTTTTTTTGGGGGTTTTTTTTGGAGTGCTATAATTTGAAAAAAAAGATTAACTGTAATTTTCTAAATGTTTGTGAAAAAAAAAAGCTACATAACTTCAAAGTACACAAAATGAAACAGTAACACAACATAGCCTGAGAAGGAAAATAAAGTACAGAGAAGTGTTCAAGGTTCGGATTTATCTTTGTTTGGACTTTTATTATACAACATGTCATATCTGGCCACATATCTGTGCAATATGAGAACACAGATTGCCCCCTTCCTAATCCTCAGGGACATAGCTTAGACAAATAAGTCTGCCAGCTCCCACAAGAAGTTTATCAGCTCTTTTTTGATTAATATCTGCCTTGCTGGTACATGATATGTTGCTCAAGGAAAGAAGAGAGAGAGAGAAATATGGCATTTTTCACAAAGCACTCACCTGCCCCTCTCTCTACAATACAGATTTATAGAGTGATGGACTAAGTGACATGCTGGCCTTAGCAGAGTAATGATAGATTCATAATTTCCCCTGTAACAGACAGTTTATTCTCAGTCCTAAAACATTAATCTTACAGAGAGTGAACCAAGGCATATTTCACATTTGTCGACGTCCTTTGCCACAACATGCACTCCATTGTGTTTGTTGTGCCCAGACAGATAAAAACTGGGAGACAGAAGGGTGACTGGTATGCTTGTGTGATGATCTGCATTCTGTAGTAGATAAGCAGTGTGCATGTGTGTGTGTAATTTTCAGAGGAACTGTGGCTGTTGTGTGTTTGGCTCAGAGATCTTCCACTTTCACAGCAAATGGTTGGCTAGCACAACCCACATGTGTTGTTGATAAGGGAGAAATCTCACTCTGATTAAATGCATAGACACAACGATGCCCTCTTTCAAGATTTCCAGGAGAGGTTCCAGCCCTCAGCACCCTCCCTTTACCTACTCCCCCAGAAGAAGCATACACTCGCAGCTGTTGCTAATTTGGTATCTCACTGAACTCGTGGTGCATTTTGAAATCATTCCAAATGATGGAACACTCAAAGCCCATCATCCGCAGTTCAAGAGCTTTGGTTTAAAAAAAAAACATAAAAAAAAACAAAAAAAAAAAACAAGTACATTGTGGTAAGGATGAGTGACAAGCCACCTGTAAGAAGAAAAGAGCCTTTTCATTCTCAATCTCTACTTACTGGGAGAAACTGTCCTCAGACATGAAACCAATTAGCCCCTGCACACACAAGCACTCACAATGCATGTTAAGACATACGCAGATGGACACCCGTTCTGCTCATGCACCAGCCAACTTAGGGAGCAATTTTCTGTGTACACCTACAGTGACAGCCTTGTTCACACCCGGCTTCCATCAGAGTATTTCAATTTCCCTAAGATCAGCCTTGCCTTGTCTAGTTTCCACAGCCAGCCAGCTCCAGCCTGCCTGCCTGCCTGCTTGTACGACTTGCTGTCAGCTGGGGAGATAGGAGCATGAAACAGCCCTCAGCGCCAGCCAGCATTGTGGGGACTGCCAAACCTTTCTCAGGGGAAATCACAGAAGCTTTAGTCAAATCACACAGGCACTTGGTCGACCATTTTTTTTCTATTTTCTTTTTAAACGGGTTTTGGGTGGGGGTGGGGGGTGCTGGAATGGATTGGGACTAAGACAGTGAGGATGCGGAAACAAATAAAGGTCAAAGGCCCGAGGGAGGGGTGGATGAGCAGAGTCATGTGGCCTAATGTCGACCATTAGCAGAATATCAAAGTAGCAGATGAGTAAATGGAGTATACTAAGTGGTGATTAGCAACGGGGGAGGGGCTCACACAGCCATCATGGCATAGCTTGCACACCTGTCCACTGGCACTGGAGAGTTTGAAAATGTCCCTTGTGTACGTGTATGTGTGTGACTTTTAAATGAGCACTTCTGTGAACCATTCATCCATTAAATGATAAGTGGCTTTGAATAGTTTCATTATAAAATCAACTTAATTACACGAAACATCTCTTTTAGAAAGAGGAAACATTTGTTCCATTGCTGAAATTATAAGTTATCTACACAGCCCAAGGTTACAAAATAATTCAATTTTGGTATAGGTATTTATTTATTTAATATTCGGTAAATAATAACCAATTAATCTGTTAGTTTAATTGGTTTTCGTAATTAGCTGTAGGTTTGAACATGAGCGTGAATCACTGTCTGTCTCTTGCCCTTTGCCTACTGTCAGCCACCCATAACCCTGAATTTATTAAGGGGTTGAGAAAATACATACAGTATGCTGTATGTGCTGTAAAGAAACACTCAAGGAGCTGGGATGTTTACTGTCTTTAGTTACAACTCACCTCACTGTCCATATTTTGGTGCTTAATGTTCGGTTCCTCCTTAGCATTTTAAAAGCAATTAGTCCTCCATGCATTCTTTCACACTTGAAGTTTATAGCAAGTCATTTGCAAGGCAAGTAAAGGACCTTGCTGTGTCCCTTGTGTTTGGAAGGCAGCCCAGTGTGTTTTCTTCAGTATGCATATTCTGCTATGTCAGCTCCACCTACAAACTCCACTAAATTAAGACCAGACAGGTTCACCAGTGGTTGAATCTTTCTGAAAATTGTTACCACAGAGAGCTTAAGGTTAACTACGCAACCACGGCTCATAAATCTATTGGAAAACAATAGCTTGTAGGTGTCTGCGTTGCCAGCCTTAAATAAATTCAAGGAGCCGTAAAGCCTGAGGGCGTATTGTGACTGCATCACAGAATATTAGTTACTCTAAATTGTACAATGGATGTGAGTTGGATACACTGCCAGGGTACCCGTCAAAACCCAGAAGTCGCAAGCCGAGCTAAAACCAAGACACAGACGAGGCCTTGCAGCTCCCAATCCCCGAAAGCACAGCTCCTTCTTATTAGCAGCAAGTGATAGATCAATACCAAATGGTAGGCTGTTTCCACAGATACAGAGAGGGGGGATAGAGAGAGGGAGGGAGAGAAATGAAAGAGTGAGAGAGACTGCATTAAACATTGATGGGGCCCTGCATTATAGATCGATAAGGCAGCTCTCTTCGCACAATTACACGTCAGCAAGCAGTCGCATGATACATCGCATAGACACGCATGGTTACATAGAAGTAGTACACACTGAAGAACATCTATAGAAAGGGAGTTCAGCGAAGGAACAACAGCAGAAATGAATTGGCCAATCTCTCCGCCCTCTTTTAGCATTCATGCATGACTTTAATTCTACGGTTTATAAGTCAGAATGCCAACATGTCAGTGTAATTCCCCTCCTTTGCAGCCAATCTGTGACTGTATGGCCACTAGTCGATATAACGTGTGCTGAAGTGCCTCTCTGAAGCTTCCTGGCTCCTCAATCAATACAGCAGACGATTCTCCACGGATTTCCATTCTCTTTCCATCTTTTCCATTCATCCATCCTTTAGCCCCCCCACCTCCCCCCTTCCTCTATGTCCTCCTGTTCAAGGATGCTGGTATACTCTGTAATTCAATGAGACAATCATGTCCAGATGCAGGCAAGTGAAAGACTGTAGCAGCCAAGTGAAAGAAGATCTGAGGCCCTTGGATAACATTATTTAAGTGGGGTTTATCATTTTTGGGGGATGGAATCAAGATGGTAGGATTAAAAAAAGAGAGAGAGAGAGAGAGAGGGAGAGAGAAAAAAAAGACAAACAGACAGAAAGACAGAGATGAAAAACCAAGTGGAGAAATCAGCGGGATTGGAATGAGCACTTAACAATGATGAAACCCCATGGTAGCCTGCTGAGCCTGGCATCTTAATACAGGGCTGGAAACAAAGTGACAAACAAACAAGAGTGAAAAATGCTGCATCTCCCAAACTAATCAGCCGTCCACTCAGGGGACTTATGAATATAAAAAGAACATTTTGACAGAGTGAAGTATTTTCCGAACAAATCGTGTGGAAGTGTCTCACACAGACAGACACCAGTCACCCACTGCATCCTTGATTTAGAAAGAAAGACCAGTTCAAGTCCAGCATGGCTAAGTCCATTCAACAGATTTGGAAACTGTATTTATGGCGCAGTACTGCTTTGGGGAAATAAGAATATGAAAAGGCAATATCTGATTGAGTCACCATGTTCAACAAAGAACACAGTCCATACAAACACAGATGTGAGACTTTTCTACTCTGTGCCACACTAAAGCTCTGTCAGTCATACTGAAGGATTTTTACTTTAAATAGAAGATACAGAACACCCAGCTGAAATGCATCAAAAGAAATGTGTTACTTCAATGTCTCCCTGAAGACAGACGTGACAATGTGACTAAATTTGAAAACTGAACCAAAAAAAAAAAAATAATAATCTGCCATCCTCCCTCTGAGACATTAGCGCAGAGTGACGGGATACACAAGTCCTGCATCTTCTGAGACACAGATTCCATTAAATGAGCAGGCTCACAAATTACAGATTGCCCACACTCATACACACAAATTTAGTAATAGTGTGCTGGGCTAACAGTCACTCACGATGGCTGAGTGAAAATATCAATTTCGCCACGAAGGAAGACCGGGCCTGGTATGAAATACAAAAGAGAGGGTCCAGAAGAGAAAGAGGAAGAGGGCAACAGAAGGCAAAGTGAGATCATCAGCAGATGTTTGGAAGAATGTCTCCTAAGACCGGAAAATTAATATACATACAGTATCTGAAGAACCTGATGAAATTATGGTATCATCACAGCAAGGTGACATTCTCTTGGCCTCGTACATCTGGGCTGCTGTGTCGCATACAATTTAAGATTCAACCTTGCGGCGCTTGGTGAGCAGCCACATTCTTTCCCCACTATTACCGCTTTGTAATAGAGTTGTTATGTATCGAAGCAGGAAAGCACAACATCCCCCCCAGAGGCAGGATTGGCAAAAATAGACAGGTACATGGTCAATGCCTACCCAAAGGCTATACCAACACAAAAGACTCCTGCATCTAATCATATCTTAGTGGTCAGTCAGTCACTCAGCTACTGGTATAATGCAGAAACGGCACATTTATACACAAGCACCCACTTTGCACCTTTTCCTCTATTCTTCTCCCTCTTTTCCCTTTCTTTCACTCTTTTCTCTTCCCTCACTTGGTCAGGGGAGAGAGGTTAGGCACATCATTTGCATTCATTAACATTACATTAGCAGACAGAGTGATCTTTAGAAACCAGGCTGCCGGAGAGTGTCATCTTTAATTCATCATAACCCCACCACCTACCCACCCACCCACCCTCTCTCTTTCTCTTTACCTCCACCTTCTTCGCCCTTTTTCCTTTTCATCCACCCATCTCTCCCTCATTCCTCTCTTCCCTTAATCTCGGTGCATCATTTATCCCCCTCATCCCTGCAACTTTCTTCACTCTCCATTTAACACTGTCTTTCATCTTCTTCACTTTAACCATCTTTATTTGCCTCCTTGCTGCCACAGCGCTCTCTTATCCGTATTTTGCTCTGCCTCCTGTTAATGACAGGCTACTGGAGGTTTGAATCCTGCCCCTGCATATGTTCTTGCAATATAGGAAGGACAAGGGACACTCCAAAACACACACACACACACACACACACACACACACACACACACACACACACACACACACACACACATAATAAGGGTAAAAATCTTAAAAATTAACAAAATGTAAAGGAGGCTGCCAAACACATAACACACTACTGCACAGGACCAACTAAGGCTTCCTACAGCAGCAGACCAGCAGCAGTGACCAAGCAAGAATCCAGATGGAAGCAGCACTACCCTCCCACAATAATCACAATACTCATTACTGCTGATATTGCCTCAGCCAGCCTGTCTGCTTTTAAGAAACCTGGCAATTTGCTGCAGTAAAATGAGGTAATTACAACTCTTATCAAACTCCTCACCTCACAAAACAGCATTTAGAGAGAGGGAGACTACTCTCCGATGGTTCACTGGCTGTGGAACAAGGCTTTGGCTGGCTTCCTAATCACTCAGCCACACCTACTCACTGTCATTTACTCTATTTGCAACTCCTGCTCCTACCTACTCTGTGTTGTTTCCAATAAAAGCATTATAGCTGAAATTTGATCACTTTATTGACACAACCAGAAAAAATTAGTCCGTCAGTGCCCCACACTAAAAGTTTGAAATGACTCACAAACATGAGGACCCAAAGAAAATGACTTTCCAGCACAAGAACTGTGTAAGGAAATTCTCTTCTGCTACCAAAATGAAAAAAGTAAAATTACATTCTGCAAAACTCTATGTTGGAGGGCCAGCATGAAGAAAATGGCAATTTAATCTTTTCCCATAAGGAGAATGGGTCTACTCTACAGTTTTGACATTTCTAACCTTCACATAAAAGTTAGAAGTTAGCTCTGGCTTACTACGCTGTCATCACTTCTCCTGCCTAGAGACACAATGAGCCACAGAGACGTACTATGCCCAGGTCACACTGGGATTGTGTGAGGCTGACATTTACCACTATAAGCTATAGCTAATGGGCTATCCAGAGTGAGTAAAATCTGTGTTTTTCAAGTCGACCAGGAAGTGCTGAGTGAACAAAATCATGTCATTCAACTGAAACTCCCACTGCAGTCCACTCACTCTAATTAACACAGTAAGAGTTTCCAATTAGTGAGGTCCTGCTTGTGCTGGAAGGAAAGTTTTCAAAAGACTCGATGCAGTCCTGTGACAAACTAAGTACACCCTTATTGCTTGCACTGGAATTAGGTTGCCAGGAGAATGTCTCTTTTCTCTAAAAAGAGCATGGCAGCATTGTTGGGGTTTGCAATGTTGCATCTCAACAAACCACAAGACCTCTGGAACAGTGTCCTTTGGACAAATAACTCCAAAGTGGAGATGTTTAGCTATAATGCACAGCACTGTGCAGAAAACCAAACACAGCTTATCAGCACCAACACGTCATACCAACAGTAAAGCACGGTGGTGGAGGGATGATGATTTGGGCTTGTCGTAGGACCTGGGCACCTTGAAGTCATTCAGTCGAACATGAACTCCTCTGTGCACCAAAATATTCTAGAGTCAAATGTGAGGCCATCTGTCCAACAGCAGCAAATCTATAACATAAAGGCTGAGAAAGAAGAATCAAGGTGTTGCATTGGCCCAGTCCAAGCCTCAATTCAATCGAAATACTGTGGCAGGACCTTGGTACAGCTGCCCGCAAATGAGAGACATGCCCGCAAACCTCAATCAACCAAAGCAATGTTGTGAATAAGACTAAGGTGCCATTTACACGAGACCGTTTTCATTTTGAAACGGTGTCGTTTTGATGCGTTTCGGCCTTGCGTTTACACGACAACGGTGTCGTTTTGATGCGTTTCGCCCTTCTGTTTACACGACAACAGAGTGAAAACGATGTGTTTCAGAAACGGGGTCCAGAGTGGAGCGTTTCAGAAACGCACCGGCTTGCGTTTTCGTGTAAACACTTGAAACCGGGATGATTTGAAAACGCTCGACTCGCACATGCGCACTATGGTTGAGACGGCCACAGTTTTTCGCGCACGCGCAAACTGATAAACAGTACTCGCGGATTCACGAGTGCTTCTTATGCTTTTCCTGTGTTTTTACCGTTTTGTAATTCAGCGTTGTGTGCAGCAGCGATCCAACCTCATCATCGGTCCACACAAAACCTCTCACATTGGCTGTTTTGTAAGTAATGAACAATTTGCCGCACTACCTACTGTGTCACTCCACGCATGCGCGTCTTGCATAAACAAACTTTGCAAAGAGAAAACCAACGCCAACTTGTGGCCTGGCATGAGAAATACATCGTTTTCATCGTTTCACATGTCCTCGTGTAAACGCGGATCGTTTCTGAAACGCCATCGTGTAAACGAAAGGCTGAAACGCATCAAAACGACACCGTTTCCAGTGAAAACGGCTTCGTGTAAACGGCACCTAAATTCCTCCACAATGATGCTAGAGACTGAGAAAGTCCCAATTAAAATGCTTACTCCAAGTTACTGCTGCTAAAGGTGTTTCTACAAACTACTGAATCATGGGGTTTTTCACAGAACTACACAGAAAACTCTTTTTTTCACAAGACTGTATGCACATTTAGCTGGAATGTGATGGATGGAATCACAAAATGCTAAACTGTTAAATTGAGAGAAATGCATGAATTAAAACACTTCAATTCTAGTATGTATACAAGAGTCCAATGATATTGCAGTGTGGCTCACCTATTTGCCTTTTATAACAACAGAGAGGCTAGTAGGGCAGTGAAGTAGATAAAAATGAATGCCCTTGCCTGCCATACTGTAACACACTTGAACCGCGATAACCATCCTGTAATATGCAGAACCAATATGAAGGGCAGAGAGAAACTGAGAGATGGAGAGATGAAGGAAAAAATAAAGTGGATAGTAAGACAAGAGTGAGATGGAGCAAGAGAAAGGAGGAAGACGGGTACTATTCATACAAAGAGAGATACAGAATAAGATATGGAAGGAGTAATCGGAGAGACACTGTGATGGAGAGTACATCATATGGCAGCACCCTGTGTTATCTTATCCAGGAATAGATCTAACCTTAGCTGAACAGAAGAGTCACATCATTTCTTAGAAACCACACCGTTTCTGTCCTGCGACCAGAATGAACAAAGACGCTCCGCTCTTTTGTGCTACTTGTATAGTATTCATATTCAGTAAAAGACACAGGCGAAGACTGCCTCATCCAAACATGGACACAAGCATCACACTAACAGCTGAAAAAAGTACATGCATGAGGCAATGAAAAACAGTCACACCAGCACACACTAAAATATGCATGTACATGGACACACCATATGCATGCTCCCAACACCCAACACAACACAACTCTGCTGCTCCTCCCATCAGCCACACTGGTAAACCCTCAGCATCTGCCTAAAACGGTGGATACCACCTGTCAGAGCAAAGCGACAATCCCCCTCTGAAAGAAAACACAAATAAAGATGATTAATACAGGATGTCCTTTATTTTCTAAAGATTAGCTTAGTACATATTCACTTATGCCACTGGTAGTTTCTCCCCCAAGAATGAGGCAATGTACCTCTGTCAGCCTGTGTTTAACAGGGGGAGGCAAATACCAGCTAGCAATATCTCATTAAATGCTGTTGTTAATCATGTTCGGATGCACCACAAAACTGACCTGTGCCTCCTCAATAATTCCCCTACTGGCAGAGAGGGAAACAGTCAGGAAATCAGAGAGTCAGAGAGAGAAGGAACCTTGAGGGTTTGATGTCATGCTTTCGCTCCATCTAATCTGTGGCAGTAAAAGAACGACCTTCAACCACCTTGAACTCACTGGAGCTGAATTTCAATAAAACTCAAATTATCACCCGTGCCCATGGGGCTTGGGAAAGGTAGTAAGCTTGAACTGACTGCACGTATAAGACAATTTAACAGTCATATGGTGGTGTGAGTGAGTCAATCATATGACACTTCTTTTTCAGCCTGCGACGGAGCCTCAGCAGTAAGCGGTAGTTACTGTACCCTGTCGGGAGAGGATGCCACTGGGATGGATCACTGATTGTTTTCCATGTGACTGAGTGTGTGTGTGTGTGTGTGTGTGTGTGTGTGTGTGTGAGTGTGATCACCAGCACATACGCCAGCATCCAAACGGGAAAGGGTTATTCAATTTATCTGTGTTCTCCCTTGACTGATGTAGTGAGATGCAGGTAATTGATGCCTTAGTTTGGTATTCCCCAGCCATGTGCTCTCCACCACGGGGACATTGCTGGCTAAGACGGTGTGAATGAGAGAAATCGCGTGGTGTGATCTCACTACCTTAACTGCGAGTGAGGTGTTCTTTGGGGATCTCGTTAGTGCAGCTCTACTACACACACACACACGAACACACACACACAGTCTTACCAACAACACACACACATAAGCAGTGAATACATCTCAAGAGCGGACTAAACCACTAGCGATGGTGACCGTGGATATTTGCAGGTGGAGATCACCTCTCATTCTCCCCTTCATTCCTTGCTGTCTGTCCTAATAAAAACGCCAGTGGCCTCTCCAATGCCTCCAAGCAAACACAATCCTTACCCTTAAAAGCAAACATGAAATCCACCCTCTTGCAGCATATGCTCACATGCCTGAGGACGTCTATATATTTTTGGAGATGGGCTTTGTTTTTCCTCCAGGGCTTTGCTGGAGTTTGGATTCAGCAGTGCAGGCATATAAGAAAGAAAATAGTCCTAAGGCCAAAAGAAAAACTTTCAGCAGAGGATCTTGACCTTACAGCTTCAGTCTGACATAGGTGGGTTGAGATTCTCCAATGAGAATCTATAACAAGAGAGAAGGATGGAAAGAGGGAGGAAAAGAGATAATTTTTACCTTTGGGGAGTGAAAGTGAGAGAGACCTTTTTGAGTAGGCCTATATTTGTCTGAAGATCTCTCATACTGCAATGGAAAATGGTGTATGCCCTCTCTGCTTTCCTTCAGAGGTGGGGAAGACCGTAAAAAAGAGGAAAAGGCTTATTCTTTTAGCTCCCAGGAGAAATATGCGTTTGATGTTCCTCCATTTGATGCTGCTGTTTTTATGTCCATCATCAATGTGCCCATTCTTTTCTTTTGTTTCCTTTTTTTTAATCAGTTGTAAGTAGTTTTTTTTTTAATCTCCTCTCTCACTCTCCTTTGCAGAGTCACTCTGAATGCTAAGCCACAGCTCAGTAAAACACTGAGCTCTTCTGGGAGAGAAAATGTCATTTCATACACATTACATTCAGTCTGTTATGCCACAGGGAAGGTGTGGGTAATTTTGATCTTGTTCTACAAACACGCACAGATACATGCACACACTGAATCTGACCTCATCTCACTTGGAATCCAGGACGCTTGAGCTTTGGCCCACAATGCAACCTCAAATGTCACAGATGTCCAGTGACACTAGTGGGGAGTGCAAACATCAGCCATCCCTCTGGCAGTTTCAACAGTAGCAATGCCAGTACTAGCTAGCAGTGACATTTGTGTGTGTGTGTGTGTGTGTGTGTGTGTGTTAATCTCGCCATTTTGGATCTTCCAAGCCTTCTGCAGATTGCTAATATAACAGAGACAACATTGGATGGATCATAGGATGAACTTTAGAATGTAGTACGACAGACTGTGGTTACCATCGCAGTTAAAAATCTTCCTGCCAGAGGAAAGAAAAGAGCTTCCAGGCTGCGCTTTGCTTGGCATTCCCACCAGATGAGGCTGTTTGCTGCTGTGCTCTGGGAGTCAAAGTGCAACACTCTGCTGGCTGCGCTGCAACCGCACAGCTAAAGAGCTGAGGTGCTTCGTTAAATAATGTATTGCTACCGACTCATTTTAAGACCTTCCTTTGCTTCACACGTAAGAGGCGGTGGCAGCAAAAACCTGCTTACTGTACGCTTTCCACACTCAGCAACACACATTTACTAATGGCCACAAATGCAAATGTAAATACAAGAAACACACACAGCTTGCACAGCTGTAAATGCTGATCCAAGCTGTTAAAATTGTTTCATCACTTCAATGCCACTGGGTCAGAATATATGCAGGTGTCTGTCCAGGGTGTAGATGTGGGTTATCTGCTTGTAGTGGAAATTCGCAAAGTGGTTTCCAGGTGTCTGGAGTGAACAGCACTTATTGAAGACCTACTGTATTTTAGATGAATTTCTAAAAATGCTACACATTTGAGTGTGCTGTCTGTGTAGGAGAAACCATGCACAATTAAAAATTCTTCTAGGCTGTTTGGAATTTGGACTTCTATTTATTTTGTGTACAAAAACACTTAAAAAATGCTGGGAAGTCAATAAAATGCTGTTAACTCCATCCATCTTGTGTTATTTTACTCTGAGCCCTCATGTAAATTGGGCACTGACAGATGGAAATGAATGCCCTAATCACAAGTGGCAATATATTGATCCTGGGAAGCAATGCTGGCCGCTTGGGTTTCAGTCATCTCTGCAACTTAGATTTGTTGTGCTGGAAGAAGTTGAAAGAGAATGTTTGAATGTGAAGCAAAAATGTTGCGTGTCACCCAGAAGAAATTAATACTTAGCCCAAAGGAGACATTTATTTTTCAGGTTTTATTCAAATATTCCCCCTCACACACACACACACACACACACACAAATATACACAATTTATATAAATCCAACCACTGTTATGCCAACAATAATGATGATTCACTCATTTCCCCTGTGGATCTTGAATAGGTTGGAAAAGCATTTGAAGCAATAAACACTAAAACCTTCCACTGACATCCATACAAATGAGTGGATCATAAATTCTTCCTGGCAAGCTGACTTAAGCTTCTTACTCTACAGCAAACATTACTATCTCAAAAATGAAGTTATTCCACTGCTAAATTAATAAATGATATCACGGGGCTGCTCCATTTTTAGAAAGTCCGAAAGAAAGAGTGAATGAGTGAGATGCTGAATCTAAAACAGGCTGCTTTTTAAATGTTTGTGTAATAATATAATAATAGTATAGCTTGTTGCAATATATAATCAATGCTGCATTTGTGCAACAACAGAAAAAAATGTCTCTCTGCCTTTTGTGCCTAAAAAAGGTTAAAGCTTAATACTGGTCTGTTGCACAGCTAGTACACGCCCATACTAGAGCAATATTTCATCTGTGATTTCAGTCTGATGTTAGGTGGCTGATAGGCAATATATGATGATATAATATGTGGTGCATAATGAAAGTTTTGTGCATATAGATTAGATGTTATTGTGAAATTCAAATGATACAATGTTTTTATGAGGTGTTAAAGGTGCATAAACATTCTAAATGGCCCTAGCGGTTGCTGGGAACATGTTGACACCTTAACATTTGATACAGATAGACTTTCCTGCCAGTTTTGATTGCTCAACTTGTGTAGGTGGAGTTCACAGACAAGCAAACGGAGGGATTTTGTGCATCGTAGTAAAACATCATTACCGACCAAATTATTTTTCCCAAAGTAGACCAAAGTTCGAGTAACAACACTAATAGGTTTAAAAAAAAAAAAAGTAAGACCAACTCCACAAAACTACAACACACAGATATATATCATACAATTTATGAGTACGTGAAAAACAAAAGCACAATGTGCCTTTGGTGATAAGCAGAGTACATACAGCGGTTCGATGAATAAGATAAAGACACTTTGCGTGATGGTGGCAGTACTACACCACTTTAAATGGCAATTTTCCAAATGTTTGCCAGTACACATTTCATAAAATACTTTAGCTAAGGCTTAAGTGTATGCTGAGCAAATATGACTACCATCTCACAAAGTGTTTGTTATCTGCGGTCGTGGAGTTATTAATGTAGATGGGTGCTGGAATGACTCCCAGAGAGTTTTCATACACTAGTACTCCTCATTTCTCCTCCCCAGGGGTGTTGTTAGCCTGCGTGTCCCCTGGCAGCTCACTCGACATAATGAGGCTGACAGACCTAAACAAACTCAGGTGGAGAGCATGGTTAGACAAAAAATATCAAGTATAGTCATAAGAGATGGAGGAATGAGGTGAGGTGAGCAACCTGCAATGTCTGGCAAAGACGTACGGCTGCTGCTGTAGTGTCTGTGGCTAGATGTGATAGAGCATGAGTCATAACACTTCTTTGTTTCCCATCTGTGTATTCCTATCATATTCTTTATTTCCTTTTATTTTGTGCCTTTTTCTGCTCGGCTGTACACAGATGCAGCTGTATAAAGGCACAGGGTTATAACTGATTGAAAGAAAGTGCACTCTGCTATCCCCCTTTTTTTTTTTTTATTCCTTTTTTCACTCTCTTTATCTTTTGCTTCTCTGTCCCTCTCCCTCTCCCTCCCCAGGTGTGCTGGTTGCTGGGGCTAAATGATGAACACAACCACAGTGTCTGCTGTCTCTAATAGGGACATTATGCAGGAGGATGGGAGAAGCACTCACACCAGGCTCGTAAATCACATAGACTCCTGTAGAGAGACTCACTGCAAGGCCTCACTGCTCCACTAACCCTGCAACAGATACACAAATATAAACTGAAAATCTACTCAGACACACACCCATGCACATATGCAAACACATATTGAGCATTTGCATACATAGACACGAGAATACAAATTAACGCACTCGCACAAGCCGCGCTTGTGCCGTGACTGCACACTCCATTTACCTGACCCCCAGTGCGCAGTCACCATTTGCCATGTAACTACTGAGACAAAATTCACTTACATCTGTCCAGTGACAGCACCTCTGTAGGACAGTGTGCCACACCAAGAGCTTGTGTCAATGTGATTGAAGTTTGACAGAGGAGTTAAAGCATTATTAGCACTCCCTGTCACAGCCCAGCTCACACAGAGGCCTGCCAGTGGCACAGGTGAGGTAAACACAGGCCCCATTTAGCATATTACCCATCAGTCAACACGACAGGCAAAGGAGATAAAGAAATGCACACCCACTGTGAGTGGGAAAACACGCAAATCCAGTCTGCTCTATCTCATAAGGAGGGCTATATGAAGGTATTTTGACAGATGTGTGCTCAGGCATCCCACACTCGCATACCCACAGCCATTCATACCCACACAGAAAGAAATGGCATGCAGAAACACATTCCAGTGAACACACACAGGTTGATGACAGAAGAGACATTACTCAAAGTGAAACATCTCCAGAAGAGAAGTGCTTCACACAGCTAATTGACTGTGATGAACCAGCACTAGTATGCTTTGATCCTTTGTATTCTTATTTATCCCTTAATTTTCACTTTATTTACACAAATGGAATATTAAAAATTCCACATAACTGGGCATTTCTTTATGTAAGCCTCAAATCCTTCAATATATCCCCAACCGCAGAAGCGAGACTTATTGCTTCCACGAATATGCTAATCTGAAAGCTGGGGAATTTTATTTGCAATCTCTTTTTATATAACTATCATGTTACAATAACATATTCCATCTGAAACTGTGAAAATGAAAACAAAAAAAGGCTCAGATCTGAGGTACAACTAATTTTCTAAGGATGAGTTCTCACAGTGGTAAGCTCCTAACAATCAGCATCTTACCAAGAGGCGTCACAGAGCCGTGATGTGGCAACAAGGACTTAGACAACAGATCTGTTTGGATGACAGACAGTCAGCTGACACAGTGGGAAGGAGTCCCGTTAAAACGCCCTCTCGTTGGGATACCATAAACTAAATTGACCCCTACAGACTTAGGCAAATGTTGATAACCATAACTTTTCTCCATTTTTTAACTGCATATCAGATATGAATATAATTACGAATATATGACAACATATACAGATACACATGCTGACAGGTGAGTTCTTAATAAGTGACAGGCTAGAGGAGCCCTTTGGTTTCACTATGCCTATTAACTGTGACACAATGGCAGACAAGTAGGATGTAAGAAAAAAAATGCAGGTGTGTTATATAAAAAAAAAAAAAGCGAGGCAGGCTGACAGAACGTTTGATAAGGCAGATAAAAGGGAGACAGCACGCATGCATACTCTAACCGCAATATTTATACGGTCTGCTGGTATTTGTCTTACATCTTTGAAATGGCACAAAGCAACCTTTATCATCCCTGAAGATAATGGATTGTGAACACAAAACCTCCTCCTCGAACCTCGTCATCTCGCCTTCCCTTACTTGCCGTCGTCAACAGACACAAACGTACACACAGCAGCACAGACACACGCACACACACACACACACACACACACACACACACACACACACACACACACACACACACACACACACACACACACACACACACACACACCTCTCTGTCAACACTCCCCAAGGCAGTAGCGTTAATTCCTCTCAGCCTATTCTCAGTCACACATGGCTGTGGAGGCAGTCACCAGCGGAGCCTCACTGCTAGATTAACCTTTGCTCCTGCCACAGATCTGTTTTTCAGAGGGACCGGCAGTCGGACAGGGTCCGCGGCTGGCAGATACTAACTCATTGTCAGAACACTGTCAGCACCAGGCCCTGCATTAGCAGCTTTTGAAGAAAGGGACCGTTGACATGGGCAGGATGCCAGCCATGAGGAAAAACAGACCTACTGCCCCACGCAGTTCTTAACCTGACCTCTCCACTCAGGATGTGGGAAAGGGTGGAAGAATGTGAGCGTGTGAGCTGTCCCGTGAACATGCGTGCACATGTGTGGTAGGGAAAGCTGAAATGTTTTCACTATGCTTCAGCAAATGTGTAGTTTGACTAGTGATAAAATACATGATATGAGGAGGAAACAAAAAAACACAGTAACGTTCTAACTAGTTTTAAGTCGATGAATTTAAAAGTGAAAGCTTATCAGAATGTCAACATTTTTACATTTGACATGTACCTTTTGACTACAATAAAACTGAAATGTTTCATAATTAAATTTTAAAAAAAAATCAGTATCTGTTCTTCAAACTCCCATGGGAATAACTTTAAAGGAATAAGTACAACAAAGTCACGTTTTCAGATTATCAAAACTCAGTATTGATTGTTCACTTATGTAATTATATTTAATTAAACAAAAGCCAAACATCTGGACTTTGGAAACTTAAAATCATGTAACACAAAACCTGAAAAATAAAAATAAGTCAAGTCAAGTCAAGTCAAGTTTATTTATAAAGCACGTTTAAAAACAACAGCAGTTGACCAAAGTGCTGTACATTTAAGATAAATAAAATAACTTAAAACACAATGTAAAAGAGATAGTTAAAACAGGAAGCATAAAATTATAAAAACAAAAATAAAAATAAAAGAAAACAACATCAGTAATGTATCCAGTACTCATTTTGATTTAAAAGCCAAAGAATAAAAATGGGTTTTCAAACGAGATTTAAAGATGTCAACTGTAGGGGAGGTCCTGATGTGAAGGGGCAGCTTGTTCCATAATTTCGGAGCAACGACTGCAAAAGCCCGATCATAAAGCAACCGATTGCCTCAGTTGCATTGAGTACTGCTAAATTTACCAGCTTGAGTAAATTCCTTGAGTTAATTAGTATTTTCTTGGCTTCTGTCAATAACAACCCGTACTATTAATATTTAAAAAAATATTAAAAGAAATAATCACGTACTTTTGCGTACTTTTGATTATATGAAGAGCAAATTTGTTTAAATTACACTGTAAACTATTCTAACTCTAAAATTCTAAAATGTACATTTATCACTGTTGTATTTCTATTAGTTTTCAATACCTGCTTAGCCAACATTCACATTAAAAACAATGACTATCACAAATTTGTTGTAGTCCAGTTATTGCGACAGTGATACGGTGAGCCAGGGTCTTGAGTCTGTAAGTTGGGCAACAGTTTACCATCTTCCAGACCAAGCAAAAATCTTCTGAATGAATGCAGCGTTGATCAGTCTCTTGGGATAATGCAAGTGTAGCGCATAAATCCGTCCAAACATTACCAGGATGTTCATCAGCAATTCTTGAGAGACCATCCACAATGTCTCTTTCAGTGATGACGGACTTTCACAGGCTGGTAATGAACTGGGTCACAGTCATGGATTATTATAACGAGGGCCACTGCAAGATCTCAGATCTGGCTCATCAGACCGGTGCTGAATGAACGAGAAAGCGAAAGTGATCTCAAACTGATCTACTAATCTACAAGATGATTTATTTTTTTTTAAATCATCTCTACAGTTCAATTAAATATTGCCTTTTCATTAGAAAGGCTGTTTACACTAGTTGTGACCTGAAGAATTCTGCAAAGTTTGCATACTTTCATGTATTCAAAACATCACCCAGCATCTTTTGGTTTGCAGGAGTCACGCTTAGAAGATTTTTATATTTTAGTTACAACTCAGAGCAAACTGAGAGCAAACTAGATATATACATGAATAGGTAAAGAAAAAGTATCTCTCTCTTTTACACAATTCATCACTTCTATTGGCAAATATTAAACTTAAGTATATGCATAAAAAATGTTTTATTAATTTTCTGTATATTATATATATATAAAAATAAATTCAGTTCATTTGTATTGCAATGAAGAAACGCTCACTAAATCTCTCTAAATCACACAAACTCAAATCCTGGACAGGTCACCAGGCACAAATCCTGTGTATCAAATCTTCTATTTGTTGAGGAAGATCGAGCCTATTGTACAATGTGTCGGGCATGTTCTGTTGGAAACTCTTTGGACACTGGAACTCTGAATACACCTACAGTACATTAAAGAAGAGCAGAGGTCCAAAACAGCAAAATCAATGAGCCAGTTTAATTTAAATAAAATTTGAATTTAAATAAATTTAACTGAACTATGTTAAAGTGACAATTGTAGCTCTTCTCAATATATGTATAGTATATACTATAGTATAATAGTGTAGTAGTATTTGTTCCTCCATTCAAGCCCAAATTTTGACCCATCAGCACCCTCCCTGTGGTGAGGATAAGAACCTACAGTAAACTGCTCATCACCAAAATTAATAAAGTAGGTTGCACATTTGGTTTATAGTAATATCAGATATATTTGGAAGAGGCTCAAGTCCAAAACATGAATTCTCATTTTCATAAAGGTTGCTTAAAACTTGTTTTCCTGAAGAAAAACGATTACAAGAATTTTTCTTTTCAAGGCAATTCTGGATTGCTACCATTCCTTGCTTTCATTGAGCAGATATGTGCAGCAACAGAGAAGTTTAGGCATTTCTCTACATGGTCTAAAGGTTAACTTCTCTTTGGTTTAACCATGTCATTATGTCACCTACCAAACAATTACACCTGGCATTTTTCATCAGCTTTCAGTCCTTCATTAACTCCTTTCCCTTAAATTTAAAAGATTATATCAGAGTACAATCTGTCTCTCTGTGTGTCCAAAAAACACACCTCCAAATAACACATTACTAATTAGCTGCTAGCTAACAGCACCACTGAGTAAGAACTGCTTTGCTGACATCTTCCTAAAATGGCTTAAAGAAAGTGAAACTTAAAGAAATAAGAAGACTTATGGGATACAGTGAAAGCAGAGCCACCTTATGGCAGGGCCTTCTGTGCTTTCCTGACTCTTGAATCCCAAGATGCCTTAGGTGTTTGACAGGAAATTACCTTAATAGTGGAGTCTCTTGTTTGATAATTTGAAAATATAAATTAAAAAGCTAAGCGTAAAAAGTCAATTGACTTTAAGGCTTGTAATTGGTACAGATATAAAGAAAAATCCAATATACAGTTATATGATTCATTAAATTAATCTTTTGAAGTCATAAATTCTTTAAAAAATGTTTTATGTAATTTTTCAAACAAGTTTAAAGAATGATAATTTGTTAAAGAGTGTGCAGAATGGAAGTTTAGGAGCCTTCACACTAGCGCTGTCAAAAGGTCTAGGTGACATTTTTGCGACCCCCTTATTTCAAGAAAGGACTCTCTGAAGAGGCAAGAAAAGCATATATTTCTAATTGAATACATACTCTTAGCTTGCCTAAGTTTTTTCAGGGCCACAGGAAGTTCAGAATTTAAGATATAAAGGTCCGAAAATGCTTCCAAGCCACTTTTTTTGACCACAGAAAAAAGGGCCAAAAATAGCCTAAAAAATATCTCAGTTTCCAAAAGAAAACCCTGAATGCAGCACACGGCTTTGTTAACACCAGCAACCAACCAGAAGGCTGCATCACAGTCACGTGACCGACTGCAACTCATACGTGCAACCTTCACAAAATGGGGCCAAACGAAATGTCCAGGATGATCCTAGCTGGGGTGAGTTTCAGTGTTCTGGTGAGAACTGGTGGGGTTTCGAGACCTGTTTGATTTTAAAGAAAACTGCAAAAACGTTATTTTTGTATAGAGATACTGAATAAAATTCCAACGGGAAAGGGTTCAAATCTAATATGAAAGGGGTGAAATAATATATAACTGAAATTTGGGGTAAAAAAAACTTTTAATTCATAAATTTGACATTGACAGAAAGCTTGTAGAATGCTTAGGAATAAGGTAAATATGGTTTAGTTTTAGTTACAATCCCAACTCTGTGCAAGGAATCTGCTGAAATGTAGCACTGCGGGTCAATTGAGGTAAACAGTCAGCTGGGCACGTACCAACCAAATCTGGCTTATTGATACTGGTATGTACGTGTTGAAAATTTCATAATGTTTATTTGGTGTAAAAATATTGTAATGATCCATGATGGACGTTATTGCTAAATGTGTGTCACAGTTATTGTTCTCTTTAAGTTAGGTTGTTTTGGGGTTGAACCGGAAGGAGATGTGGGGGGTCGCTCTTGGGAGGGAGGTCTCTTTTTTTCTTGTGTGAGTTAGAGTTGGCTGTATCCGGCGAGAGCTGTTCTGTGTGTGTCCGGCCTGATTAAATGGTGTTAGTAACGAAACCTCTGCCTGGTGCTTGGGTGACATAACGGAACGTTACACTGGTGTCAGAAGCTTAAACTACGGACTACCACGCCTGGATCTATTACCAGCGGCTCTGCTCACGGCTCAGGGACACAACTCCCGATTATGCGGAGGAACACTGTTAAGAAGGAGGAGCAGGAGATGGATATCCGACCCGCTCGCAGCGTGAGGGAAGCGGCGCTCCAGCTGGCTGCTAAGGCTGGGTTCTCCCCAGGTTTGTCTCGGCTGGAGGGCCGTTCGCGCCATGATCGCCATTTCGGCGGGACGGAGCGGAGGTCATGTGATGTAAACAATGATGGCAGCGCCCATGCACAGCCGGCTACGGTAAACATAAAGACACCCAAGTTCAGCGGTAAGACGCCGTGGGAAGTGTTTATTGCTCAGTTTGAACTATTAGCTGCTGCAGCTGGCTGGTCTGTCGAACATAAAGCATTGCAATTAGCTCTGTGCCTGTGTGAGGATGCAGCAGCATGCCTGCTGCTGCTGAGTGAAAGAGAGAGGGGAGACTATACTGCTCTAGTTGGGGCACTCCAGAGACGGTTTGGGCAGTATAACCAGCCTGTGCTACTGAGGTCAGAGTTTCACAACAGACGGAGACTGCCTGGAGAACCGCTGCGTATCCTGGCCCATGACATTGAGTGCCTCTGCAGGCGGGCCTATGACAACATGCCCCTTGCAGTGCAGACAGAGCTCGCCCGTGATCAGTTCCTACAGGCCCTCAGTCCCAAAGAGCTCCGTATTCAGACACAGCTTGCTCGTCCAACCACACTCAGTGCAGCTCTGGAGTTGGCGTTGGAGAGGGAGATGCTGACAGGACCTCCTGGAGGGGCTGAGGATTCACCAGTGGTCAGAGCAACATCTGCACCTGCTGAGCGGACGGAGAGGCAGGGGGGACCACACAGCATGACCCAGGCGGCTGCTCTTCAGTCACCTTCTCCCCGTGCTGGCACACGCCGCCGACCACAAAGCTGCTGGGGATGTGGACAAGCTGGACATCTCATCAGGCAGTGCCCCAGGTTTGCAGCGGCGCAGGGAAACGGTCAGGGGCCCGTGTAGGTGGGAGTACACGGGCCGTCGTGACCAACACCCCCACACCACCCACATTGTCACCTGGCATGGTCATTACTGTAGGCTGGACCCAAGTTGGTGACTTTTGCCACATTCCGGTGGTGGTTGATGGGGTATCCTGCACAGCACTCCTCGACACAGGGTCCAACACAACACTGGTCCGACCTGACATCATTCCAGCTGGGACTGCCATGCAAACAACCAATGTGCAGCTTAAGACAGTGACTGGTGACCTGGCCCCCATAAAAGGGAGGGGGATGTTTCAGTTTAAGGTTGGAGACCTAACCATGCCTTTTGCTGCCTGGGTGGCTGACGTCCAGGATGCCTGCATCCTGGGGCTGGACTTTTTACGAGCCATTGATGGTGTGCTGGACCTCGGGGAAGGCTGTCTGTTACTCCCGGGAGGAGAGAGGGTGCAGCTTAAACCCCCACCTTTAAACCCATCCCCTGCTGTAATAGCGGCTTGCACCTCGGAGTCCCCTGTATTACCACTAGTTGAACAGCGAACTGATGAAGAGGAGAGGCTGTCAGCAGTGAGAAACGTCTGGTCCAGGAACTGTGAGGGCCTGACTCAGCAGCAGCAAGGAAGTCTATGGCAGGTGCTCTTGGACTTTAAAGACATTTTTGCCCTCACAGAGTGTGATGTAGGCCTGACACACTTGGTGGAACACGTTATTGACACTGGGGATGCTCGTCCTGTTAAAATGCGTCCTCGTCGCCTTCCTCTGGCTCATCAGGAGGCGGCTGACCAAGAACTGCGTGAGATGCTAAAGATGGGCATCATAGAGCCATCTGAAAGTCCCTGGGCATCTGCTGTGGTGATGGTGCCCAAGAAGAACAGTCCACGAATGCGCTTCTGCGTGGACTACAGGCCACTTAATAAAGTTACTAAAAAGGACTCTTATCCCCTTCCCAGAATCGATGAGTCTCTCGACCTGGTGGCAGGGTCTTCCTGGTTCTCCACTCTGGACCTGCGAAGTGGTTACTGGCAGGTGCCTCTGTCCCCAGACTCTAGACCAAAGACGGCCTTTTGCACGAACAGGGGAATGTGGCAGTTCAGAGTCCTGAGCTTTGGCCTGTGCAACGCCCCAGCCACCTTTGAGAGACTTATGGACGGTGTGCTGGCTGGTGTCCCAAGACAGCAGTGTCTGGTCTACCTGGACGACCTCCTGGTGCATGGGACCTCTTTTGAAACCACCATGGATACCCTGAGACAGGTAATGGAGAGAGTAAGGGCCGCAGGCCTTAAGCTGCAGCCGGACAAGTGTCACTTCATGAGGAGGGAGGTGGAGTTCCTTGGTCACAAGTTGGGTCGGGAGGGCATCAGCACTTTGGAGGAAAAAGTGCAGACCATTAGGGACTGGCCCACTCCCGCAGACCAGGTGCAACTAAAAAGCTTCCTGGGACTGGCGTCATATTACAGGAGGTTTGTAAAAGGCTTCTCCTCCATAGCTGCACCACTCTTTCGCCTGCTGCAGAAGGATCACGACTTCAGCTGGACCCAAGACTGTCAGCAGGCATTCGACACCCTGCGCAGATCCCTGACGGAGTCTCCGATCCTTGCCCCACCTGACCCCGCACTACCATTTGTCCTGGACACAGATGCAAGTAGTGTGGGACTGGGAGCCGTGCTGTCGCAGGTCGGACCTGAAGGTGAGAAGGTGGTGGCATACTTCAGCCGGGTCCTGAATAAGAGTGAGCGACGCTATTGTGTCACACGGCGAGAGCTCCTGGCTGTGGTGATGGCAGTGAGACACTTTAAGTACTACCTATGTGGCACGCCTTTTATCATCAGGACTGATCATGCCGCCCTCCAGTGGCTTATGTCTTTCAGAGAACCAGAGGGGCAGGTGGCTCGTTGGCTGGAGGAGCTCCAGGCCTTTAATTTCACTGTGGAGCACAGAGCAGGGGCACACCACTCCAATGCGGATGCACTATCCCGCCGCCCATGTGCCGCGACAGGCTGCCGCTATTGTGGGAAGCGGGAGGAGAAGGAGAGGGAACTCACAGCAACAGATAATCCTGCACAGCTCTCCTGCAGGGCACTCCTAGTGGTGGACATGGCAGAATGGAGGGCCCAGCAGGAGCAAGACACCGACCTGCTACCAGTACTACGATGGCTTGAGAACGAGCAGCGACCTAACTGGGATGAGGTTACCGGGCTCTCTATCGCCACCAAAGGGCTGTGGGCCAAGTTCAATGCTCTAAGGTTGGACAAGGGAGTGCTGCAGCGCGGCTGGAAAGATCCTGCTACAGGTGAGGAAAGGTGGCAAGTTGTGGTACCCAAGTCGCTAAGGCCAGCGGTGCTGGAAGCCTGCCATGGGAGTAGAGGCGCTGCCCACTTTGGCGTGTCAAAGACCCTTCGCCGCCTGCGCCAGGGTTACTATTGGGGCCAGCAGCGTAGAGATGTGGAGGGCTTCTGCCGAAGCTGTGACTCCTGTGCCGCCCACAAAGGTCCGCTGGACCAGTCCCGTGCTCAACTTCAACAGCAACCGGCAGGTGCACCGATGGAGCGAGTGGCTGTGGACATCATGGGGCCATTTCCCCGGACTGATAGGGGAAACCGCTATGTGGTTGCTGCTATGGACTATTTTACCAAATGGCCGGAAGCATACGCCATCCCGGACCAGGAGGCGGAGACAGTGGCTGACACATTAGTGGAGGGAATGCTCAGCAGATTTGGAACGGCAGGGGTTCTTCACAGTGACCAAGGCCGTAACTTTGAGTCCAGGGTGTTTGCTGCCATGTGCGAACGCCTTGGAATTCAGAAGACCCGCACCACGCCACTCCACCCCCAGAGTGATGGCCTGGTGGAAAGGTTTAATAGGACACTGGCCCAGCAGTTAGCCATCATCACGTCAGAACACCAGCGTGACTGGGACACTCACCTCCCACTCATCCTAATGGCCTACAGGTCGGCCGTCCAGGACTCCACCCAGTGCACACCCGCCCTGCTCATGTTAGGGAGAGAACTAAGGACCCCTGCTGAACTGGCTTTTGGGAAACCTCCTGATGCTCCGGATGCGCCACCGGGTCAAAGCTATGCCAGGAAGCTGCAGGACCGACTGGAGTCGGCGCATTCCTATGCTCGGGACCAGCTGGCAAAGGCGGGACTGCGGCAAAAGAGAAACTACGACCTGACTACTAAAGGGAGGCACTTCCGTGCTGGAGAGCTGGTGTGGGTCTACAGCCCGAAGAGAAAAAAAGGACGGTGTCCTAAACTGGACAGCAACTGGGTTGGACCCTGCAGTGTCCTGGAACGAGTTGGGGAAGTGGTTTATAGAGTACAGTTACCACCTAGAGGCAGGAAAGTGGTCCTGCACAGAGACAGGATGGCCCCTTATAAGGGTCGTTCTCCTTCCCCTTTCTCTGAGGGATGCGTGCAAATCCCCCACACTCCAGCTCAGCTGGACTCCCAGCTGGACATGGCTCCCTCCCCATCCCCTTGTTCTCCCCCTCAGTTTCCTGTAGTTCATGCCACCCCTCGGAAGCCAAAGAGGCGACGTCAACTGCCTCCCCGCCTCAGAGACTGTGTTTTTCCCTCGAGGACGAGGAACTTTTTGTTGGGGGAGCAGTGTAATGATCCATGATGGACGTTATTGCTAAATGTGTGTCACAGTTATTGTTCTCTTTAAGTTAGGTTGTTTTGGGGTTGAACCGGAAGGAGATGTGGGGGGTCGCTCTTGGGAGGGAGGTCTCTTTTTTTCTTGTGTGAGTTAGAGTTGGCTGTATCCGGCGAGAGCTGTTCTGTGTGTGTCCGGCCTGATTAAATGGTGTTAGTAACGAAACCTCTGCCTGGTGCTTGGGTGACATAACGGAACGTTACAATATTTAAAATCCCAACAAGCAGACCTGAACAGTGGCAATTACAAGTTGAACCACTTATCACTGTTTGAGTGGCCGCTTGACCAATTCTATAGCTATTAGCTAAGTGCTGCCAGTATCTAGTAAAAATCTAAATTAACCCAGATATTATATTAAAATAAACATACTTTTTATGTTTGAGATCAAATTTACCCCAGAAATCAAAACCTTCAAAAAATGTCTCCAAATGAAATAAATAAGAGCTACTTTCAACTGCTCTCTTGCCACGAGGGGTCGTAAAAAGCAGCAGGTACTTAATTTGCAAAGCAGTTGAAGTTAGTAAAAAATAAGTTCAGCTAACTGAAATGGAAGAAAATGTTAGAAGAACTTAAACTATTTTAGCAGATATTTTTAAAGATAAACTTTAAACTATTTTATACTACTACTACACAACTACATTTGGTTTACAATGTCCATATAGTGCATAATGTCTGATCCTGTATCTTTATGTGCTCCTACAGTCTGTGTTGCATTTATTTAAAGGAAAAGGTCACATGTCACAGTGAGTGCAATGGGTATGTGCTGGAGAAATACAGCCACTGGAGCTCAAGTTGGACAGTTTAAACAGAAGCAACTAATTAGGAGCTTATAAAAACAAATAACTTAGCTAGCTCTTAGCTAGAACTTAGTCAGCTCTATTATGATATCATCACACTACAAAAAAAAAAAAAAAAAAAAACAGTAGCTGGAGACTGGTGGACACGACGCAGACTGTTGCTGGCTACATAGGCTACACAAAACTTCACATTAAGCAGAAATTCACAACTATTGCTACAAATTCACTGCTACTACTTAAATTCATAGCCCAGCTAGAACCTTGTTCTCCACGGTTTCTCCAGACCGTTTCATGTTTATCACATGTTCTTAGGGTGAGTCTGCTCTCAGCTGTGAAAAGCACAGGGTGCCAGTGGTGGACCTGCCAGTTCTGTTATTCGATGGTAAATGCCAGTTGGGCTCCATGGTGCCAGGCACTGAGTACAGGGCCCACTAGAGGACCTTAGACCCTCAGGCCACCCTCATGAAGACTGTTTCTGATTGCTTGGTCAGAGACATTCACACCAGTGGCCTGCTGAAGGTCATGTTGAAGGGCTCTGGCAGCGCTCATCCTGTTCCTCCTTGCACAAAGGAGCAGATACCGGTCCTGCTGATGGGTTAAGGACCTTCTATGGCCCTTTCCAGCTCTCGTAGAGTAACTGCCTGTCTCCCGGAATCTCCTCCAATCTATTGAGACTGTGCTGAAAGACACAGCAAACTTCCTGGCAATGGCATGTGTTTATGTGCCATCCTGGAAAGTTGAACTACCTGTACAAATTCTGTAGGGTCCAGATATCACTTTAAAACGTGTTGAAATCTTGTTGCGTTTATGAAACAGGCATCAATTATTTGCAAACTTTTGGAAACCCCACCGGGCAACCTATGTAATTGCCATGTGATCAAATGAGGTCACCCAGCGATCGATAATGTTGCAAAGTCAATCTCTGGGTGACCAGTTACCACAACTATGGTTGAAAAAATTCAGTGCAATCACCAGGCAACCACTGACTTTCCATAGTCGCAAGGGGGTTTTATTTTTCCTCGAGTGTGACTGAACCATTCCTCATCTTTCTTTGTTCATAGTTTTAGGACCTGGACAGAAATACAGTAAACACAAGCGTAACACATGAGCTTTCGTCATGATCTGCGGTTCAACTAATTGAGTGATCCAGCAGTAGAACTAAGTGAGTGAAACTAAAGAATCAACTGGATGTGAAGTATTTGCTTTGCTGTAAAAAAAAAATCAATGCTAAATGCCTTTCACCATAATCAATAGAATACACTTACAATGCTCTCTGACTGGTCTACATTCTCACTTACAGCATTCACTTACAGTAAGTCGAGACGATTACCTGTTGTGTTGCAGCGATGATAAAATAAATGGGTTAGACTTTCAAACACATCTTTTAACTCAATAGACTAAAGGAGACTTCACAGAGCAGAGAGATGATTACGAAATGGATTGAGAAACAATAAGAATGGGAAAGTGTGTGATAAAGAAACAACATGATAGACCTTCAGAAATACTGTTCCACAGTTTTGATGGAGATACTGGCCTTTCCTGGCACAGTCTTTAACAAAGCAGCAACAGCACAATAGATGACTAATTTCCTGAAAGCGAAGAATGGTCAGGTGCTTATGAACATTCCAGTTTAACCTGCCTTGGTTCTAATTTGCCAAAACCTTGTTAAAATGATTTATAATACAGAGGAGGGAGCAGAGGGATAGAGCAGGGGGCAGCTGCCAGCAGCTTTGTACCTCATTGTGTGGTTTGAATAACACAGAATGGCAAGATAGTACCAAACAAAAGCAGAACAGGAAAAGACCACTGAGAGTTCCTTTCAACCCGTGTCTCTTTCGTTCCGCCCCAACCCTTTACTCGCTACCATGTCACACAGGTGAAGCTTTTTGCTCTGCTGCTTAACCAGTGAAAAGACATTCTAGCCGGTGAGGTTCCCAAGTGGGTAATGTACTCTTTAGAGCACCTTATTCTCAACTAAGAGCAGTTTGGGGCTGAACTGCTTGTAACAGCAGGCTCAGCCTAGAAATTGAGCAGGCAGGATGTGGGACTTGTCGGCCTGGCAGTTGGAGACTGTGAGTGAAAAAGTGATTTGGGTTTTAATGAAGCACTGATGAATGGGTCTCAGACTCCGGCAGCAATAACTCAAGGCCCAGGCGGAGACACACGCCTGGCAGGGATAAGAGCAGCACACTGCTGGTTCACGGCAGGGCCACGTTATCCTCACACTTCTTAGTTGGACTAGATAAACATATATCGTTTAACATGTCATTTGTATAGGAGCAAAGGTGGTTTGCTTTGATTCTTGAGTGCATATTTTATACATTAAAATATCTACATATATACCCAATACTCTGTGGGTATAGACAAATATATGTAGGCGTATATTGTATGTTCATGAAAATGCAGCCATGCAGCCAAAAAGCACATTAAAAGTTCTGCTTATTATGACAAAACCAGTGCCCAATAACTGTTCCTCATTACAGAGAATATAGAAAAATCAAAGCACATTATATTTATTATGCTTCTTGAGTTATGGCATCTTTTATAGTCTATTCAATAAAATCATCACAATATTGCTCTTAGTCATATATAGCCACAGATGATGTATTTTCCATTTATGAGCAGCAGTATATTATGAGCAGCTGTAGAGGAGACGTTGTTGAGGTTCTGACACTGAAAGATGTCACATTTTGTTGCTACATATCCAAAGAAAGGGCATGTGAAGCTGTGGAAGATTTGAATACCATGATATGGATAACAAGATTAAATTCATCTCTGTGTGGTGACCTTGTCCAGTACTTTCCGTCAAGTGTGTCCTGTAAAAACTGCAAACTCATCAGTAAAATAAGCAAATATAATTACAGTAAGTACAATAAAATAGAGAAACTGTGTTTTGTGTTTGTTTTTTTTTTGCAAAGAATTTGTGAAGAGTGGGTAATGCATGTGTTTCTGTTTGAAACACTATGCACTCCAATATAATACAAAACTGTCATCCAGTTGTTCAGTCTCTTTCTTTACTGTTGTCCATTGGCCTGATTAAATTATGTTGCTTTTCACAATCATAGTGGTGCCACTCATAAGGCATAATCATGCTCATATGCCTAAATGCCCCCTTGGCGTCAGTTTTGTTACATGCAGATTAACCAGTCAGTGGCACATTGTACACAATATAGGCAGCCAGGGAGCCCTCTAGAAATAAGTGGCACAAAGTGATCTCAACAGCAATTCGCCCGAAATGCTCACCGTAGCTCTCAAGACTCAAAGACCTTCTAGCATAAAGAAGAGGACAAAAAAAAAAAAAAAACCTCTTGAGTGAACAGCCTGAAAAACAAGGAAGTAGAAGTGGAAGGTCAAAGTAAAAGTAATGGAGAAGTGCTAGTAATAATTTTATGATTTTTTATTCTGTTATGTTCTGTGTGTACAATGAACAAGTGGGGAGATCCTGAAAGCAAGCCTTCACTTAGATGAAAATAGGTAAAGGACAGCTTGAAAATGTGTAACTGTAATCTTAACTATATCCACTGAGCTGTCATAAAGCCAAAACAAGAGCAATGAGGTGAACTAGCTCACTTTTATTTGTTGCTAAGATTAACAGATGAAACCGTTTTTTTGCACAGATTTTGGCTTTTTCACGGCTGGAAAACTTCTAATGATCATAGCAGTACAAAGGCATGAACACACACACACACACACACACACACACATATACACAAACTCACACACAAGCACACACTCACTCTCTGGCACGAAACTTTCCACTTTTAATCATAAGCTACCATATGTCTCCTTTATAGATCCCCTGTGGTGTCACTCTGAGCCAGGCAGCACAGCTTTTGGGGAGTCCACCTGCGATGGGTCTAAATCCAGCAATGCAACTCGGGTGTTGTGCTGAAACTTCTCTACTTGGTTTCACAGTGGCCCAAAGCCAGTGCTGAGAGTCATACTCAGTTCACAAAAGAGCTGGTGGGGAGGTGTGTGTGTGTGTGTGTGTGTGTGTGTGTGTGTGTGTGTGTGGGGGGGGGGGGGGGGGGGCAGCAAAAAACAAAAAAAACAAAAAAAACACAAGCTCATGAATACTTATGCCTTAGTAATTAAACTCTTCCGGCCACACTCTGCTCTCTTTTCCTCCCACTGTTTCTCTTTTCTTTTTGCCCTTCGCAGTCTCACAGAAACACACACACACACCTTTCTCCGTCTAAAGGACGGAGCAGACTGGAAAACAGACGGATGCTCGATTGCACCAAGGCTATCAGGTATTCCAAGACAAACCTTGGACGCCTTTACTATGCAGCACCTGTGCCAGCAGCAATGCACATCTGCTTTGCATCTGCTCATTTCAGGTGATTAGCTAGATGATACGGTGTATTCATACACTTTCTAAGTGCTACCCTGCAGTAACAGTACCTGGTGTCTCCCTAGATTATAAACACCACTTACCCAAAACACACTACTTAGAAATAAGTGGTGTTGTAAAGCCAAAATAAGTGTAAAATTCATGTTCCCCATCTGCCCTGTTAGGCTTGTTTAGAACAATAAAAAACAAATATATCTTGTTGTTTCTTCGTTGTGCCTGGCCTTGGAATCCTAACTCTTCTGCATGCTTAAGAATAACCTGTCAGACTTGACACCTACTTCAGAGCAATGATGACCCAACAGGCAAACAAACACATGCAAGACTGACTCAATAATCAGCCCACATACCAGCAAAAGACAGCAGTGGAAATTAATTCCTAGTTTCAGTAGCGGTGTCAAATTGTGTTAATCTCCAGAACCTGACATTTTAAATCCTTACGTTTCCTGTTCTGTTTTTTTTTTTTTTCCTTCTTCTTCGTTCCCTGTATGAATGTCAGCACAGCTACGAAGCGGACCTGCAAAGCATCCATCTTTTAGGCTGTTTAGTTAAGCGACAGGGACGGCAAGACAAAGCATCCAAATATCCAACATTTCAAATATCAGGTTAGGTCAGATTAAATATATTCATGCCAAAATGTGGACCGAGGGGACAAAAGCAAATGCTCTCAGTGTTAATATAACCACAGGTTCATGAAACCAGAGTTGCACTTGAGACTGAGTGTGTCTAGATCGCCTTTGTGTGTGCACTATAGAGAGCATTATGGGCATTTATAATAAACATTATTAAACAGTTACAACAACAACAACAACAAAACACAATGCAGTGTTAAGGTATGAATTTATAGGAATCCAAATTGACAGTCACAGACAACCGGTGCTGGATAATTTGCAATTAATATCAGTAATTGAAGCAATTAACTTTGTTTTGTTGTGGAAAGGAGACCATTTAGACACTCATGCGTGCAAGAACACACAAACACACTGCCTCACTTCTCAGACGCAAACACAAAACATGCACTCAATCTCTCTCTCTCTCACATACAGACACACACACACACACAGATACACACACAGATACAAGCATGCTTTCATTAAGGCGCTCAGTGATGGCTCAGCTTCAGCTCACAGTGGGTTCTTTATTTCTGCTTCTTAGTCTATTCTAAATATAATGCTGATATGCTAAAATCAGCATGTATAGTAATTGACAAGAAGACTTTCCATTCAGATTAATATTTAACAAACTGTAAAAAGGCATTCCAAAAAAATCTGTTGTCTCTCTCATTGCCACAATGTACCAGATGGCGGTCCTCTCACTCCTTTGTTAACACATTTTCTTTTGTGTTATTTTTGTGTCTGTTCTACCTCACTGTACCAATAAAAAAGATGAGACAAAGCAAGCTAAAAGCATCCGCCCCTCTCTCTTTTTTTTTTTAACAATGGCTGCTCAGATAACTAACTTGGAGTCTTTCATGTTGTAATACAAATGTCTGCCCAGTCTTCAGGGTGAATTTTTCAGTGCACCTGCTGAGATGGGAATAGCCGCATGGGCAATGGAGCAAGTGGATCAAGTGCATTCCAATTATACAAGTAGGGAGAGAAAGTAATACTTTTATAACATTTTGCATGTTTAAAACTAGTCAGATGGCTGTTTAGGTGGTGTCAATGGAAAGGAAAGGAAATTTAAATTGTTACTTAAATTAGAGCTCTTTAGATCTGATAAGCTTATATCCTGAACAATATTTATTTGGCTTAGCATCTAATTTTAGATAAATTTCACAAATTATTAAAAAGGTGCTATATTGCAGTATAAGGTCAGTCAAAGCTATACAGCTAACATGAGATGGTCACTTGCCTCACTACCTGTATGCTGGCTGTGTCTCTTCTATTTTGAGTCTCTTGCCCTGGGGACACCAACTCTAACATCTGGGACTGTAGCATCAAAGCAGCACATCAACCACAGGTTAATGTACATTAACATTTTTGATTTTGAGTGGTCCTCGCCCTTGAAGCGGCTCTTTTGGGGAAGTCCAGTCAAAAACAGGATGCAGTAATGTGTAAATTAGGCCCTTTAGAATTGATTTACTACTTTCAGTACCTATCAACCCCTCTGGTGGACTTCACATTTAAAAGTTTATCCTCTACACTTTTGCTCCGCATTGCAAAGCTTTAATAATTTAATAATTAAGCATCTAAGTGTTAAAATGTACCCAAAGCTGGTACAGAGATAGGGTGAGGAGCATAGCCATTCGGGAGGGGCTCAGAATAGAGCTGCTGCTCCTCCACACTAAAAGGAGCCAGTTGAGATGGTTCAAGCATTTGACAAGGATGCCTTTTGGGGGCTTCCTAGGTGAGGTGTTCCAGACATGTCCCACCGGGAATAGGCTACAGGGTAGATCCAGGTCACGCTGGTGAGATTACATCTGTCGTCTGGCTTGGGAATGCTTTGGTGTCCCCCCCAGAAGAGCTGGAGGAGGCCAGGAAGATGAGTAAGACAGAGGTCTGCTTAGGCCGCTGTCCCCCGCAACACAAACCCAGATAAGTAGCAGAGGATGGATGGATGGATGGATGGATGGATGGATGGATGGATGGATGGATGGATGGATGGATGGATGGATGGATGGAGTTTAAATGTATCCCTAATATATCTCCATTGTGATTATAATGTTAATGTTGGTTTGAATGAACAGCAGTTCACAGAACAGCAGTAAAGTCATGGCTTTCTAGCTTCTCACATATATAATATATATAAAATAATAACATATTATAATAAATATTAAAATAAAATATATATTTATGCTACTAATGCCAAAGTTTATATATGGCAAATTATTTTGATCAATGTCCCTATATGTCGTTACTATGGCATAGAGATACCATTTACATTTGTAAGTGCTTATTTGATCCCGTTATGTAGCTTTTTAGTGTTTTGCAGAGAAAAAAGTTACATTTTTCTCATTTAAAAAGAGAAAGTAAAAACCTTAACTGGCTGTTTCAATGACATCTGATGCAAGATGTTGTTCTTTAAAAGCCTTGAGTTATGCATATCCTGGAGGAGCTAGCGCCAAAATTAGCCTGCACTGATGGCACCTGTGGTGCTGTTTTCATGTTGTATTTTCCAAATTGAGGTGCACAGAAAAAACAGTGCAGGTAAGGTACAACATACTACAGATATCTTTAGTATTTATTGCTGGTTCCATTCATCTATAATTAAAATGTTTGTAAACCATATTGGCCTATTACCCCATTTTTAATTGGTGTTCTTGTTTTATACTCTTTTTTTAAGAGCAAAAATAGAGATCCACAAATAATACAAAAAGGTAAAATAAACAAAAAAACAAACACATGTAACAACTATAAGATAGCAACAACACTGGCTAATATTATCATCAGCTTGGCAGTCCCATGATGCAAAAGGTTTATTTTATCTCACAATGAGGGAGATCCCCTCCTGTGGGCGTAAAGCAGAGCTTCTCATTATAAGATACATTCCTAGATCTGAGCAGGTTGTGTAACGCTATATTACAGACACGAGACAATTTTACTTACTTGAGTCTCATCATGGTTTGTCTGATGGCAAATTTGCACACTCTCAAAAATTTGGAACCGGGTAGGGCTTACAGACTGCTATGCAGCTAACTCGCAACTACATACAAGAGAGTATTATATACTAAGCTAATCTAAAGAGCTGCTACCTCTAGCCTCACATTTAATGGCCAGATATGAGAGATATCTGAGTGACCTAACTTTCCATCTGACTCCACTTCCAACTGTAAGACTATTTATATAAAATATGACATTTATACTGTAGCTTTTAATTGGGTAGTATGCCTTTACCCTTCAATCACATTTTCATGATCAATTTTATAATTATTTCAACAATCTCTACAGTTATCCTAATCATGAGCATGCTGCTGTGAGACGCCATCTTTCAGAATTTTTGCTGCTGATCAATAAGCGGATTTAACTTCACACAAAAGACTGCTCATCTGGATTCACCACAGGGGCCTCGGAATCCCACCGAGGTTCGGGAATAGTATCTCTCTTTGCTTGTGTTCTTTTTCAGCCCTGCCTTTTCTTCATGTTCAACTTTCGTCTATTAATCCCTGTCTTTCATGCCAACAGGAATGGGCAGATTAAGGCTGGAAAAGTATTCACACAGCACACAAACCCTTTGCACTCTCGCTATTTATCCCCTCTCTAACCCACACTCAGAAATCGTCTGTGAGGATGTGTGCAATGTATGCGAGCCACTATGGGATTTCCATGTAGGTGTGCGACGTGTGTGGGTGGTACGGTGCTTTACAACATGGTAAAACATACAGTGAACAGTCCTTCACTTCTTCCCTGTAATCCTGTTTGAATTCATCTGGAGAGATGCTCAACGCACACACACACACACATGCACGCACACAAACACAAACACTCACCTTTTTGATTCTGTCATTTTACAAAATCTTTAATTACATCACAACACTGTAATTTATAGATTTATATGGGGATTTTGTTTCTTTGAAGATAGAAGCAAATCCCAGTGTAACTGTGTAAACAGATTACTGTCCCCACAACATAAGTATACACACAATCAAACACACTTACTATATACATACACAATCTTTTGTCTTCTCCTTCTCTCTGCTTCTCATGCTTTCTCTCTCTCTCACTCACACACACACACACACACACACACACACACACACACACACACACACACACACACACACACACACACACACAAACACACACACACACACACACACACACACACACACACACAGAGAGCTTAGGGTTTGTTTTTTTCTTTTTTTTTTGTCAGTTTGCAAAAAGGATATGAAACACCTGTTAAGAACAGACCTGTTTGTCTTTGACACAGTCTTAATGGAGTTAGCTTTTAATTCCTTTCACTCTCCCCTGTCATTATCGTGCTTACTTCATCTGTGGGCACAGCTAAACCCGACCACCTACAAAATCGCACACGCACACACTCAAGCTGCAATTTCACTCTTGCTGAGCCTTCCTGGGATTTCTACAGCAAAGCAAGCAGTCTTTCACAGCTGATGGGCAAAGACTGGCAGCATCTAATAAAACGGTATTAGACTGTCCAATCTGTCCAATTATTTTAGGACTAATGTCTCTGCATTCATTGTCATTGCAGATGGCTTGAGATATGGACTAGTTTTGAAAACGACTTCAGAGGCGAGGACTGCACAAGAGGACAGTGGACCACTCTCCTCTCTCTCTCTGGTCAGTTTCACATGTTTGTTCAACCACAGATGTCCACAAGTTTGCACACACATTTTTTTTTTCCGTTGAGCGATGCTATTTCTATCAACCCTCAGTGTTTTGCACTCAGCAGACAGGTGAAGTGAAGACAGTGTTACTCGGGTTGACAACAACTCGTTACGTGACTGTAAGTGAAATAAAAGCTGCCAACAGCAACGAAAGTTAGCCAGGTCAGAGCATTAGATGATCTCCTGCTAATAATATTACAGCGGCATCTCTCAGCAAAAAGAACAGGAGGACAGGCTTGACCCAGTACACCTCCTGCCTCTACAAAATTTCTAAGACTCTCAGTGCTTTCACTGGGCTGGTGAATGACGGCTACCCTGTCATTTAAATCTAAAGACATGTACCACGACAAAAGAGGAAACTTCAGTGTGTATGGCCACACAGCAATACAAGGAACAAGGCCCCGAAGCTCATGAAAACATCCACAGTACAAATATCCAGTAAAAAAAACTATAAATATTTGGGTGTGAAGAACTACAACTAGAAATACAACACAAATAGACTATCATGCCAGGAAGCCTGGTTTAATTTACAACGCAACACTTAGTGACTGTTGCTAATTACACAGCTCAGTGAAATCATCTGGTGCCGTCTTAGATGGTTGCCTACTCATGATCTATAGGACGCGTGTGTTCTGCAGTCCTCGATGAATGAGTTTCTCAGATGACAAAGACCGAACGGTGGCTTCTTGTTTTGTTTTTTTTTTTTGTTTTTTTGCGTCACGTGTCAAGCCAATGCAAGACAGAGCAACATTTAATTAACATTTATAATTGTGCCTTGAAGGCTGCCTCGATTTAGTGGCAGCTTCATCCACAGCTGATTATGTTGCAATGATGAGGTTAATGGTGCTGGATATTTGGCTGCTTGGCAAACAGTAAACACAAGGATGCCGCAGGGCCTGCGTTGCCAGTGGTAACTCTGTATTCGGATGTGAATGAATAGGGTCCACACGAACGTGTAAATGGTAAACGACCTGCACTTACCTAGTTCCTTTAGCTTCATTCTGCAGAGAGCTTTACACCGTGTTTCTCATTCACCCCTTGACAGACACACACATACCAATGGATGATAAAGCGCCTGCCTACCCTGTCACTGGGAACAACCTGGGGTTTAGTGTCTTGCCCATTTGCCCATGTAAAGGGGTCATATATTAGTGGATATAGTGGACCTAAGTTGCAACTGCCTGTGTGTGTGTGTTTGCATATCTTCATATGACATTCTCTTGACAGAGTCACATATGTCCTATTTAGTGCAGCTGACTTGCATCTTTCCATTATGACAATGATTCACCTTTATACTTGTTGTGCACAATTTCTGCAGTTTGGTGTCAATAAGTACTTCAGAATTGTGCTATATTTAAAAACGCCACTTGTACCAGACTTCCACGGTAGACTGAGTCATACTGTAAGTCACAGGCTAGTTAGTGACTTTGTGTGTTACTCTGCTGCTCTGTTAGATATATATCACAAAGATACCACTGATAGAGATACCGCAAAGTTGTCCAGCCACTCATTTGGAGCAAACTGAGCTACAGCCTTTCAGAGAACCAGGGGTTGAGCACCAGTCAAAATGCACACTTGGTAAGGCACATTTCAGTCCACCACACTCAAGCAATGCTGTTCTGCTTCACCAAGCACACTTGACTTTCTGACAGTATTACTGTAAAAGTCACTGCCCTCCCTTCCCTACTTCTGTTTACTATGCTGTCCTGCCTTTTCCTTCCTCGTTCCATCTTTCTCTTGGTTCTTCAGTTTTCTTCCTTATCAAAACTGCAAGCCTAAAATAACTGAACTGTACAACTGGGGTCTACATTTCAAATAATCTACTACACAGCAAAGCGTTCATTATGACATACTGTCAAGCAGCTTTTTATAGTGGCCATCCAGTTGAGAAGATGGCGCAAAGACAAACCTGCGATCACATAAAGAATCAGAGTCACCCAGAGATCTGAAAGCCATTAACTCTGGTGGTGGCTAGAAGGAATGAGGTCTGCAATGGCCTATTTCTGTAGGCTCTATATCTCATCAGAGGCTCTCACCCTAGACTTCATGTTGTGTGATTTATTTGGCCTTAAAGTCCTTCTTTAAGAAAAAAAAAAAAAAATTAGGTGTGTGCAAGTATGTGCATGTGTACGCCTGGATGTGCAAGTCTGCCTCATCTATGTCTTCCATCACCCAAAGGCCTTGAGCCAGTTGCCATGGAGATGGGACACAGGTGTTCCAGTGGCTCCCCAGACAGTTGTGATGTCATCATGGAACAGGAAAAAGAAATAGTTTCTGCTTAAAATTCCCCTCGCATACAGGGATACTTAATCTTTGCCACAACGACTTACAAGTTTACTCCAACAAAGATCTGGGTCACCAATTGGTGCCACGGTTATGAGTTTGTTTCACAAAAGTTCACTAGCAGAGCAATGCAGGCCAGCTATTAAGGAATTAGCCAAAGCTAAGACCTAGAGCAGCAATTTTTTTTTTTTAATTTTTATTCAGGCAGGTATACTCAAGAAAAAAAATGCATTGCTGACGGAAGCTGTTGATGATGGCACCAAGTGATGTGCACAATAGGGCCACTGTGGATCATTTGTGCTAAATATCAGTGGGTGGTCAGGAGGAGGACAAGCCTTAAATCAGTGTCTGCTAAATGCTATGAGTACATTAAGTAGGCTATTCATTAACAAAATAATTAAAGACTCCTGAGCAATACCATTATCTTCATAGTGTTTTTATGTGAAAAAATTTGCGATTAGCATTTAATTCCTTTTCTTGCGATGACCTCTCTCACCACACATGCACCGACGTAGCTGAGGCACTCGGAAAAAAATGGGAAACATCAGGTCTCAGGTCTCAACTCTTAGAGGAAATGAGCTGCAGCGTCCACCAATCACTTTAGATAATGGAGAGATTTATTAGGACGAGGCTGCTGCTGCTTTTGTGCCAACCCTAATTAATTTTCCCGTGCGTGAGTGAGAGCGAGAAAGAAAGAGAGCGAGACTGAATGAAAAAGGAAAAAAAAAAAAAAATTGAATTAAGTATGAATATATGCAAATAAAATTACGTGTTTTTTCAAACATGTCCACAAAGGTAAGGATTTGTTATAGTGAAAGCAACAGGTTTCAACCTGCCCTGTGCTCCCTTCATTTTGAGACATTCTAAAACATGCAGGCTTGGCAAACCAGGGACCTATAGATCAGACAGCCAAGCCCAGCCAGATGGCCCTGGCCAAATAGCCTTCCTCTCTGTCAACTTCACCACTAATTAGAATGTTTACATGGGACCACATATGTCTGTGTGCACGTTTAAAGGATTCCTAAAGGAGCAGAAAATTTTGTGGAGGTTCCAATAAGTGAAGTGTTGCTTTTCTCGAACCTTTACAATTATCATAATGGTATTAAATGTGAATCTTTTAGGCCTGCTCCCTGCAAGCCGGTTACATTAGTTCTTTCTAGCTAGTTAAAAAAAGCAAGGTCAGAGCGACTATCAGTTCTGCTTTAGCACTATGATTCACACTTACTTCTCTCCACAAACATCATGAACATGGTGATGCAGTTTTAGAAGGTAAGCAAACTCAAACTAAAAAGAAACATAGAAATAGAAATAAATTTAAAAAAATTCTGTATTTTATACACACGGAAAGAGGAGGTTTATCAAGATGTGATGAACAAATGGCTCATACACCCCACCAATCTGCTGCCCTTTCTATCATTATAATAGCTATTAAGTGAGAATAACAATGCCTCATATCCTCTTTGTTAAATCACTGCCCCCGGGTTCCCATCAGTCTTAAATTCAGCAATCAGCTTCAGCTCTTCCTCCACATGTCACTATTTTAACCTCTTCCACACTCTCTGCTGTGTTACTCTATGGGCCTCACAGCAGAGTGATGGGTAACAGGATGAGAACATGTTGAGTGTCTACAAAATGTTTTAACATGCAATCAGAATGAGTCACCAAGCAAACACGTTTGTTTTATTCCCAATAATGGCTTTGTCTTAACAAAATATCTGTCAGCAGAGGCTGTTGATGTCTCTGTCTGTGTGCGAGGGAAATTTTTATGTGTGAAACATAAGCAGCCATAACTTGTGTAGAGATACTTTCAGCCGCTCATCGTGTTTTATTACGAGTCCGCGTGTGTATGTGTGTCTCCGTGAGTGATTGTTTTTTGATGCTGTGCTAACACCTCACCATACATCTTCGTAAAGACAGGGTGACTGGGCAGGCCCTCCCTCTAGATGGTGGTGTGGTGTAAATCAGAGTTGATTTGGCTCGAATCCACAGATGTGTCAGCTCTCCGTGTCCAACAGGGTTCCAGCAAATAGCAGAGAATGTCAGTCACATCACACTGCACAGATCTTCCAGAAGGCTATAGTATCCCCTTCTGCCTTTTGAAGACAAACTCCACGAGACAGACTAGTAGTGCCCCCTGCGTGTCCCTACTATAGATTTGTAGCAATACAATGTCATCTCTCTTCCCCTCAAATAGGCCTGTCAGAGTATTTCCACTGGATCAAAAGCCCAGATGGCTACAGTCAGCAGGAGAGGGAGAGAGGGAGAGAAGGAGAGAGGGAGAGAGGGGAAGCCTCCAGAATAAAACTGGAATGGAATCAGGTGACATGAAATGTACCGGGTTTAAAATCTCATTGTACTGCAAAAAACACAGGCTCTACATTTGTTCTGCTCAAACAGATGTAGCTGGAGATTGTAAGAAAACACATAAAAAAAAAAAAACAGAAGAATTGAGAATATTTTTTTTTCTCCAAACCATAGCCACTATCCTCAAGTTACAGTTGGGGTTTTTTTTGTTGTTTTTTTTGTTTGTCTTTCATGAGGAAGCACAGCACCGGTGCCATTTCTCTGCAATTGTGTGTCAGTGCACGCTTGTTGCAATGTCCGCTTGCTGTGTGTAATTCCTCCAGCGACCATGACAGAGAAGAAACTGTACAAAGTGTTCAGCGACAAAGCATTGTGCGCTCATGCTGCTGTTCTCTTCCTGCTCCTGCAGTAGGGACAAGCAGATTGATGCTACGGCAGCAGAACACTATTCCGCTGGCATGTCAGGTCACTGGTTGCACTCTGTGCCTCAGGAGAGAGTGCACAAACATGGTTCTCTGTTTTTCCTATGTCCTCATCTACCTTGTTCACATTCTCCTCTTTCTCTGCTGGCCCCTTTTTCCTGCCCAAGCTGAGTTTTACAAAGTGCCACCTGTTATCACCAACTTTTTACTGCCAGCAGAGTCGGTGAGTTTTCTCCAGTGACTAACCTCTTCAAACAAACAGACTAGGACAGACTGCAAGGGCACATTGTATTAAGTCACAAGGTAAACAATGGAGACAAAAGCACTGTAGAAGTCTATTATCATTATTGACATCAGCACTGCAAAGAGTTATATGATTTCAAGGAACAAAAAAAAAAAAAAAATGTGCGCATGAAAAGAACAGAACGCTACAATATGAGAACCACAAATGAACGAGCGCACACGTCAACACTGGGGACACTGCACAAAATCTGAGATCAGTCTCAGTCAGATTGGATCTGCTTGAATTAGCATGAAAATCCAACTAACAGACAGCGATAAAACCAGGATTCTTTCGTGTGCAGGGAAAGATGAGAGTGGCAGCCCACAAGAGAAAGAGAAAAGGGCAACAGATTGGGATGTAACCAAATATCTTGATATTTTTATTCCCAGTGCTGCAGTGGCTCAGTTTTGTAATTTACTTACCAGGACAAGGCAGCGCGCCCGAAAACATGAATACACTTTGAGCAACAGTATGAACAACAGGGATATTAAAAAGATAGGATGAAGACGAGATGGAGGCGAGAATAAATTGGGAGGGGAGGAAAAATGAGACATGGGAACTCATTAACTTCTCTTTAATAAAGCCTGAGTCACATGGGAACCCTTTCATTCCTTTATCTATCCAGTCACTCACACACAGAAGCCAAACAATAAACTCTACTGCCACACTGATCACCTCCAGATTACCACTCTGGTAATGCTTATAACCTCAGCTCCATTAAAAATCACTAACCTAAAGTACTTCATTAATGATGGCATGTCCCTGACCTCTGTGTCTCTAAAGTTACAGCAAATCATGTAACTCTGACAATAACCTCACCAATACTTTATCCCATGAGGAAGACTCTAAATGTAAACATAACTATACCATAAAGACATTAAATATCTTAAAGCCATAGCACAAACCCTTTGAGAGATTCTACAAATGCAAAGAAGTAGTAAAACATTTTTTCTTCCCTTTCCTAGCTGCAAGCATTTTCAAAAACCAAAACGGCAAAAGCTTTTCCATGATAAACATTAATCCTGGCACTAGGCCCAGGCCCAAATTCCCTTTTGTCACTACTGCTTGCGGGATAAGTTCACTTGGATCCTGAGGTGCAGGAGTGGGACTCGGATGGATGTAACCCCCACAGAGAAGCATAGCAGGAATTGAAGCTTTAAAACTTCTTCCATATCTGAACATCCATGCTTTCCCTTGGGGCCAGACAGCAAGGCTAATTTAAGAAGCGTGGGCCCAGTCAGCTGTCACTAGCATGCGCACTCATTGTCACACACAAACCCTCACGTAGGCACATTTATTCAAAAAAAAAACAAAAAAACTCATAGTGCACACATGCACTTGACTCAACACAAAGCTAATTACATAAATGTAGGCAACTGTCAAAAGTCATCATCTGTGAGCACAAAGCCAACCAACATGTTACACAATCTGGTGGTCTACTGTGTGGATGATGGGAGGAAGAAACAGGGGCAGACAAGGCGAGAGAGAAATTGATTGGCTGCCTAACAGCAATATGAAAGACAAAAACAAACAAACAAAAAAAGTCAGTGCCTACTTAAAGTGGGCCCTATAAATCCAGGCAGTGTGTGAAATTAATTGCAAATGACCTTTTTTTCCAATAATTTTGGTTATTGTATGGCTTTATTTGGGTAAACGGGTAATGGTCTGTTGATTCATTTTATGGTTTCTGTCATCCTGTCATAGATGATTGCCACCAGAGCAGGTTAAAACATATTTTTAATGACACTTGAGACTCGTCACGCTTTGCATTGGTCAAAGTGGGAGAATTATTTTTCTGTTTACTGAAATTTGGACCAGAGAGGACAGAGATTTCACCACATTTCTCACTTGTTTATCAAATTCAGTTTTGCCACTGACCTTTGATTTGGGACACTGCATGTAAATCTTAGCTATGCCAGAGCCTAATGTCAGTCAAAATAAACAAGTCGTTTGGTAGCTGTGATTATTATGCAAACACATAAACAAATCACCAGGATTCACCAGTGAGAGAAAGAGACGAGGGGATAGACAGACATGATTTTTTTTTTTTGTTCGGTTGTTTTTTTCCCCCTCTGGTATCATTCTCAAGTGATCATATCCAGGTGTTCCACAATCAAGAGGGATTTCACAGCAGCAACATCCAATTGCCGGTCTCCGGGGCTGGATGCAGCCTATCCTATTAAATTCCCTGTCCACATCAATGAGCTTTTGACCATTTTGTGTCCTTCACTAGAAACATCAAAGGGACTTCTAAACTTGGATCGAATCATTCTAATAAACAAGTTGCAGCGGTTGCTACCAAAAGACTCCAGCCATTAATGGTGCAACACAGTTTCTCAATAACTGTGTGCAGGAATTCATTTCCCAAACATATTGTATGACATTCCTCAAACAGATTTCCACGGTGTGCACCATCGCTCAGATGACACAACTTAGGGGTTTGGCACTGAAATACATTAACATTTTAGAATACATTAGCATACCCAAAGGGACCTGCGGTAACATTGATTACAAATAACCGCCTGCATTTAGATGCTGTTCTGTCTCTGATCACATGCAATATGCCTATCGCTGCATCTTGCCCTTCCTCCCACACACACATTGTCTTGGTGAGGCAGTCTCACCACCTGCTGTGAAGCAGGTGCCGTGATTTGATGCTCCCTTTCCCCACACATGCCGGCACACATGCAGGCGCACAGACACATGCACACGCATGTGCATACATGTCTTCAAAGACTGAGCTGTGAAGCAGAGGTGACAGGTCTCTGGTTCCATGCCACCCTCAGCAAATGCAGCGCTAATTGCCATCCCTCACTGTTAGAGAGCAGCAGGGATCCAACATGAGGTACACACGGACCCTGAGATAAAGTCATCTCCTGGCCGTCGAGGGAAGAGAGAACAACCAAGGGGTGTTCACCTTGATATATAAGCCATTTGAACAAAATTCATAAGCGAAATAACCAAAGCTTTAATTCCACTGTGTTCAGCTTCAACTCATGAACTTGCATTTGGCAGCTGGCCACGGGCACATGGCGAAGTTGGGGTTGTTCGTATGACAGCTGATTAGAGAGATGAGAGATTTGAGTGTGACGCCTCTAATGATCTCTTCATCTGATTGACAGGTTAGGCAAGACTCCAATTCACACGTCTCGCTCATCATAGAATGTGGTGGACACACAGCAAAGAAGGTCAGCATGTCAGATGCAGACAGACACACAAATAACCCATACACACTGTTCCACTGGTTAGAAAAAGACTATTTGCCTCCATAAATCCCTCCTGTGGTTTCCAGAATATTCTGCTATTATGTTGGCCCTAGCAGGGCTATTTCCTCCCCCAGTTAGCCTGTCATCAGGAGCATTGTACTGTATTGTCTGCGAGCGAGCCTAAATGGGACCTTTTCAGGGGTATTTTCAGGTACTTTCATGGAAGAATGGAGCGGATATTCATATCACATTTCAGTTTTTCTATTGCTGAGCAAATACAGTTTTGGACAATAACACCCCCCCCACACCACCACCACCACGACACACACACACACACACACACACACACCACACACACACACACACACACAGACACACACACACAGACACCAGCACTTCCTTCACTGACCCAAACGAACAAGTCAAGCACATTCCTGCTCCCAGCGATTTCCTCCATCTTTTCCCGACAGTCAGGATCCCATTACAAGTGCCTGGCTTTTATCTCTCACAGAGGCAGCAGCAAACACTGTTGTACACGTTGCAAAGTGAAAGTCCTAAACATATCTATAATACATAATCAGTGTGTAACAATTTCCAAAATGACTCTTGAAAAATTTGATTAACCTGCTGTACTAAATGAGACCCAACTGATCAGTCCATTTTTTTCTTAAAAGAGCTGGCACACTGCAGCAAGATCTGATAATTGAACTCACACTGATCCATGTCGTGATTATCGGCAATTATCTGTCAATTAGCAATGTGCTGATGTCACTACGATGTGAAAGGCAAAGCAATCAGGAGCTGTTAGCACAGAAATGATCCTCCGTACCAATGATCTGATCTACTCTCCACCTGAGAGCTGAACACACCATGCAATGGCATGTCCATGTGTATAACAAATCTCCAGTGTAACTGCAGCAATTACAGCATGATTTTAGCTTGCCAACACTGTTTCATGTCTACACTGCTCAGGGGTTTGGGGAGGAAATTCTAGGGTACATATAGCCTACCATTCAAAACGACCTTGACTGAAACACATTTAACCCCTACTTCAACACCCCAATTACCACCCATTACCCCCATGAGGTGCCCCATTTCTTTGAGGCACATTTAGTCTAAAAGGAATATTCAAGTAATGTTACAGAATTTGGATAAATGTCCCATTAAGGAAATATTAAAAAAAAAAAAAAAAAAAAAAAAAAATATATATATATATATATATATATATATATATATATATATATATATATATATATATATATATATATTATTTAACCTAAATATGCCCTTGGAGTGAGAAAATTTGTAACCTGGAGTGAGAAAATTTGAAAATTTGTAATTTTTTTCAGCATTGGACAAACCTTTTATTTGTCCTTTTAAATGTTTAAAACAAACACAAAGGGACACATGGGACATGACAAATCATCCTCGTAGCCAACAAACACAGCCAATCCATCACACAACCACTCGGCTCTCAAATAAACAAAGGACGCTTTACGACATCTGTCATTCCCTCCCCATGCTTTGATCCATGATATGATCGCAATGCTCATACATCCTGGACGATTCACAATCAATCTGTACAGCCAAGACAACAGAGAGAGTGGGAGAGATGGACGCCTCTTGCTTGTGGTTCATCTTTTCCACTTTTTTTTTTTTTTTTTTTTTTTTTTTTTTAGATGCATTATCTGTCCGTCAGACCATCGATCACGCTTTTCCTTTTAGAAGCTGCTAAAGGATGTTTATCAAAGGTTCAAACAGATTCTCAAAGCGTTGCATGAGCCACAAATTGAATGAAAAAGAATGTGCAGAAATGTAAGTCACTCTTCCAGACTTCTTTTAAATTTTCAGCCATCAGTAAGATGGTGTCCTCTTTGGCCAAACACTGACAGACGTCTGAAAAACCTTTTACACAAGCTTGAATTTCCTCGCACAAACATGCACACAGACACACTCACGGACTCACACGGTGACCTTGTCAGGAGTTATAACCATCACGCGAAGAGAGCAATATACATCTGTGCCTGTCTGTTCCACCTTGAATAAAGCAAGTTCACATATCAAGTGGCTTTCTTAAGTGCCAAATGAATGGTGGGTTGCTGGATTATTTGAGACATGAAAGCAATTTCTTTCTTTTTTTTCAGGGCAGACATTTTCTTTTCAAACTTTGGAATCTAAACCTGGCTTTCTTTAGAAAGAGATGAGTCATCAAGAGTTGCATGTTTACTGACAAACACACAGACAAAAACATTTCTAATGATTTGAAGAGATGAAAAAACGAAGAATGAATATGACTCTGCAAATCATCTTAGCCTAACATACTCACGCACTGCTTTAAAAAAACAAAAAAAGAAGAAGAAAAAAAAATCTCTCTCTTATTTCCTAACCTGTTTAGTGCTGTCTGAGGACAGGAAGGCTAAAGCCTTCGTGAGGAGAACAAAAGCCTGGGAGACGGTCTCACTATAAGTCAAGTCAAGTCAAGTCAAGTTTATTTATAAAGCACATTTAAAACAACGACGTTGACCAAAGTGCTGTACAAGATCTGTAACCCCAAGGACTATACTAAATAAAAATAAAAATATATAAATAAATAAATAAAATAATAAAATAAAAATAAATAAATAACAACATTAAGAACAATAAATAACATAAGAAAATTAAAAATTAAAACGTTTAAAACAAGTACCATAAAATACCATAAAACAATCATCTAAAAGGAGGTAGCACTGCAGCCAAATGCCAAGGAAAAGAAATGTGTAACACACCCCTGCATGACTCTGCTAAGCTAGCTGCTTTTGTCTAGACATCCGCTTTATGATCTGTATTGCTCAGTCAATGTTGTCATTAACACAGGTTGAAACATGATGTAGCAACCTGAAATATATATTTGGGACAAACTCAGCCATGTGATTCATTCAAACTTAAGCACTCTAATGCGGAAATGATGCTCTGTTGCAGGGAAAAGTCTGGTCATACAGAACAAGATCCCCAAGACGTCCCAGACAGAGATCACTTTTGTTCAGCGTGTACTGATTTGTCAAAAATACACGCATACTTTCTTAAACTGACCATGGCACCACGAAGGTGTGTGATGGACATCATATTAGAGATGCTGTTGGAAGAGGTAACCTAACATAAAACGGAAGTATGCATGCTTTATGTTAAATGTAACTGCAGTATTATGTAATTCCCCAACCTGCACATTTCCCAATGCCAAACTTGAAAATATAGTCATGACACAGCTCTGGGTCTATACCTTCAATCACCATTTTAAGCACAACATGTACTGGTTAAAACCACTTGCATGCAATTACACAAATGGATATGAACTAGTGATTAGTAAACATAAGTGGTCAGATAACAGCTGGTTGGATATCATAGATAAAAAGTATATCAAGTCATAACATTTGACTGGTTCTTTTTCTTCAGCTCTCCAAAGCTGTTTTTAAATGTGCTATAACAGTTCACAGGAACATTACACCAAAAAGATACAGTACTGCGCAAAAGTCTTAGGCTGCCACTCATTTCTTTATATTTTCTTTCCACTGAGCCAGACGTCCTTGTAATATTTTAAAGCTGTCTTGGGCAAACGTTCTCCAGGCTTTCTGAAGGTTTTTCAGTTTTCTTATTTGGACATTGGCAGCTATTTCACTCATTTTCAGTCCAGATCATTTATGGAGAAATGTTTCTTTATTTTGTTAAGCCACTTAACACTGACCTATGAACCAGTCAAAAAAAAAAAAAAAAAAAGCCAACTCAGGGGATGAACCAGTGTTGTGTCTACACATAACAGACAACTTAGCAAAGAACCAATTTTAAATTGTATTTTTGGGCACTTTTTTACTAGCAGCCTGTCACAAAAACAAATAATTGGTTCCCATTTCTTTAGTAGAATCAATGAAAAATGCCAAAGATAACACAGTTTGACAGGCATAAAATAGCATTTTTGCAACAACAAGGCGATTCCCAAAAAGCTATTATCTGAAAACCAGGCATATCTCTGCATGGTGTGCAGAGATATGTGCAGCATCCTTAAACATTTGATTAAACTGTCCAAGTGGTGGACAAAAGAACAACTAGCAGACCTAAAAGTGATCTACAGCAGATGGACAGCATCTGAAAGTCATGCCTTTAAGGAACTGGAAAATGTCTATCAACACAGGACCTGAGAAACGTATCTGGTCCTTCAGTTGATCCATCTACTGTTCAGTGAAAACTCATCAGAAATGGTCTCAGTGGAAGGGCGGCTATTAAGAAGCCATTCTTAAGGAATGGAAACAGGGAGAAAAGGCTGACAAATTACACAAGAACTGGACTGAAAATCAATGGCTACAGGTCTTATAGAGTGAAGAATCCAAATTTGAAAGTTTCGGTTCTAACCATCTTCAATATATGTATGGAAGCGGTCAGGAGAGAGGCACTACAGTGAGTGTTTACAGCCATCTGTAAAACACAGTGGAGGCTCTGTCATGGTTTGGAGCTGCATTTCAGCCAGGGGTGTTGGCGATCTTGTCACAACTAATGGAATTATGCACACACAAATTTGGCAATAATCATTTTTCAGCATGACAATGATCACACATGATTACACTGCAATTGCAGTAAAGCACACCTGGACAGAAACATACACACACACACACACACTGGAACACTATCAGTCATGAATTGGCCTCCCCAGAGTCCAGACCTCAACACTGTTGAAGCAGTGTGGGAGAGAAGGACAGAGAATAGAAGACAAGGCAGCCAACAAGAGCTTTGGATGTTCTTCGAGAACTATTCCTGAAGACTACTTAAAGAGCTTTATATACTGCATTTCTATGTATGTTTGCACATGTTTCAATAAATTACTGCACTTAGATCCTATTTTCCAAGCAAAAGATAAAGAAATCAGTTTGTCTCAAGACTTTTTCACATTGCTGAACATTGGCTTGCTTAAAAAAGCTTAAAAAAATACATTAAAAAATATGACATATTGATGATTTACAGTAATCTGAGAGAATCCAGGAACCTGTTACGGACTATAACTATTCTATAACCTTTCCCAGTCTTTTAAACTTATTAAATCACATCTATCATTTTTACTGTATGTGCCCCTCTCCTAGGAAACTGTCATAGTATGTCCCCCTGTTTTAGGTTTGGGCAGTTAATCTACACAAGCATAAAATGTATGCTTGTTTTGTTTTGTTGTTTGTTTTGTTTTGTGGCTGTTCTGACAAATCAAAACTGTTTTGTTTTGCTTTTTTTTTTTGTTTTTAGAAAAATTACACCTCATTTTCTAAGTGATTTTGAGAACAGGCACAAATTACATCTGACAATTTCTACAATGCAAACACACACGCGCATATCACTCCTGTCCTGCTTAATTAGGCCTTTACAAATTCATCATTACTGAACCTGTAAGCTCTAACCTAAAGCTCTAAAGATGTTCGGGTGCCGTATTTAGAGAATTTAGTGGGATTTTTGTTTTAGAGAATATCCATCACTTATATGTCAAGAATGTATCTTTCGGTTTTAACTGAGCTTCCTCTAAAATTGGTGTGACATAGTTGTAAAACACCAGGAAAACCGCTCTACAATTACATTCAGCTTGACTTAGCAGGAACGTTTATCATCTTGACATGTCATCAGCTGAGTGCAGCACGGCCAGAGTGGAAAAATGAGCACATCTGTTCATTCACGTCCACATTCCACTTTACTTTATTTAAAACTACCTGACTGTGTACCATATGTGTACAGTATATTCAGACAGTTCATCTCCCCAGCTCTCAGAAATGGACCGACTCCACCCAGACATCAGTGTCAATCTGCTGAGTGGGTGTCTAACAGTGTGTAAAGCTCACATCAAAGGCATGCCACTTTAAATGCAGAAAGCAGGGAGGGGACAGACTTCTTAAGAATAAGGAATGAGGAGGAAGAGAACAATTGACGAGGGGCATGAATTTTATACCGTTCATTGAGCCCCGATACAGAAGAGGTTTGGGAGAAGAGAGTATTACTGAGTCTGCTAACTGGCTGAATCAAGACATTCTTCATAAATGTAACTGCAACTGTAATAAGCAAGCTTGCACTAACAGCAAATACACAAACTACTCTGGCTAACAGCAACAATAAATCCTCTCTACATCATTTATTAGAGAGTTTTTAAAAAAAAAACAAAATACGGGCAAATCACAACGCCCATCGAGACGTATTCTCATAAAGATGACATGTAGCCATACACACTCTAAAGGCTGGATGTGCCTAAGGGTTAACAGCCAGAACCACCAGCCTCCTCATTAGCACAAATAAGATTGTAGGCAGATACAGGCCTATCATTCGCTCCCTCTCTGCCTCTTTGTCCCTCATCGCCTCTGTTCTCTTGCACAAATGAGTCCTAATCCTTGTCCTCTAGTTCGCCGGTAACAAAAACAATACCACACAGAGCTGTTGAAGGAGAACACAGAGGAAGGAAGACAGCAACATCTCTGTGAAAAATCTGATATCCTCCAAGGGTTAAGTGTGTAAGTAGAGGATGTTCGGCTGTGAATTGAACTCAGGATGCATCACATTTAAATTAGTCCCATAGATCCAAGAAGGTCAACAACATAGACTGGAATTAACTCAGCAAATTGGCTATCAAACCAAACAGAAACATGACAAGATATGCCAGCTGAGGAAAATCTCACTAATAAATGAAGAAATCTCAAAATGTGTGCACATGCATGTGTCTCTTCAGCCTTTTGGGTGCACTGGTTTGGACCCAAGTAGACATAATACTAAATTTGTCCTTTAGATGAGGTGTGATCTCATGGAGTTTGTGACCCCACAGATGATGTTACAGTTTTCAGCCCCATAGATGAGGTAACGTTTTTTTTTTTCCTCACAAATAATGTCACGGTTCCTAAACAAAACAATAAAAGGAAATGTTTAATGAGCTGGTCAACAAAATTAAGAGTCAATAATGCCATCATTGATCAAAGACCCCAACAGTTTAATAGCCGCACGTGTAGTCTACCTTTGCAAATGGTAACATTGCAGCAGACACGGCAACAAGCAGCAAACATTCACAGGCTTCTGATTCCTATCTTTTGATATATTCTCTTTGCCTCAATGAAAACAGAACTTCACAGGCAAACAAACCACCTTTGGCCTTGTTTCATTTAGGAAATGCTTCTTACACCCTGTCGGTTTTCTAGTTGCACGCCAGCCAGCCAGGCCGCTCCTGGTAGATCGAGATACTGTCCACTCATTTCCCCATTACCCTCCATGCTTCAAATCAATAGTTAATTACCTCCAGAAATGCTCTTTTCTTCTCCAGCTAGAAAAGTGGACAGCACAGGGCAGGCTGAAATTTGCCTGGCACAGGGATTCAGTGTTATGCAGGGTGAAAACTGTCCTCCCACCACTGCTACTTATTGGCCCATCAGTGTCCCCCTTGGAAGCTGGCATTCCATTTTGCACTACGCAGGCACTTCATTTTTCTCCACCGCTATTTTCATTTCTCTTGCTAATGGGACACAAATGCAGACACACAAATATTCATGCACAATTTCTCTGACACTCTCTTGCCACGAAGCCAATGTTTAATAAGAGATTACATTTATGGTGAGGAGAAGGGCAGGCAAATAGTGAAATATGTCCACATGTCCTGAACCTGGGAGAAGAACTGGCACTTACTCATTAATAATGGGACAGGCCTCAGGCCCAGGCCCTTAGCTCTCAGTCTCTGCTCATTTCCTTTCCACACATCAAAGCTATGTGTGTCGTTGCGTGTGTGTGCGTAGTGAGGCTCTTGCACATTTGCAATTGTACTTGTGTGTGTGTGAGCGTGTGGTGTGCGAGAGCTTGTCAGGCCCTATGAGAAACAGCCTGTAGAGGAGCCGGCTTTTATTTAATCAGAAGTGGAGCAGCTTCCACCACCAACCGTAATTTCAGCCCTATTAACGTTCTGCCTTTAATTCCTCTGAGCGCTGGAGACACAGCATCCTCTAGGCTGCTAATTCACTCTAAATGCAAAAGTCCCACAGTTTTTAGTTTTTTTTTTTAAATTCCTGTATGGTGGCAGCTTCATATATTGTACATCTAAACTTCAGCAACAAGGGATTTGCTGAATAAACACAGTGTGTAGTTATCAAGTGTGCACTGTTAGCTAAACTGATATTCTTATCTGTTTGATTGCAGACTTTAAAAGAAATGTTTTAAGTTTCCCACGCATTGGAAGCCACAAAAACACTGAACCACTACACGTTCTTGCACCACTCCCTTCCTACTTGTAGCCCTTAAGCCTTAGACTTTGGGCTTAAAAGTCACATTAATTCATTCTGGGCCAGACTTAAAAATAGATCTCATTATAACAATCATAAATGAAGCTCTTTGTTCCTACACGCCTACAACCCCAACAGTCTCGTTACCCTCTTTCTGTTCTTGCCAATGCTGTGCCTGTTACATCTTCAGGACGACGGGCTCATATTTCACTTTCCCTATAATGCTTCATAAATGCATCTGTTTTTAACCAAAAACGTCTGCAGGGGGAGAGGGAAAGGGGGGAGAAAAACTGGGGAGAAACAGCCAGTTATTCAAAGGCAGTTAAGTTTGAGAAACAAGGGTTTGGAGAAGGGAGTGTACCCTGCACTTACAACCACACACACACACACACACACACACACACATACAAAACTACAATTAAACTGCAACCAAAAAAGCTTAAATAAAAACAGAATGAAATAATTGGCAAACCATTTAAACCCTACATTCAGGTGAAAATAGTACATTGTTCTTGTGATGTATGTTGGCATGTATGTTGTCACTCATTGTTGTGCAAAATTACTACTGGATTACTCATTTTCAACAGTATCGATATCAACAGCGATGTCTTCGCCTCCTCCAGCTGACACAAGTCTTCACACTGCACCGCTTTACCTTCATAAATGCAGACAGGCAGGCACACAGCACCTCCCCGCACTAGCATCTGTTCACAACGCTGAACAATTCTTCACGAGGAATTTCAAGAGGTCAGTAAAGCTCCCATTCAACAACATTGAAGTACGAAACAGTTATCATAAATGTTAACCTGGCCGGTGCACATGTTAATGGGAGCCGTTTAACTATTACCAATTACCTGATAGCGATATTAGTCATGTGTTATCAAGAAGGCAGCAGGTAGTGGCTGTGGATAATGGCACAATGGTATTTAAAAAGAATTTAAAGAACATAAAAACTGTATTTTAGGAACATAAAAACAAAGCTTGAAAGTCCAAAGAACTCAAATACCCTGGGCCAACTAACCCAGGACCATGACAAAAACCTAAAAGAGAAAGGCCCATATCTATCCTGAGATAATGAAGTGAATGTAACATGATCTGAAGCTAGAAAGTAGTGAAGCTTGATCCTTTTACTTCCCACACTTTTGTGACATCTAAACACAAGTAAAAGAAATCGTTCTTGAAAAATAAAAGCAGGTTCTGACCACAAAGACATTAAACTCACCATCTCAGTGTTCCAGTCAGTCAGCGTCTTTATCAGCACTGCTGCAGTTTGATCACCCATTCAATCAGCTCATTAAAACCTAAGGATGGTAGTTTGGGACAAAAAGACTCTCTGGGGTTTTCTGTCTCTGTTGGCAGGTAAGACATAATCTCTGTTTGCGCCAGTGATGATGGGAATGTTTTTTTTGGTATAATTTCGATCTAACTGCTTCAGTTTTCCACGTTATTGTAGAACAAACTCCATTCGGACTGGATGTTATTTTTCTATTTTTTCCATGATATATTGAATGTTTCAGATGCATGAAACTTTCTCTTTCGCGCCAAACATCAAAATGTGAACAGTTAAGTAGTTTGAATCTTCAGGTCTGATGTCAACATTACCTCTGTAATTTTCATCAAAAAGTTTGAATCCAGAACTTTTCAAACATCTCAGACATGATAGTTTCAATCTGCTGAACTGAAACTTTGTTTTAGTGTTTCAGAGTCACCAGTCTGTATTTTCCATCACTGTTTACGCGCTAAATGAGCCACTGTGGTCAGACCTCAGCTGTCATCACTGTGTTTGGTGTTTTTTTAGGTGCTGTGGGTCCAACTGTGATCTATCCTTTCACGTCTGCTTGCGCTGTCAAAGGATCGACTGCCACCCTCCCCTGCACCTTCACACCACTGAAGTCTTTCAGAGCGAAAGAGAAGTTCCACTAGAGATCATCATCATCAGAGTCCTCTGGTATCAGAGCTGGTTGGTTTGTTTTCTGTACAGCAGAGAAAACTGAAGATATTTTTGATAAATGATGAATGCATACATGCACTAGACATCAAACATAGATGAACTGTGTAGCAGTTGTTGTCACTTTATTCACCCTTTCTGGAAAATACTGTGTTTGCTTCAGTTTGTAGTTTCAGCTTTGTTAGATTTATAATATTTCCATGTGATGAAACAGTACAGCCATGAAAACACGAAGCCTTGGTGTCAAAGAGGACATCCTAGATAGTGGCTCTGACACGCGCTAGTCCTCGGCCTCCTTCCTTCTGCTTGACGTATGGTCTCAGGGTGCCAGATTTGGGGTGAAACCCTCCATGTATGGTAAAGAGCTTTCTTGTCTTCATGTCAGTGGCTTCTGTCTCCTCCTTTGGCCAACTTATTCACTTGACTCTTCAGGACATGCCTGCAGGTATTTGCTGGTTGCAGCTTTCCGAGTGGCCACTTCACGGTTCCCATTTGCCTGTGGGATTCCAAGGTACTTGTAGCTATCCACAGTGTCTGCAATGATAGAGCAATCCCCTCAGTTCTGACTACCTTCCCTCTCTTTGTTACCATCCGACTACACTTCTTCAGTCCGAATGACATTCTTATGTAATTGCTGTAGATCCTAGCGGTGTGGATCAGTGAGTCAATGTCTCGTTCACTCCTGGCATACAGCTTGATGTCATCCATGTAGAGGAGGTGGCTGATGTTTGCTCCACTCCATAGTGGATGTCTGTAGCCAGTCTTGTTAATGATCTGGCCGAGGGGGTTCAGGCCTACGCAGAACAGCAGTTGGGACCCAGCATCTCCTTGGTAAATCTTGCACTTGATGGTAACTTGTGCAGTTGGCTTGAAGTGACTAATTAACCTACTTAGCCGTCACACATTCATTAGGGGAGTCTCTTTTTTTTTTTTTTCTTATTTTAGTTTTATACAACTTTCCCCATTTTTCACCATGTTCCATTCATTTTTTTTAATTTCCTTGCTGACATCAAATTCAACATGTACAGATATTTTTTTTAAAAATAATTAATAAATCACACTTGGTATGTTTTTTTTTTGCATTGTTTTCAATTAAATATACAGTTTAAATTATAACTGTATTTTGTACAAGTATATTCTGTTTTTACTTACATTTACACAATGTCCTAACTTTAAAAAAAAAAGGGTTGCACTCTTATATTAAATTCATAAGAACAATCTAGCAGGCAAGAAAAACTTCTCAGAAAGTCAGTAACAAGCTTTTTGTACCTGGGCTGACCCTGAGCTGGTGATGAGGAGCTGGAGTGGACAAGCTTAAGGGACCATGGGATGGAGGAGAGGTGGTTGAAATGGTGCTTTAAGTATGAAGGCCTCAGGAGCAAGGATGCGTGAACACTGGGAAATAAGACTCGATAATCAATGCTTTTTTCTTCTCACCTCTCAACTCAACAGTTATTGAAGAGGCTCCCCTTTCCTGCTGACTGAACAACTGTCACCCAATCTCTAGGACAGGTGATAATGGAAAGGAAAAAAAGCCTCTCAGACTGAAAAAAGAATTAGAAAAAGCATTTTTCACACTACCATCCTTGAGTCGCGGGGAAGCTGGGTCACTCCAGCCAATCAATAACCAGCATTGCCATTTTCCACTACTAGGTGTGGCTTGGAGGGTTATCTCAAAGTTTGTGCTCCTGCGCACATCAAGTCTAATCACTGAGTGTGTCTGTGTGTTTCTCTCCCTGTTGTGTGCTTCCCATTTGAGAGAACTGGCTTTACCAGCAAACAGATGACTCACACAGTTTGAGGTTGAACTGTGTCACGAGCGTCACCACTTTCACTCCTGTGCTCTAATGCGTTTTGTATGTTGCTGATGCAGTGGGTCTGCTTATCCCCGAGATTGCACAGATAAGGCCGTAGCCCTCGTCCCACAGTCAGCCACCTGCTCAGATAAGGGCCAAGCACGAAGCAAGACGGGTGGAACCTAACACTGCTGATAGCATCTCCGCGGTAAATCTCTGGACTCAGAAATGCGTTGATGACACAGGAAAACAGCATCGTAAAGACCATGAGATATCCACAATGCAAGTCCCAAGACAGTAATTAAAACGGAACTGGGTGCACAAGAGACACTTTGAGCATAGCGCATAGTGCTTTATTTCTCTCTTTCTCCGCTCTCCCTTGATAGCACTCATTCTCACACTGAGGGGTGCACAAAAATGTGCACATGCATAAGCTCCCGACCTGCATCCACCATCTGGCCATCCCATGGCTCAGATGTCTCTGGGGTAAGGTGAACTGTGAGGGGTACTCTCTGTGTATGTGTATATGTTATGTGTACGTGAGGATTGAGGAAAGAGAGGGAGAAAGAGAGCAAGAGAGACACAGAGAGAAAATGAGGAAGAGGAAAAGACTGCGAAAATGCATAAAATCCTTCCCAGAATCTTCCTCGAACTGAGCGCACTGGAAGTGTTGTCGTTTCACACAAAAAATATGCATATTTGCAGGACTGCAGGTACATAAGCTGCACACTGGGTTTTGCACTGGGGGTCGTCATAGCTGACTCAACTATGTAAGCGAACCTTAACAAGTAGTCTTCTCACTGTGGGCAAACTAAAGCCTCCATTATGGGATGAGGCCATGTCTGCTGCCCCTGCCAGGTATAATGGTTTTGGAGCTATACTGACGACACAGGGACCCAAACCTACAATACACACATGGCTGTAAAAAACAAGCGAGAAATTGAATTCTACTTCAGGTGGTCCCAGGTCAGCAGTAGTGCCTGCAGCTAAAATACACACATGTGAGCTGTCACACGCATAATCCTTTATGTCTTTTCAGTCCTACCACATCAACCCACGAGCCTAGGTTCAGCTTTAATTCCTTTGTTATTTTTGTCTAATAATATGAAACGAGAGAGCAGAGGAAAGGAGCAATCTCGCATTAAAATCCATTAGAGACTCAACATGATTCTTTTTACAGGCTGGTTCCTCCGCACAGCTGGCGAGTTCACAAAACTTACACACTGAGCAGTAGAAAATTCTCAACTCTAGCGTCACAAAGTACGAGCTCACTTTTAACTGCGAGGTTTACAAGTGTGGGAAACAAAAGTGAAATGTTTGCTGAATTGTCTGCACAATAAGGGGAGAGCAACAGGTCATCCACAGTACAGTAGCCCCGGAGCTGAGTCAGTGTGTTGATCAAGACTACTTCAGCAGAGTGATTACTTAGACAAGTGCAGGAAAGTAAGCTTCAGTAATCTCTCCTCTGACCTCTAATCAATTACATCAACCCTGCTTAATAACTCACATCAACAGTATTTGGTACTGACCTCCATAACTACCACCTATTGATTAAGGTATCATAATAGTTGTTTATACAGGAATGTACAATAGGTTGTCTTCCATCATTTGAGGATGATGCATCACCATAGTGCAGCGCAGCTACTTAGCACAGCATCCTGAGGGACTGGTTACAGCACATTACTAACATTCTCTCATCATACTCATAGAACTGCTGCTTTACAATGCTGTGCCATGGCTCAGGCATCTACTCTGTGTTAGATCCTGATAAAGCACGGCATTCATTTGCTTTCCTACCCTGGTTCATTTACAGTCATCTCATTTGTAAAACATGCATACCATATCTTTTCTGAAACTCACTGACCTCTCTCCTTCCGTCTCGCTCATCGTTTTATCTCATTCGGTCTCTGTCTATCTTCTAGTGCTGCTTCATCCCCCCTTCCCTCAACTCCAGCTTTCTCCACCACTACATTCTGGGCCATTAACTGAGCAGGCTTATCTGAGCCTAATTGGTTTAAGGGCAAACATAAATAAGCAGCGGGCTTTCTAAGTAAAGGAGTATTACTGCTGCTGTTGGCAAGTAGCGTACGCATACCAGAGGCACAGTGAGCTGAAGAAGTGATGAGGGAAGCAAGAGTGGAACGAGGAGATTAGGGAAGAAACCTCTGGACAACAGAGTAGGGTAGACAAATGAGGAAAAGACTAAAGTTGTGAAAAAAAAGTAGACAGGAAAAGTTAAAGATGAAGGAGTTGTAACCTTCTGCTCTGGGTCTGACTGCCTCTCTGCCCCTTTTCAATTGCCTGTCCGTGAATGTATTTCTGTATATGGATATCTTGTCTTTGCATAGTTGCGTAGTAGTTATGCTGCAGATGGAATATAAAACCACCAAGACAAACGGACTGATACTTATGTAGTGCTTTTCTACTCAATTTAAGCACTGAAAGTGCTTCCTTATTACACGCTTCATTCACCCGTTCATATCAAAGCACTTTTAATCTGAAGTTCACACATTCACGCACCTGCAGATACACTTTGATCAATACTTTGACATGCATATTGGAGGAGCCAGGGATCGCACCACCAACCTTCCGATTAGTAGACGATCCACTCTGCCTCCTGAGCTGCCCCAGTATTTTTTTCCTGTCTCCCTCAGTTGCCTCCCGCCTGTGTAATAAAAGTCAGAGTACTTCCTCCTTATAATTTTCATCCCACAGTTCATCAGTTCATCAATGATGTGAGGGTTGTTTACTGCGAACATATGCGTAGGGACAAATAGACCATTCAATTAATCACGACCAAGCATCTATACGGTCAGGGCTGCTCCTGCCTCTACACAGACACCCAGACACACACACACACAGCATACAAACAGATCTCTGACACTTTGTGATTATCAGAAGATTTGGACTAATCAGATTAAGGGTGACAGGATAGGCAGGGATAATGTGATCAATGGCCCTGCTCAATCCTTCTCTCTCGCACACACAGACAAAAAAAAAAAAAAAAATTGAAAAAGCAACAGATTGGAGTTCAGATCAGTGAAGATTTTAACCTTCCCATGGGGCAACCTCCTTTCAATTAGCATCAAAAAACAAGAAAATCACTTTCATCCTTGTTACTGAGGTAACCCAGGGGCCATCTCCCTGCCCATCTGCTTCAGTCTCATCCCATTTTTAAAGCAGAAACCCCACACCTCTTTCCTAGCAGGGAAATTTTACTCTTCTCTCTCATCTGCCACTCATGTCTCTGAAATTACATTTCTGCTGTCACTTCACATAGGGTAAACATTTGAACCTCTAAATATCCATTCTTGCAGAGGTAGCAATTTGGGCCTGGGTTTGGTATCCATATCAGTGTTGAAATCTGATGAGCACAAACAAGAAAGCAACCGCCAAATTATAGAGCACCGCCAGAGCTGGGAGCCGTCCAGGAGGAGAGTTCTAAACGATTAAAGAGAAAACCTGTATGTGAGAAAACAATTTTTTTTACTGCGCTTTTAATTTGCTTGTTTGTGGGAGTGGATACAGAGTGCCACGGGGAAGCTGGTGTGCTTCAGTGTACGTTATATTGGAAAGAGGGAGCTACTGTACAATAAAATGAGAGAAGACACTATACATCCATGATGCTACTGGGCTATCCATACAGCAGATAATGTCGCCCGCAACAGCCTAGTGTCCGGTCCCTGGGGTCCCACAGCGGAAATGAAAAACATGTTTAACTGAGGTTATATTGGCTACCACTCTAGTGACACCAATGCTTGTCCAGATGAGTGTGTGAGAGAGAAGAAAGGAAATAGAAGCAGATGCGGACAAAGAGGGAGGAGGAGGAAAAAAGAGGTGGATGAAGAGAAAATAAAATACCGGCATAGTCGACAAAACGGGAGAGGCCTCGGGTTTTAGTGGCTGATAGTGTAGTTGTTTTCCAGTTGTAAAAATGCTTAATGCAATCCAGAATAAAGTGCATCTTGGGAAACTTCCCATCAACACAGTCTAATAGAGTTTGTCTCGCCAATTCAAAGTGCTACGGAACAATGCACAGTCGTAGTAAATTATTTTAATGAAGAAAAAAAATGTGAGAGATCGCGTCCCACTGAGGAAAACTAATTTTACGTGGGAAAATAAGAAAAATAACAAGAAATAGCACACACAATGAAGGAGACTTCTCCTGGCATGCGCTCCTGTATAGAACAAAGATAAATAGCCACTAATAATCTATCATATGCTGTTATGGACGCATTTAAATCAAAAAGCGTATCGTTCTTCACAAGTACGAGAAACATCAGCGGAGCGCGAGGATGCTGCTCGGATATAACGGGATGCCCAAAGCGATCCACGTGTATGGCATCGCTCTGCATGCCACAGACGCAGCGCTGCCCAACACAGAACGTTGCATGCATCCCCATAGTACAAAGCGCGCCTTGGAGAGGGTCATTTCCACGTATACAGAAAGTATAGTCCCATTTTCTTATTTACCTTCCATCGCAGAGGATGTGATGACCAGCAGGCATAAAAGCGCAAACAAATCCACTGTCATGGCAGAAGGGTAGTCTCCACAGCCTGTCCCCAAATAACCAAGACGCACGGGGCGCGTCAAAAGAATCCCAGGTGTCAGAGCGGTACTCCAGCAGATAGCCTCTGTTGTGTGTCACATTTCAAGCCGTAGTAAACAATGTGTGACAATCAGTGTAAGGAAAGAGCGAAGTGTAGCGAGCAGGGGGTGCGAGGCAGGAGGGGGTGTAGGTGGAGTAGGTGGGGGAGACCCGACATTGCCTGCTCACAGCCCCATTATAGGGCCGGGACCAATCACCGACTGGTAGCCGAAACTCACTAACCAATCGCTAACCCGCTGCTCCTCCCACAGCACATTGTCAAAACACAAAACTTTTCCTTGACCTATTTGAAGCGGTGTCCGCTACAGTGAAGGGAAATAACGCCACCAGTCGGCGTACTGCTGCACCTACAAGCCAAGTAAGCCTAGAGCCGAGCGTACCCCTATAAAAAGACCACTTGCTCTGCAGCCTATCCACCTTTACTTCAAAATAATACTGTCAATAAGCATTTCATCAGTCTCTTAAAAATCACAGCTGATTTCCCCAATTAAGACTCAGAGAAGATATTTTAGTGACCTCTCAAATACCTTATATATATATATATATATATATATATATATATATATATATATATATATATATATATATATATATATATATATATATATATATATATATATACTTGGCTGCTGAACTTGTGCCCACAAGTCCAAACCCTATTTGCAATGAAAATGCTCTTTAACAGCTTTGACAAATTCAGCTGCACCTCCTAATGATATTAAGCAGGCGTTGCACATCACCTTCCTCCTGTTGTACCCATCACCCCTTTTGTGTGTGCCTGTGAGGCAACAGATGGTACACACAATGGACTTTTCCCTGTAGGAACACAGAGGGCCAGGGCCCGCTTCAGCAGAGGGAGGGACAGTTGCTGCCCTGTAGCCCAGAACCATACACCTGTCTTGGGATAGATGTGTCCCCCTCCCCGTGTCCCTGGAGCTGAAGAATTGGGATGGAGTTGTTAATCTGCACCCTGAGTAGGTCTGAATTTACCCCAGGCCACTGGATGGCCTAATACTTCAGTGTTGTCCCTTCACAGTGCACTGTCCCAGATACTTTTCACCTGCTTTAGTTTTACTGGACATAAAGAATGACTTTCATCTTGGGGGTTTTTATTATCATCTACAGCTTCTAAAATTAATGCATATGTCTGTATAGCTAGTGTGAGCATCCCTAAAGGCATATGCTACACTTCAAATATGTGCAGCATTTTTCTAGCAAGACTTGAACTTCTTTGACTGTTTTTATCTTTCTTTTTTTTTTTTTTTGGCCCTTTTTGATTCTGCTCCTAACCTTTTCAATGACAAAAATGAAACACACTGTAAAGTGTGAAAGGTGACTCACATTTAATAAATGGTTGTCCCAGTTGTGGCAAACAGCAGCTGATGAACTGGGGCAGACACGAGGCTTCAGGAGCATCAGGCAGCGGTTGCTAACCTGGGAAAGCAGCTGATGACAGCATTTGTCATTTTTAATGGTGTGGTGAGGAGTGGTGCTACAGTGTGGCATGGCACAGCACAGCACGGTCCCTGTACTGGCTGGTTTTTTAGCCTTTCGTAGCCACCTGGCTTTATTTTTCACCGAGCCAGTCATCATCACCTATGACTCCACAGGTCATCTCCAAGTACACGAGAAATCTGTCCCTGTTTGCCGTCCACACCCTGGGCAAGAGGAAGGAAGGAAGAGTAAGGGAGGTAGGAACAATAGAGCTGCCGCTGTAGCACATCCTCCCTTACATTACACTCACAGACAAACAAGCACAAAGAATAACACAAATGCGTGTGCAGTCGCTCTCCCACACAGCACTCTGATAATGATCCACGCAAAGCCACACGAGTACTTGCCTACTTCAGCTCAAGAGCCCCAGCCCAATACCAATAGTGAGCCTGAACGCATTGAAGAGAGCCTCTCATTCTCTCTGTGGCCTGATTTTTTCCTGTGTGGTTAAGCCTACAATTGCAGCATCCCCATTCTCTTTTCATTTTTTTGTTCCAAAGCCAGATTCATGTCAAATAAAAAGGTACCCTCACCAACTCGGGTATTCTCTGAGTTGTCTGCGATTAAATGTTTTTTTTTTCTTTTTTACGCTCTACAGTATGTGAGTTGACCCTAAATTTATTGAGTTTTGATCTGTCAACATACACCCAGCATCTTCCTCTCCATATCCAACATGCCTATTCTGTACCCTGACAACAACATTAAGAAGAACAAAAGGAACGAGGAATACACAAGAAATACCTTTTAGAAATAAATAAGTAAATAGGTACAGCAGTGTTTGCTCACTCACTCTCATTATTTAGATTTGTAGTAGGTATAGCAGGTGACAAGCAGACATGCTCCAGAAAAGATAATGGTACAGAATAAGAAAGACAGGAAAAAGAGATGTTTCCCAGACACAAAGGAAGCTGGAACGGTTTGTCCGGTGATGAATATGAATGCCTGAAAATGAAATGCCTAAGTCAATATGGAGACAGCGCGGGGACTCAGGTGACAGAGGAGTGCAGTGCTACACCCACCCTGGGGGTATAGACTGGTTATTAGGCCAGACTTTAGCTTCATCCATCTTCAGGGGTCTGTGTGCTGGCCATTGACAATATGAGTGCAGCGCTGGTGCTGAATACAGATGTGCTTTGGACCAGTGTTCTCCAAATAGAGGGTCAAGACCCGCTGTGAGTCCCAGGCACAGTCGCTCTTTCTGGGTCACAGCACAAGAGAGGAGATGGAAAATCAGTTCATTGTTGGGGATGTATGATGGTGCTTAGTTTTGCCTAAAGATTTATTTTTTTTAAGGCTGCCCCGGCAAAGTTCAGTCTCTTTGGAAATGTACTGCAAAAATACAAACAGTTTTTCTGAAGTAAATATAGATTAAAAAAAAAAAAGCCTGCTGCTGAGTCATATTTATCCAAACCTATCTGTATTTTTTTTTCCTGATTTCAAGAGTAGAACAACTCTCTGGTAGTAGGTCAGATAAGGACATGGGACCGTACCTAAATACAGCACTCTCATTAATCTGCCTATGATGCCAAATGTGATGGTACCTGTCCCCTGCTATCAGCACACAGTCTCCTCAGAGATATTCATTACACTTTGCTGACAAAGAGCGAAAGCACAGGAAGGCTGCAGACACAGAAACAGCCAAATAAACTAGCGCAAATGGACATGACAATATTTGTGTACACATACAGAACAGAATTAATATTGTGTGAGAATATTAAAGAGATTTGAAAGATCTGTTTCCCCTTGCAGAGGCTGCAAAGACAGAATTGTTGTAGTTTGATTCATAAGTCATTATCTCATATCAATTCTATTCAAGATTCAAGCACTTTTGTTACCATCAATCCAAATAACAGGAGGAGATTCTACTCAACATTAAATGAGCAAGAGCATCATCATATTTGTCAAGTGAGTGTGTGTTTATAAAAGACACAATGAGTCAATGCTGAAGAGGCTTTGTCAAGAAGGGTACAACCTGTTCAAGTTCTGTGCAAGTTCTGTCTATATGGTTTTATTATATATTCACAGACAATAGATTTGAAAGTTGAGACTGATATTTATTACAAGTAGTGTTGAGTTCTAAAAGTTTCACTGAAGCTCAGGAATTTGCACGTCTTCCACTGGCCAAAGAATTGGCCAACACGCTAAAAGTGAAAGACAAAGTACGTCTTTCACTTTTAGCGTAGGTCCCATGCACACTGTCGAACCAAGGACTGCACACCACATTTTTGGATTGAAGATTAAATCACCAGTTTTTTACACTTGCAATGAAACTTTTTCTTTTGGAGTGTAGTGTAAGTAGTTTTGCCCTTATCTTATTGAAGATTCTGTATAATGATAATAAAGGCATTCTATTCTATTCTATTCTATTCTATTCTATTCTATTCTATTCTATTCTATTCTATTCTATTCTTAATTCAATTTTTTTAACTGTAGCAGAATACAGACATAAAAGAAACTCCATATATATGCACACTGAAATCTGCACATGTGGAGTGGCTGATTGCAACCTCACCACCACACACACACACACACACACACACACACACACACACACACACACACACACACACACACACACACACACACACAACATGTGAAATCCAGTACCATCCAAAATCATGTACAGGCTTGATAATGATTCACTGATTAATTGTTTTTTTCTTGATGGCCTTGGTGATTAGGATGCATTCATTTGCTCGTGATTAGGGGTCTCTAATCACAGATAAGGTTAATGGGGTTCTTCATTCATTCCTCTGCTTTGTTTCTCTTGCAGCATTTAAGAAGGTTCCCTATTAACCGTATGGCCTCAGCCCCCTTGTGGTGTAATACACCTTTTAGTTTATGCACCAACCTTTCCCACTGCAGTCAAAAGAGGTGTCTTGACAACAACAACATTTGACACATGGTAGATTGTGTTTGGGTATCGCTGAACATGTTATCATGGGGTAGTCAACCAGAGAGGATCATAAAGTAGTTTTCTGGTTGTAAACGCAGCATTTAGGAAGAGGACATGTTAATGAGAAAAACAAAACTAGACTGACAGCTCATCACTTCATGTCAGTTCCCAGTGGCAGGCTCTTCCACTTGTTTTTGTTGAATTGTTTCTCTCACAGGGACACTATCAAAATGCAGCCCTCTGTCTCCTCTGACCTGTCCTTTTCTCCCTTCCCTGGCCTGTGACAGATAGTTGAGTGCAATCTATCAACCTCAGTCTGCCTTGGTCAGGGCCAGTGCTTTGTAAAGCTAAGCATGAAGCACAGACACACACACACACACACACACACACACACACACACACACACACACACACACAGTACACATCTCTGAGTCTGTCACACTAAATGGGATAAACATCCAGTGTTGGAGAGAGACAGAAAAACAGAGGTCAAATCAATCTGCCCTCTGTCTGCCATACACTGATCCCCTGTCATAGGCTGACCTCTCCAACAAATGAAACTCCAGTGATGCATTTGAATACCGAGACAGCAGCACTTCAGTCTGGCTTTAACACAGTGGATGGGAGTAAATGAACTCATTGATGGTAGATCTTGTTTAGTCAGACGATTTACTGATTAAGTAAGTGGTGCCCCAGGATGTTGGGACAGGTAATATGAAAATTATTATTTTTACTCAGCTTAATAATGATATTCTCCATTAAAACAACAAACACGTTGATATAGAAAGTTCATTATATAATAAATCTTCTCATTATTGTAAAATAACAATACCTTAAAAAAAATACAGACTTAGTTTTTAATATGTAGCTATGTGGTTGTTGCTGAGATAACAGCTAGCCTACCCCAGCTGTCACAGGGAGAAGGGCCTGAAAACTCAAGAAGTTGTTGACAAAATAGTTTCAGTCCATTTTATGACCTTATGCACAAAGAAACTGATCAATACTGGTGAAGCTGTAGTTGATCAAAACAAAGGGCAAAACAAAGGGCAAGTTGGATGATTGCTCTGGTCCAAGAAATCAAACGCATCGCGGTTGGTGTGATTACACTGTAAATGGTCTGTTGTTTTAAACATCTTCTGAGATATGTGTTGCTTACATTTATGCAGCAAACATAGTCAGACTAGTTCTTGTGGGCTTTGGACAGGTCTGCTCTTGCTCAATGATTCTATTAATAACTTTATGCATGGAACATTTAGGTGCAGTCAAGGGGTGATGGGTTTCTAGTTTGGTGGCCTCAGGATCACATCGCTGCTTTTTGCACCTGATGACTTCATTCCCCAAACCTGTGGCAGATGGCTGTTCCTCACTGAGCCTGGTTCTGCTGGAAGTCTCTTCCTGTTAAAAGGGAGTTCTTCCTTCCCACCAGGAGGCTCATCTGATTGTGGGGGTTTCTCTCTAATACTGTATTATCTTTACCTTACAATATAAAAGACCATGATGTGATTGTTGTTATGAATTGGTGATATTGTATAAATAAAACTGAGCTGATTTGACATGAATCAGGCAATGACCTCCAACTGGGTTCTTGGCTGGAAGAGGGTGGAATGCTCCTCCAGGTTGGGGAATTCAAGTATTTTGGAGCTCTGATCATGAATTGGGAATTCAGAGTGGAGTGAAAGCCTGAGTAACAGATTGATGCAGCATCTGTGGCGATGTGGCTGCAGTGTATGTGTTGTGAATGAAGAGAGAGCTGAGCATGGGGATGAAGCTGTCAATTTAATGGTCAGTCTATGTTCCAACCCTAATCTGTGGCAACAAGCTGTGCGTGGTGACCAAAAGAATAAGTTAGCAGATACAAAAGTTGGAAATGAGCTTCCTCAGAATGATGCCTAGGCTCAGCCTTAGAGAGGCTGGGGTGAAGAGCTCAATCATTTCAGGAGGGGACTCAGAGTAGAGCCACTACTCCTCCACATAAAAAGCCAGCTGAGATATTTCAGCGATATCCTACCAGGAGGAATGACATGGCATTTGTCTGGCATTTTTCATTTTTTCTTTGGCTTGGGAATACCTCAGCGTCCTTCCAAAGAAGCTGAACATTGTGACTGGAGAGAGGGAGGATTGAGTATCTCTGCTTAGACTGCCCCCATGACCTAGATAAGCAGTAGAAAATGGATGATTGTCATTGCCATGCTCATACTGATGACTATATAATGAAAAATTAATGATAATGAAAAATTAACAGCCTTCACGGATGTAAAACATAAACCCTCCATGTGAAAAGTTTTCCTCAAAACCTCGTCTGCCATGAAAACAGTTCTAGAACTGCTTTTTTAGAGTTGAACCACTATTTAAATGCTCTCGCTCTTGTTACTGAATACTAAAAACCCAATAGCTGCTATGAATGGAAATACAATCCAAAAATTAAAAAGGGAAGAGCCTGTTATGCATTTTGAGCTCTTTACTAGAAACCTCGGTGTTCTATCACTTTAAGTCTAACAAATGTCATTATCTGAAACGGATTCAATTTAATTAAAGCCGTGATTGTTTTGCTTTGAGATTTTGCATTGTCTTTTCTCATTAATTGCTCTGCCGGCAGAGTGTTGCATTTTGTGATTGAATTTTACCTTTTGAATTTGTTGCTGTGATTTTGCATTTCCTTTGGAGCTAATCTGTGATTTTATGCTACACTACAAAGTCAAAATTCAAATTAAAACAGATGCACCGACATAAACGTGTTAAACACATTCTTAGTATGCACGGAGCGTATTCACAAACTCCGATTCACACGTAGTCTCAGCGGCTCGACACGTGAACTCTTTGACAGCAATTCACAAAAGATACGCAAGCCATAAATAAAGTCCGAGCATTTTGCTTGGAGAGAGTGTAAATGGCATCAATGCACTTGGACATTTATTATTTAGATAATGACCTTATTTAAGACATGCACACTACACAGCAGCTATGCAGTCAAGTACACATGCAAACAAACAATAGAATTAACATGATGACATTCTGAAATTAACACTGACCTTTTGAAAGCAATATTTTCATCCCAGCATGGATCATCAGATCAATAATCATTGCTGTTAGGTGATGCTCAGGGTTATATTGGCCTGCTGCATGTTCTCTCACTCTTTCTCTCTCTCTCTCTCACACACACACACACACACACACACACACATACGAGTGCTCGCACGCACGCACACACACACACACAAATCTTAAATGTCAAAACCATGTGCTGCATATGAAATGTGTGTGATAACAGTAATCATTATTGTAACCATTATTGTACCCACACTCTGAACACACAGCACTGCTCAGCATTGACTTCTTGGCTATAACTAATTGTTAATCAGTGTTGTGTATAATGTAGTTATAAGCACCGAGCACAGGTGAGAAAAGCAATTACGAGTTCATTTTCCATCTCTCTCACCGTTACTCCTTAGCATTTTGGAGGTCTTTTTCTCATTTTTTGCCCTTTCAGTTTTAGCCAACATCTCTGCCACATGAATACAGGCAGATCAGCCAACTCCAGGAAAAACATGACAACTCAGAGGCTATTACGGATTGTTTCAGGTCACAGAAGACGGCTAAATCTTGCGGGTTGCTCAAATGTCAGCTGGACTCATTAAAAGTCACTGGGAACTGCTTCAAGCTGCAGAAAAACCGAGTCGACACGGTAGCATTCGTGTTAATTATATATTTGTTTTTAATTTTATTTTTGTTTTTATTTTATTTTATTTTTCCACTGTATGCACAGCAGGCCTGTTTATAGAGAACACATCCTGTGGCGCTACACAACACAATTTACTGCCGTGCTGAGCCACAAAGTTAGGCCACAGCACCACCTACTTATCAAGATATGCAACTGCAGTTAATGATGGCTGCACACACTCTGACATTTATCTTTAACAATCAATAAAAACTCTCAGTGGGTGAGGTGAGAAATATTTGAATCAATGACAGGTTTCTTGACCAAAAGAAAATCTAATATTACTGTCCACCCATCATGGTGATATATTTCTTTGACAAATGGCTGACTTTCAGTTTTGACTCTTTCCGATTTTGTTTGTTCATCATTAGAGATTCAAGAACCCTTACTGCCTGTCACAGTGTTACAGGAATTCTTCTTTGATCTGTCTTAACCAAAGACAAGGCAGAGCCATCAAAAGAGTAAAATCATGTCATTTTTCTTGGTGGAAATCATTGTATATGTGCGATTTCTTTAGGACAACAATGGCTAATGTTCCTCATTAGAAGATGCAAAGATGTTCTGATTGAAGTGGCCAGAAAAACTGGTGGGGGGATGTGCCTTGGATTCATTGAATTTAATATTAAACATCTCCTGTAATGCATGTTCGACGATGCATTGGGGTTAAATGACGGTGCAGCAGGTTTTATGACAGTCCGCACTCCTGGGTCTTGACTGGTGTACAAGTTATTCTTATAAAGGAAAAAGTAAAGCTTATAATAAAAATCGCAAAAAGAAAAAAATACAGGTCCAGGCACTTAACGACAATTTATGAAGTAATAAAAAAAGTCTCTGTTTTAGAGGAGTAGTGATATTAAAAAAATACATCAACATGTAGCATGCGTTCTTCAGCTTGTACAAGAAGAATAACAACAAAATCCAAACCAAAAAATGCTTCACTCACAGGTGTGCAGCACTTGGTACTCTTTTTGCCACAATAATAATAGTATTTTATTTACTTTAATTACTTCTTCAAACCTACCATGACTACCTGAACATGGATTTTCTACACAATTTTTTTGGTTCATTTCCCTTTTTACTATTATTTCCTTCCATTTGAAAGGGCGCGTTAAGAGAAATCAGCAGCGTTCCTGCTGCTTCTTTTTGTTTCTTATTTCTTTTAAAGCTTCGAGGTCTGTTTGGGTGTATTATCTTGGTACAATGTTAATAATAATAATAATAATAATAATAATAATACAATTTATTTATGGGCGCCTTTCAGGGCACTCAAAGTCGCCTTACAGGTAAAAAACAATCAAAGAGGAAACAGCAAAAGAGAAAGCACAATTACACAATAAACAAAACAAAACATAAAACAGATTAGTTAAGACCAAGGTAAAATCCTAGAACTCACACAGTTACAGGCCAAAAGCTTGTTTGAACAGATGAGTTTTTAACCGAGATTTAAAAAGAGATAAGCTGTTTATGACCTTGAAATGTTGCGGTAGAGCATTCCAGAGATGGGGTGCTGTATGACAGAAGGCTCTAGACCCCATAGTTGCTAAGCGGACAGAAGGTATAGTGAGGAGCAGTGACGAAGAAGAACGAAGTGGACGTGAGGGAGTATAGGAATGGATTAGAGCAGCAATGTAGGGGGGAGCAAGGTTATGGAGAGATTTGAAGGTAAGAAGAAGAATCTTGTATTTGATACGGTAGTCGATTGGAAGCCAGTGTAGGTCCTGAAGGATGGGAGTGATGTGTTGAGTAGAGGAGGTTCGGGTAATGATACGTGCAGCAGAGTTTTGAACCATCTGAAGTTTACGGAGAAGTTTGAGTGGTAGACCAGCAAGAAGTGAATTGCAGTAATCCGAACGAGAAGTGACAAGAGCATGGACAAGAGTTGCAGTACTGGCAGGTGTAAGAGAAGGACGGAGACGATTAATGTTACGTAAGTGAAAATAAGCAGACCGAGTGAGGTTTTTGACATGAGCCTCAAAAGAAAGAGTGCTATCGAGGATGACACCCAGACTCTTAACTTGGGAGGAAATGGGGACAGTGAAATTATCAATGGTGAGTGTGAAGTGATTGGATTTTGCAAGGGTAGATTTGGCACCAATCAGCAGGATTTCTGTTTTATCATTATTCAATCTGAGAAGATAATCAGAAAACCATGATTTTATTTCAGAAAGACAGTCAGAAAGGGAGGACGGGGGGAGAAGAGCATTTGGTTTAGAAGAGACATAGATCTGGGTGTCATTGGCATAACAATGAAAATGGATGCCGTATTTCCTAAAAATATGTCCTAATGGTAGTAAGTATATAACAAAGAGAAGAGGACCGAGGACAGAGCCCTGAGGAACACCAGAGGAGACTGGGGTGATGGATGACTTGGCAGTTTTGAGCAGTGTTCTCCACAAAAACTGCAAACCAGAATGTGTGGGTGCTAAAATCTGATCATTTTTATCAGCAAAGAAACAAGAGACAGTAAGCTGTTTCATGCATTCATGTCATTATGGTTAGATTACGGCAATGCACTCTACCCGCGCCTCAGACAACTATATCCGTAATAAATTTCCAATAATCTGAAATGCTGCAGCCAGACCAACAGCAGGGTCCAGTATGAGAGAAAACATCAGTTATTAAACAAAAACAGTATAACCCCCCCCACCACCACCACCACCACCAACCAAACCCAGATATTTTTATATATTTTTCATCCTTAACAAATATTTTTTATTTTTTTATTTTAACATACTTGAAAGACCAACACAAACAGCACAGGATTTAACACAATGTTGTGTGTATTTTGTTCCATTGCAAAAATGTAGCTAATACATTTTACCACAAAACATGTGTTTTGTCTTTTTACTGTTTAAAACTGATGCTACTAAAATTCTTTCCTTAATTTTTGTTCCTCAGCAGCAGACTCAGTGTCGCAGTTTGTTTGCCAAGATGCTGCAGTCTCTCTCCCTCTCTCTCTCTCTCTCTGTGTGTGTGTGCGAGCGTGGCGTGCGTGGCGGGCTGGGGGGATTGGGGGGGGGGGGGGGGGGGGGGGGGGGGGGGGGGGGCAGTGCACATCAAACTGAAGTAACCCAAAGGAAAACAGTAATAAAGATGTCTCTTTTGGATTGCATTCTTATCTTTTTTTCTTTTGTTAGAAATGAATTAAAGGTTTTTCTTCTTCATAAAGCCCATACCCCAGTTGAGTTTAGGCCTGTATTCATTTGGTTGTGTACAGACTGTTGATACTATTGTATCTTACTTTTATTCCTTGAGAGGCACATAGTTATAAGCACCAATAACTCTTGTTAATATCCTTTTCATTTAATTACATGCCGTGATTTTATCAGAATAAAACAAATATTACTAATATACATATGAGGTTTGTATCTGAATATGAGTATTTGTTATGAATCACACACAAATAACCCCATAGTTTTATAGTATTAAGCAATGCTGTTCTGTCAGGATTTGCTGCAATTACTCTTCCTTCCTGTAAATGCTTTTAGAGTGTAATTAAGAACAGAAGCCTTTTGTGAAAACCAACCAGTAAACCATGCAAACACTTAAACGTGAGAAGGCAACAGTGCCCCTCACTGGTGAGAAGTAGTAACAGAATCCACTCTGAAACTGCATGCAGTACTGTGCAAAAGTCAAGTCACCCCTCATTTCTTTATATTTTGCCAGAAAAATGGGAAATATGGGCAGAGTTTTATTGAAACATGCAAACATCAATGGAAATACAGTATACAATCTTCAAACAACTGTTACACTGCATATCTGTCAGAGTGGTGCAGATGTGTTTCTTTATCATTAAACAATATGTACATCTTAACATGAAGTCTTCAAAATGTATGTGTATGTACGCGAAATTTTCCTTCTGCATTTAAAAAAGAAAAACTTTCAGTCTTATGTGACAATCAGGCATAATATTATGACCATCAGCCTAATATTACTGCCCAAACAGCCCTGACCATCGAGGCAGGACTCCAGTAGAGATCTGGGGCCAAGTCAACACCTTAAATTCATTGTTGTGCTTTGCAGCAGGGTGTACAATCCTGCTGAAAGAGCCCACAGTCATCAGGGAAAACCATTTCATGAAAATGTGTATATGGTGAGTGGTAGGTGTCAAAATAACATGTTAAGGAAAACATCATCAGCCACCTTCCTTTTTTGCTCTATGGTGTAGTTCTGATGCTCATGTGTCCATTGTTGGTGCTTTCGGCAGTGAACAGGGGCCAGCATGGGCACTCTTTCTAGTGTGCAGCTATGCATCCCCATACACAACAAACTGTGATGCATTGTATATCCTGACACCTATCAGAACCAGCATCAGCTTTTTCAGCAATTTGAGCTACAGCAGCTCATCTGTTGGATCGACCACATAGACCAGCGCTCGCTCCCCACATGCATCAGTGACCCTGTCGCTGGTTCATCACTGTTCCTTCCTTGGACCACTTTTAAGAGATACTGACCACTTCAGACTGGGAACACCCCAAAGAACTGCAGTTTTGGAGATGTTCTGACACAGTCATCTAGCGATCACAATTTGGCCCTGGTCAAACTTGCTAACATTAACTTTGAGGAGAAAATGTTCACTTGCTCCCTAATATATCCCACCCACTAACAGGTGTCATGATGAAGAGATCATCAGTGTTATTCACTTCACCTGTCAGTGGTCATATGTTGGGTCTGATCCGTGTATGTAAAAACAAGATTTCACATACAAAAATGTACTAATCTATTGGCTGAACTGCTCAGTTCTGAACTCACTGTGGGACAGATGTTCTCCATATTCAACTATTTTAGGATCAGTGTGGGTCACACTGGCTGCTCTAGCAGATGATGAGATGCTGATATGTGCCATGCTACAGATGCCACAAAAATAAAGCAAACCCCCCACTTTTTTCAACAAATACAGTTGTGGATAATCACATTATGTCTGTTAGATGGATCAAATGCACACTGAGTGGACTGCAATCAATGAAGATGATACTTGTAAACAGTGGAGGTCCAAAAATAACTTGTGAATGCTCCATACAATAACATATCCCATGAACTGTGCTTTTACTTTATAACATATAAAATTATACTTAAATACAAATACTTTAACAACCTTTGGGGAATAACAGTTGATGGCTGTTAAAATAGTTATAGGTATTATCATCATGACAGTGTTTTATGTTATTATGTTAAAATCAAACAGCACACATAGAGATGAAGCTAGCGTTAGTATTTCTGTTGTGGTAGACCAGTTTTTTTAAGCTAAGGAGACACTGCCCTCAAGTATAGCTGGCTGGGTCTGACTATAAAGAGCAAACAGTATGTGACCTAATATGATTTTGTCACTGACTCAACACTGAGACTGCCTTTTTCACCTCTCGAGCTCATTCCTCATATTATATTACTGTGAGGAAGAATTTTGAAGAGGTCCACTCAATCTGGTGCTTACTTGCAATTTAAAGTGGCCAACCCCTCCAACCCCCACATAAAAAATAAATAGCAACTAAATAATGTAAAAAAAAAAAAAAAAAAGTAATAAAAGCCTTCTTCCACTTGGTGGCAGCGTACACTGCTGCATGATGAGAACTGAGCCGACTGTCTTTGTGAGCTTTTTGTAGTTTCATTCAACTCATATTCAGTCATCTGACAGAGGCAATGAGGGGAAGCCCTTGATCTCAAATACAAGTACTGATTTAGAAATTACATAATAACTAGACAGCCAGATATGAGAGAGACTGGAAGAGTAGGACAGTGGATACCTTTAGTTAAATTATAAAAGAGATCAAACAGAAAAAAGATGAGTAAATCTGGATAACAAGCCAAAAAGCATTAGCCAAACATTGCATTTAGGTCATGTATGAAAAAAAAACAGAAAAAAAAAAAAAAAACAGACAGAGAACTGCCTGTGGTGTCTTAGGCCAAACTTCCAGATTGGATAATGAGGTTAAAACGTTACAAAGGATGTGTATCCAATCATTTTACGGCTTATTGGCATAAAAATGTACATGGTTTTCTTATGTTGTAATAACTGTCATGAAGCAGCTAAGAAAATTATATAAGAACTATTATTTTAAACACTTTTGTTATGTAATATGACATTAATATTTGGTATGTTTTGCATTGCACCTGCTGCCACGGGGAGAATAACACAGAGAGCCAATTTGCTGTAACTTCTCCAGGCATTGCATTGCTTTCACAGCTCCCCAGTCAATTACTTACATACTGAAAATGATTTTTATTTGATTTTTTTAAAATTTTTTTATGTACAGTAGTACAGTCATGGGAAAAGAAAGTTTGCCATGATTCAAAAGCTCTTAGAATCACATATTGCAGCAATAACTTGAAGCAATCATTTTCATTTTAGTAATTATCTTATGGCTTTATCAGTCTCTGACATTATTGTGGAGGAATTTTGGTCCACTCTCATTTACAGTGTTGCATTGGTTCATTGAGATTTCTAACCATTCATTTATATACGGCTCTCTTAAGGTCCTGCCTTTCATTGGGGTTGAAGTCTGGACTCTCACAGGTCCTCTGCAACACCTTAATTCTTTTCTTTTTCAGCCATTCTGTTGTAGATTTGCTGCTGTGCTTGGGATCATTGTCCTGTTGTGTGACCCAATTTGGGCCATGCTTTACATTAGCTGTCTGACAGATGTCCTCACATTTGACTCTAAATTACTTTGGTATTCAGAGGAGTTCATGGTTAAGGTGTCTGCAAGGTGACCAGATCCTGTGGCTGAAAAATAAGCCCAAATTGTCACCCATCCACCACTGTGCTTGATAGTTGGTATGATGTGTTTGTGCATGTGCTAAGTTTGGTTTTCTCCAAATGTATCACTGGGCATTATGGCCAGCAGTCTTCATTTTGGTCTTGTCTGTCTAAAGGACATTGTTCCAGAAGTCATGTGATTTGTTCAAATGCAACTTTGCAAACCTAAGTCATGCTGCCATTTTCGTTTTAAGAAGTAGAGGCTTTCCCCTTGCAACCTTTCCAAACAAGCCAAATTTATTAATTTATTCCAAATTTATTCTTTTTCTAATGATACTGTCATGAACTTATAACATTTAACATGCTGACTGGGGCCTGTAGAATCTGAGATGTAGCTCATGGGGGTATTTTTGCAGTTTCTCTGTGCATTGCTCGGTCTGACCTTGTGGTGAATTTGCTGACGTCCACTCCTGGGAAGACTGGCAAGTGTCTTGAATATTTTCCACTTGTGAATAATCTTTCCCACTGTAGAATGATGGACTTTAAATTGTTTGGAAATGACCTTACAACCCTTCCCGGATTGATGGGCAGCAACAATTTCTTCTTCAAGGTCCTCCTTGGAATTGTGTTAACACACACCTGAATGCTCCCAACCAGCAAACTGCCAAAACGTCTGTTTTTATAGAGGTGCTCACACCTACTGATGATCAATAAAACAAGTGCATTTGTATAGCAGCACCTGGCTGCTACTTACTCTGTTTATACCTATGGAAGGAGTAAGGATCTACTTGGGTTTCAGGACTGCATAAACACTGAAAACCTTTTTTATTCTTTTTTTTTTTTCACATGACTGCACGTCATTACCTTTTAATCTGAAAACAAATAACTAAATAACTGCATCTGTGACTTCTTGAGTTGCTAAGTGCACAGTCCTGCCCTGGCAGCATACTGTTAGTTCATGATGGAGCTTGAAGGCAAGGGTAGGTGTACTGAGTTGAGTGGATTTGTCCTGCTGAGCTGAGATTTGAAATACTGAGAGCATGTAAGGTTGTGAAGCACACACTCATAAAAATACAGGAAAGGGCAAGCTGAAAGCCAGAAGGCTGAGGACAGTGCATGTGTATGTGAGCATGTATGTGTGCTCTGAGCACACTGTTACCAAAAAGGGAGCAGGGCTGTTGAAAGATGACTAATATATTTTTGTGAAATGAATCCCAATAAACTTGTGACTGTATAGTGGATGGCACTTTAGACGTGCTTAAATATTGTGGCCCATACCTGTTTCTCTAGTTTCACTCCTGTAATTGCAACTTAATGATAGACATGGAGACACTGCAATACTGCACTAAGCTCTTACCTTCTATACGTATATTATTATAAGCACTTTGTATATACTAACATTGGTGTATGTGAAAAGGGTAGCTTTATAGTCTCCCATAGGATCAAGCTCAAGTACATGTTAAATTCACCCTGAGGGAGCTGGCCATTTATCGTCTACACACAGAAACAAGACAAAGCACTTAGTGTGCTCTGAGCAGTTCTTCCTGTGTGGCAACACTAGACAGCAGCTGTCACCTCTGACATCATCACTGGAGCCCATTGGCTCTTTTCAGGTGGCAGCGTGTCTCCCTGCACTCTGACAAGACAACTTAGGCAGCTGGTATGATCAGCTGAAAGACCAAATGAAGTGAGGATTATGATTGTTGCTTATGCAGCTGGTTTTGTGAACAGAACTTTCAACCTCTTTCAAAGTCATTCATCTCAAACACACACACACACACACACACACACACACACACACACACACACACACACACACACCATTAAAGAAACAGGACACGAGACTGTTGAAAATCTTACAATGTATATAATTGACACAAGATTTCAGGTACAACAGCAAATGAGACATTTGAGATATTTTTCAATGTCTTTCTGGTGTCTATCTTCACCACAAGAACAAACTCTCTGTTGATAACAATGAAACCAAAGTGAATCAAAACAGAAAAAAATAAAAGTACTTTTATCCTCATAAACTGGCACCTTTCAGATATGCCTCCCATTCTCAACTCAGTGTGGAGGAAATCAGTTTCTTTTTTTTTTTTTTTTTTTTAATGGCTGGATAATCAGCTTTGCATTATTGCCACCTACAGTGATGAACGAAGGCAGGATTGAGGCATACACACTGATCTGAGATCAGTGCCCTTGACAATCTTTTCTCCTTCCTCTCATACTTGGGGGCTTCATGTTTACACTGTTTCACCATAGTCAAACAGGAGAGATCTTGCTGGGCCATATCTACATACACACATCCCCAATCAATAGTTGTTTCTGGAAGGTGTTGACTCACATATTGATCAACCATCTTGTGATGTCTTTGTGCAGACAATGCCGTTTATTGGCCTCATAAAAGTGCAGGTTTTATAAAAGGGAGGGCGGGGGATGGGGCTTTGAACAACAAATTAATGAGATCAAAAGGTCAAGAAGGAGTGGGCTTGGGGAGGGGTTGTGCAAATTTCAGCTAATGACATTGTGAGGCTGTCATTGAAACTGGAGATGTGAGCCTGAAGTTGTAAATCGTCTTTGAACTGGAATGTCACCATCACAGTTGAAGTACTTTTTTAATTATCACAGGGCTGCATGCGCACCTTCACATTCATATTCAGATCTTTCTAGAGAGTCACAAAGAGAGGACCTATGTGGCGTGCTTGCTAAATGTACTCTTGAAGTTGTTATTTTTATCCTCACCACCAACATCTTACATCATAACATCTCTCTGTTTAAATCTTAAAATTGATCTCAAAATATCAAAGGCAGTCACAGGCAGATTTCTTAACCAGGGACTAACAGAAAGACAGACAGACATACAGAAACACACAGGCACACATACACACACACACACACACACACACAGGCACACACAGACACATACATATTCACACAGCAACAAATCATTCATTAATAAAGCATATCAGAAAAGAAGTTATCATTAAAATAACCTGTCATGTCACGCATAGGACAACAACAACCCCTTTTCAGAGCAGTAACTAACCAAGTATATAACAGATGTACTTCTAAAACTCTGACAGCACCCCACGCTATCCTAAAGCATTTGGAGTATTATCAACAAGAAGTGCATATACTGTAAATGATATTTCACAACATGAATTATAGAGGATTGTCCCAGTGCACAAGTGAAGTAATGATGTACTTTAAAAATCATGTCCACTTGAGTCCTCTGCATTCTGTCTCGCTGTTACATGAAATTAGATACCATCAATACATATTATGATTTAGAAATCTGAAGATGCAATTTTTGAAAAAAAAAAAAAAAAAGAGTTGTATTAAGCTCCCGCCGCTGTCAGTTTAATAGCACTCCATCACACCACATTAGTGCAGTACATTTTAGTTAATTTCACTTCTGTGTCATCCCAAACTAGATTCCAAAAGGTGCTATCGTCCGTCCCTCTTCTGCGCTTTCAATCAAAGACAAGTACGCACGTTCACACACAAACTACACACGTATGCGAGCATTGTCCCGTCATCCTGCACGCAGCACTCCTGAACGAGAGCGTTGACATTTCTTTGAATTAAAATGTGGTACATGTTTTCTCCCTAGCAAGCATCAAAATGGGAAAAAGCCTCAAACTGTGTTCCCATAACATTCCCAGTAAGCTTGACACATAATGAAGCACTGTGTCACTGTCATATTGCCTTGCTAACCATGCAGAAGCACGAGGAACGCTTTAAAGGTCATTATAACTGATGAGTGGGGAAAAGGGTAGAAGAGGATGGGGTTCGAAAAAAAAATAGGCACTGATATAGAAAGATTTCAGATAATGAAAGGCGGACATAGATCCTGATAGATGATGAAAAAAATAGCAGTAAGAGCATACAATGATGTGGCTTTTTGTAAAATTTTGGTAACTAAAAGCCTGTTTTTTTTTTTTCTCTCTCTACAAAACAGCAAAGAAGCATTCAAAAATATAGCAGTACTTTTCAAAGACGTGGATGGTGAGGCTTTTACTGCTATATGGATCGCTGTGGCAATCATTCAAAAAAAAAAAAAAAAAATCTATGACACTGAAATTACGATGCTAATCACAGGAACACTGGGCCTTTGCAGGGAACCCACAAAATAATGCATATTATATTTTTGCTCTGCTGTGAACATAAAAGGAATACTAAAAGAAGTGCAGCAGGACAGCAGCGCCTCTGCTTCTGTGTGCATTCCTGCTCTGCTACAAGTTTCCAAGATCATTTCATTCAATCCTTTGTCGTGAGGTTGATCTTAAAACGACACCTCCTTCCCACGTACGGTGCTCTATAGCGAGAAGCTGCTGTCATCTGAGACCTGTCCCAGCTGAGCATGTGCTTTGCTTAGACCAGAATGTTGAGTTGATGCTACACTGCCAGCAGGTTATGGAGAGAGAGGGAGACAGCCTCGGTGGAGCCGGGGGATGGGCGCGCGGGGGGGTAAGAATAAGTGGGTGGATGCAGTACAGGACAGGCCCCGTTACTCCTACACCGAGGCGATCATGTCAGTGAGACTGTGATCATGGCTATTATTACAGATTGCATGATGAAATTGCAAAAAGTGCTGATGCTAAGTGCTCTCATCCTCACTGCACGAGAGAGTGCATACAAGTAATGATACTATGAGGCTTAATGCATTAAGAGGTTTGATGGGTCATGCTGTCCAGATAATTCTCCTTTTAAAGTCAGCATATATTTTTTTTCTATAAATATCTAAGTGTGATTAAATCAATTTGGGACAAACATTCATAAATAAGCAATTCTCCTAATCACAAGTGGTATACAGACATGTACTATCTGGGTGCCTTTGCAAAAGCTCAACTCTCCCTCTCCCTGTGGTGTCAACACCAACATACTGTTAGCAATATAGTCGCACATGTTTTAGGAGCAGATATAATCTCAGAGAAACCAAACACCAAAAACAAAACATTAGAAGATGCAAAAAGACCAGCTCTAAAGGTGTCATAATATAGGAAGAATAAAAGACGAGACGGAACAAAAAACATTTATGAATGCTCATAATTCCATTTTGCTCCAATCCAACATCAAAGGAAGTCCATCCACGTGATTTGTTGTTGTTGTTTCCTTAAATTTCTTTAGTTTTGGCAAGCTAACTAACCCCCAACTTCTCTTCCCTCCCCTTTTAAACTCTCCCCAACCCCAAACTCAGTCCCAGTTGGCAGATTCCCCATGTCAATTATCGCCGGAGCAGCAAAATGAGCAGTGAAAGCAGGCAAATGCTGATGGAGGGAAGGTTCTGCTTAGCTGAGGCTTTCACCTCCTTGTTTTCTGGAAGGCTGGGCATGTGCAGTGGTCGGTCGGTGACGGGGAGAATGAGGCGTGGGCTCCGGGAGCACACGTCATCTGCGCACATGGCACTTCCCGAGCCGCTGGTGTCATCACCTACAGACACAGGGTAAGGACATGAGCTCACTCTTACAACACGAATAAAACTGTCACTGGCCATATTAACCATAAAGTGCACATAAAGAGTTTGCTTAACTGCCAGCAAGAAATTTGGCACTGACTGTTCACAGGCAAAGAGAATATGATTCAACATTACCATGAGTTACTTCCATTATGTGGTATGAAACAGCAGCTCCTCTGGGCTCTACTTTCAGTGTATAGAAAATCTAATCTAATCTGTGACAGGATATTATAGCCAAACACAGGTCTTTTCAGTCTAAACTGTGTGAGCAGTATAAAAGGACAGATGTGATAGAAGACAGAACCCATAGGGGTGAGTTGCAGTTGAAGGCTGTCTTTTTATTCATTTTCTTGAATTTGGAGCAAGTTGCAAGAATTTGATCACGAGTAGGTCATCTGATTTGAGGCTTCTTGTAAATGGTCTTTAGAAACTTGTGGGTCGAGATAACAAAATTACTCACTGGTATCCTGAAATTCCACATCCTGGCCGTTTAGAGCATTCTTCAGGCGGTGAGTCATGATCTTCAGCTGCATTATTTGTTGGCGGATTGTCATGTCTGGTTTGGTGATGTCAATTTCCACTTCAGGGTTGTTGATCTGACTGGCTAAGCCGTCACCCATCACCTCAGGAAGGTACCTGTTAACAGGTAACAGCCTCAGCACCAATTGGACGTGCGCACAATCAAGCAATTTTCTTAAATTTTCGGCATTCTGTAGCGTCACTTTCTTTATAGATGTCATCATTAGCTTACCAGACTGAAAATAACAGTAATGTCATTTGAAGTTCTTGTTGCAAAATGTTTCAAAACAAACCAGATTTAAGTTAATGGAAGGGAACCGCAAAGGGACCGACGCACAACAACACCATGTTTGGTGTGTGTTTTTTTTTAACTCCATATTAATTGGAACATTTCTTCACGGGTTTATTTTCCCTACCTGGCGCGGTTGATGCCATTCCAACACTTGTCCTCGGACCCTGTTCCAGTGGCCACTCTGTCACTGCAGAGGAGAGTTGGGAGAGAAACCCAGTATGGCTGCATGTCCCTCAGTCTTACTGTTACATCAGACACCTGAGGCAAAGTTGTCAAGAGCACATTCATGAGCATGTATACATTTTTCTCCCAAAGTCACAGCATGATGGCACACACCAACAATAAGAAACAATGTGGCTCCCTCAGTAACCAACCACAGTGCTCAGTCATCTGACGCATTCATCCATCCAAGCATTCATTCACGTCTAATCATTTCATAGCTATCTGCGCATAGGTGAAATGAACAGCATAAGGGGTTCAATTGGCCGTGATGAGCAATGACTCTTCCATTATAAACCATCGCTATGAATGGGACAGATTAGGCCATGAGAGAGTAATAACAAGACACCAATTCAGTTGGGTAAATACTAACCAATGTTTCCATTTTGTTAGAGCTGGCTTCCAACCTGTCCTCTACTGTAACCTTTCCTCTCTTTGTGATTTCATCATCTGTGCTGCCAGTTCCTCCTTCTCTGAGGTGGCCACATGCCTGGATCAACTGGGGAGGAAAAGGCAAAAACAGAAACGTTGAGCGAGAGCATAAATGAGATATGGGGAATGTTAATAATTGGCTGAAACAGTTTCTGTTTGTGTACTTGGAGTTAAAAATCTAACACTATACCCAGTTGCATGAGAAAAAAAATTTAAATGCTCTTTTTTGTTTTGTTCTTTAAATAAACCAAGAGTAACAAGTCATAATGTTTATTTGCATAGCCTTATGAGTCAAAGACAGCATCAATTTAGCAGAATGATTCACAACTTGGAAAGTATAACTTGTCCCTAGGTGGTTTGCATTTGATAAATGCTGCTCAGAGAATAGAGTAAAACCTGCACTCAATCTGTCAGCCAATCTGGCTTGCTCAAAGAAGCCTCAAGACTTTGAACCTTCACACATACTGTAACTATTAAAAAAAAAAAAAAAAAACACACGTCTTGAGCTGCTATTAATTTTTATCATGAACCACATAACAACATCAAAAAGTAACACATAAACCCGTTGTTTTGTATTTATAGCAGATTGAATAATCAACATTACAATTCGGCTTTGATGCTGTTACAAAGTAGTGGCATTCGTTTCCACATAGGCTGTGCAGTGTAGTATCTGCATTTGGTATGTTTTATTAGGAAAGCTTTTGACATCAGCAGATTATGCACGATAGGAGAATATCTATGCTGCTATAATACTAAACACCACAGCACGTTAAGATCAGAGGCTGAAGCTGTGTGTGAATGCATACGGGACCAGGTCAGAGGCAGACCGCCAGTCTACGGCTAACCTCAAGCGAGCCAGCCTCTTAAACAGCTGACCAGCACAGAGGAAGCTTTGTCTTTCCTCTCACCATACACACTGCTTCCCACCTTTACCAAACTAATCAGCCAGTTTTTCAGCGCTGCCAGTTGGTTTTAAAGATCATATAAAACTGTTACCCAAGCACCCTTAAAAAGTTAAGTAATTGCTTGGCCTAAAGGCTTTGTCATGACTCACATCAAGTATGTGGAGCATTGTAACAGCATTAATGTAGCGGGAGGAAATGTGTTCACTGCATATGCAAAACAGGGCAGTGAAGTCACAGAGTGACCCAGCCTTTGAACTTAAGTCTTTTTTTACGAGCACACTTAAAGCTGGTCATATGGTTTTGACCTGTACGTGTGTACCAGTGTGTGCTCTGACCTTGCTGTTGATGCTGGCTATATTCTCCATCATGGTATACATGGCTTCTGATATGCGACTGGGGAGGGAGAGGATCACGCTATCCACACCAGATGGGCCATCCAAGCGGTCAGCCGCCTGCATCATTGTTTCTAAAGAAGCAGTAGGTACAGTTAGCGCGAAGAAAGTGTGAAGTGTTTCTTATGCGGGGCATCGTGACTTCCCTTTATTAAAATCATGTGTGGGTTGAACATTTGAGATGGCATATGGTTAAACTGGATTCATGTGAGAAAGTGTGTGCGTGTGCCTCACCTGCTAGGTGCCTCCACTCAGTGTTGAGGTCAGCCTGGTTAGCCAGACAGCCCTTCATGACGTTGCTGCAGTAGTTCACACAAGGTCTGGCAGACGGCATGCCACGGCAGTGGGGACAGTAAGTCATCTTCATTATGGCCCGCATGCACTCTTGGCTCAGTGGCACCTGGGGTAGGACAAGGTTATAAATAAACATACACCACCTGGATTAAAAAAATATATATATAATAATACTGTTTTGTCAAGCATACATGTAAATGAGACAAACCTGCAAGGGGGAGTAGATCAAATTGCTCATTTGATTATTTAAACTGTTAAAATCCTATTGTACAGGAGGCAAGAATATGTATTTTAAGAAAAATGTTCTGTTTTAATAAGATTTGAAAATGTAAATTTTTTTTAGCCAGACAATGACAGCCACGACAGTGGGAGGTCACCTCCCACGGTGGCCTTTATTTTTAGTTTACACCAGGATTTCTTTCATCAGAGTTTCCTTGGAAACTGCTTGGCAAGAATTCGCTTTTTGTTTCAAATACGTTGAAAAGGCCCTGACATTCATACAAGTATTTTCAGTCCCTCACTCTCTCCGGCCAGTCTCTTCCACTCTTCCCTCTATCCCACAAGGCTGTTCCCCCAGGAAAAGGCCTTCGTGCGTGAAAAGTGAAACTGGGTTAATACCAGTAAGCTCTGTTCACAAGAGAGTACAGCTATGCATACAAAACCTCAGGAAGTGCTGGGTGTGTGTCTGTGTGTGAGAGAGAGAGAAACAGAGAAAGAGAGAGATGGAACCAGCCCAGCTATGCATACAAAGCTTCTCTAAGCTGACATCTGGGCCAGCCTGATGCTTTTCCGGGAAACTGCGCTTCCCACAGCAAAGTCACAGTTAAAACCAGTGTTTAACAAATATACAGTGAAAATAGGACAACAATAGGGATCAGGTGAGAAAATAATTCCTAGATATTTTTCCACAGACACTAGTTTGATAGATTGAGATCGCCCTGCATAGGGGACATGAAACTGTTTTTATGCGAGCTAAGACTGATTTCTTGAGACCATTTTCCTCTGATAAACATTCTCAGTCCTAAAAAAAAAAAAAATAGCCTCTCTGACACATAATGGTAATATTCAGTTTGTAGCTACTTTAGGATCATTTCAAGAAGGATCATTAAAATGCAATCAAAGATTTGACGAGCAAAAGTAATTTAATTTGACACCGTGTCAACTCTATAACGAATCTTTAAACACATTTTAAAAAATCTCATAAGCAGCTCAGATTAGTAAACACTTGTGTATAAAAGAGATCAGTAGCATTTGATAACTGCTCTCACTTATACATGGACAGCAACCTAAAGCAAAATAAGTGACACGGAAAAGGAATATCCACGTTCCCAGACTTAATCTCAAGTCATTTGAGACATGAGTCAGATCCTCAATCCTGCCCTCCTTTATTCCCTTCTTCCCATCCCTACTCTAGTTCCTTTTAACCTGGGATGAGTCAGAAAATTGCTTTTTTTGATGAGGGAAAAGAATTGCATCTGCAGCAACGACTGGGGAGAATAACTGAAAATGGGAGAGACAGATGTTAAAAAGCTATGAGATTAACTGAGGGGAGTTTTTAAAAAATACAGGGAGATGTTAATGAAATAGGAAAGGCGATTAATCGAGGGTCTCTTACATCATCCATGGAGTATTAATGCTGGGAATCCCAAGCACTGCTTGACAAACATGAAACACTGTGCAATTTTTCAATGTTGCTAGGTGGAAGTCAATCCTGACAACTTCCTGAGGCTGACAGCCATACAACTGTGGCGCACCTGGCTCCCAGAAAGGAAAGGCTGTCAAATTATAAGTGGGATTAAGACCCATACATAGCTTATTACTACTAAAGTGTAAAAGCCCATCTCAGTTTGATAAAGTTTGACTTCTGTTCCTTGTTGTTTGCATGTGTGGAGCCTCAATGCCTTTTTGATACTCTTCCTTGTCCTTGCTTCACCTTCACTACATGCTTCCCATACCTGTTTGTACAATATATTGCCCAGAGCAGCTGTCCACAACTCTCATTCTCTCTCTCTTTTTCTGTCTTTTCTCTGTAATTATCAAGGATATATGGACAGCCTCTCTTCCCTTGTGTTACAGAACAAGCTTATCCCGACTCCTTGCCTCCCGAGTGAGCTATACGCGTGGCCTACTTCCTGCACTCCCTTTACCCGAGGGAATAAAACAGTCCAGAAAAAGTTAAGGACACACATAACAACTGGTGCAGCCCAGAGCGAAGCAAAGGAGGAATTAATTCCCTACCAGAACGGCAGACCGCACCTTCCCACTGACACCTTATTTTTTTTTGGCTTATAAAAGCATCTCTAAAATTATCTCTCTTCTGCGCTTTACTCTATTCACAGCATCCTTAAAGGATACTCTTTCATCACCTGCCACTACAGCTAACACTGATTGGGAATTCATTTCATCTTTCTTGTGAAAACAAACTTCTGTGGAAGACACACACACACACACACACACACACACACACACACACACACACACACACACACACACACACACACACACACACACACACACACACACACACACAGACAGAGGTAATTGCCATGCTTTACACCCAAGCAGTGCAATACCTCCTTGAGCAGCATAGAGTAAACACCTTCAGTCACTGGCATCTTTACCAGTTACAATGCACGGTTTTTAAAAAGGAGAGGCTGTCTCATTAGTGCACAATCTAATGATAACAGAATTTCAGTGGAACAGAGGGAAAAGCTAAGCTAAAGATTAACATTTTTATACAAGATATTCCCACAACAAAGAGGCAGAGGACACAACAGGGTATGGTTGTGGGAAATATCAGCAGAAACCACTGTGTATAATTTACTGGAGAACTGGAGAATTTAAAGAAAATGAGAGAGCAGTAAGATAAGTATTGGAGAGGAAGCTGGGTTTTGTCAAAGCCTTTTTATATCTGCTTTTTCCCCCCTCACTTTTTCTCACTGATTAATTTGTTCCTATCAAGCACAGTGCTGTTCCAATCTGCATAAGTACAGCACAACTGTGGCTGTGTGCTGTGAGGACAGTGACACAGACAAACACACAAATTATGTATGTGAAGTTGAACAGTTGGCTGGTGTCTACACTGCGTTCAGCCAAATCCCATCAGATAGGACTTGACTCGGAAGAAACTTGACATTGTGTGTTTTTATTGGAACACACGGGAAATTCTCCTTTAAAAGAGACTGACCAAGTGTGCCCATAGTGACTATTCTTGCGCTTCAGTGTGTTCTTCCCTAAATAGGACAGAAGGCACTCCATGACCTCATTCAGAATGCAGCAGCTCCAATACCCTGGCATTAGCGCTGAAATGACATTCTGTAATTTTGTTAAAAGCTGTGCTAATTATTTACTCGTTTTCCCCAGCCACCCTCGTTCAGGGAACTCATCACTCACTGTCCTTCAGCACAGGCAAAGTAGTCAGGGAGTGTGCCTTAAAAAAACGTAGTGAATCATGGATAAAATAAATTAATTACAAGGTGTGCACATTTGTAGTACTGCTCAGCACTGGCGTTCAGTGTGTATGAGAATGTCTATGTGAAAAAATATGCTCATTAAAACAAAATTGACAGTAAAGAAATGTCACAAATCATGAATAGCAATTGCAACAACATGTGTTCCCCATGTTTATCCCGATGCTTACACTCCTGCTCACTTGCAAACTGGTCAGACTTTCTTTATCTGCATGTAGAGCATTAGTTCAAGAACCCCCGGTCTCTGTAGGTGTGAGACAGCCTCACTCTCAGTATGTGCCGCCCACATACTGAGCGCAGACCACAATCAGACCACATATATTAGAGTGAAAGTGAACAGCATGGCATAGATTTGTTTTTCTTTCCAAATGTGTCACACTCTAGCTCTTGCCCTTTATCCTTTCATGATCACACAGCATGAAATCATCAAGGAAATAATTGTTATATATATATATATATATATATATATATATATATATATATATATATATATATATATATATATATATATATATATATATATATATACACACACACACACACACTTTTTTTTTTTTGCAGCATCTCCTTCCTCAAAGCATTTCTCACAGGACCACGTGTCTCACCACTCTGCTTGCCCGCTGTCAGACAGGAGATATTTTTCACAGAGGCATCAATATTGGCCACCTCCCTGAAATTATTTCTCAGCCTTGCTCTCATCTTAACCTTACTCTTGCCTTTTGCACAGAGGGGACCATTTCTCTTGGGGGAAATTAACCCGCCTAGCAGCCTAGGGAGACATTTTTCAGTGTGGAGCTGGCATTAACTGTAGTTGCAGGGGCAGATTGAGCCTGGGGCCATGCTTCGTGGAGTCTGTTGCTTCTACTAACACTGATCTACCCCTGCTTGAAACTATGCGCATGGACCAGCAAAAAAAAAAAAAAAAAAAAGACAAAAACAGCAAAACTGAGCCCTGTGGAAAGTATTTTAAATATTTCCTCTATTCATTTACACATATGTTTCTTTTTCTTTTCAAATCACATCATTATACTGTCATTATACAGCCAGTGTGACTCAGGCAGATCTGAAACGTGTTAAATAAATTTCTGGATCTCACAGTGATGTTGTTCGGGTGTCACTGCGTGCAGCTTGTTATTTTGCAGAAACATTAGTAGAACTGATGATGTTTGTTTGTTGCCACCAGCAGTTTCTTGGCATTACATAAATACCTGCAGCATCCCACAGCACAGAAATAATAAGTGCTTCTCAAAATCGGTTGTGATGTCCACATTTATGCACGCGGAGCAGCGGTTTTAACTTCATTAACATTAGATCAGCCAGTGACTGTCACATATGATATCCCGAGTTCTTCTGCGCAGCTGACAGGGCATCTCTTACACAGAGATTAGCCCTTCTCTGGATGGATCCTGAGCTCCACCAGAGCTGTCAGTACGTTTTTATCGAGATGCCTGTTATTATATACAAAACTACATTTCAGTGTTTAAATTGTCCATCGGGACTGGAATTGCAGAGATGAGCTCAGGCGACTCTGGACTTCTTTTCGGCTGATCAGTGTAAAGGATTGTGCAAGACGAGAAGTTTTACCTGGGACACTTTGCGTATCACGTCTCCACTAATCACCAGGCCCTGAACAAATGAGCGCACCGCCACAAGTGTGCGTGTGACTGTCATCTTCATTAGACGGGGTGCGTCTCCAAAAGGCCGTAGTGTGTCTATCTGCTTAGATACACACTCCAGGTAGTCCTCTCCTGTAATCAGCAAACACATTAAACAAAATCTTTAAGCTAAAATAGGCCATAATAATGTCTTCATTTTATTTTACCATTCATTTCTAACACAATGTGTCATGGTCCTTTTGCCCATTGTTTTGTGTATTTGTCATTGAAGTTCTGTTATTGTTTAATTTCTCTAGTTGTGTTTCTTAGTTTGCTTTTGCCTTAGTTTTATCATAGGTTTGCAGTTTGTAGTTTCAGGTCTTACTTTAGTTTTTTGGGTCAAGTTCTTGGTTATTGTTTTGTTATGTGTAGATTCCCACTTCCTGGTTTTTCCCTGTCAGTTGTGTCAAGTCTGTGTTTCTGTTTTCCCACTTCCTGTTTTATTTTGCCAGTCTCCTGTTCCATGTGTGTTGTGTTTAGTTTTACTTCCTTGTCTCATTTCTGTGATTATGTTCAGCTTTGCTCCCCGCCTGTTGGCCGTTCCTACATTATCCCTCTGTGTACGTATTGTCTGCATTTCCCCTTATTCCTAGTCGCATCCTCGTTGCTGGCTTCCTCCTGCTGTGCGTCCTTTTGTTCTTGTCCATGTTTATGTTCAAGTTCTAATTCATGTTCAAGTGAGTTCAGAGTTTTGTGCTGCTGGCTCACAGCCAGCCTTGTTTATGTTCTAGCTAATAAAAGCTGAAATCTAAGTTCAGCTCTTACCTTTCGAGTCCTGCTTTGGGGTCCTCTGCCTGCGGTGGAACCGCTGCCTGCCAGCGCTTCGATGACACAATGTGCCATTTTCAAGTGTATGGTGTCCTTGTATTAAAATGAATAGAAAAAATGGGGCAGCACAGTTGTGTGGTGGTTAGCCCTGTTGCCTCACAGCTAGAAGGGCTGGAGTTTGCGTGTTTGTGTGGGTTTTCTCCGGGTACTCCGGTTTCCTCCCACAGTCCAAAGACATGCACTTACTGGGATTAGGTTAATTGGTGATTCTAAATTGCCCGCAGGTGTGAGTGGTTGTCTATGTGTGTGTGTGAATGGTTGCCCTGCAACAGGCTGGCGACCTATACAGGGTTTACCCTGCCTCTTACCCTATGACAGCTGGGATAGGCTCCAGCCTGAACAGGATAAGAGAATGGATGAAAGGAAATATTGCTCCTCAACAGTAATTATAATTTAAAGACTAAAATAAAAATAAAAAACAGAAAAATTTTCAATATATTTTTTTGTCAAAAAAAAAAAAAAATCTTACACATGCACCAAATCCTTTAGCACTTTAACTTTAAGAAACTAGGGCTGCTACAGTGTGCCAGCTTCATGGTCTTACTGTAATAAACCATACATTGCTGCAAAGCACTGGTGTTCTACCTTCATGACCAGTTTGAAATATTCTGATAGCATGAGTTATGGTTGAATGAAGACAAGAAGACTGGCTGTGTCCGCAGCGACTTGTCAAATCACACCTTTTCTCTAAGGCATTTCAAAATGCTAGTCTCTAGTTAGTTTGAGTCATTTTGGGAACTGCTTTTATATTTTTAGTACTCCTTTTATGGTTAATCCTTTTTAAATGATTATTTTTACGTGTTTATTTTTTTGTGTTGTATTGCTGTCTTTTTCTCTGGAAAGCACTTTGTTCAACTTTGTTGTCTTTTAAAGTGCTCTATAAATAAAGTTGGAGTGGATTGGAAGTCTCTTAGGGTTAACATGAAATAATCACAAGGTAAAGCCAGTGATTAGCTCTTAGCTTATATTTGATGTTCATCAAATGAGCTAAATTTACCTATGAAATATTGCTTGTTTGCCCGATAAAAGAGCTTCTCCAGCAGTCTGGTCCAGAAGTCGTTAAGCACTTCTTCCAGGTTGATGTTGGCGCCTCGATAGTAACTCGTCAATTCTGTGTATAACTCAGAGAAAAGCTTGGAATTCTGGATGTATAGAGGGCCCCAAGATGAAGTGAAAGTCTCTTGTAGGTTAACTGCGGAGCGGTTCAGCAACTCTCGGAAGTAACCTGAAAACCAAAAATGGAACAAAAATGTCAACAGTTTAAAAACATTGCATTGCTAGCACCTATAGTACACACCACACAAACTTTTATTACTTCATATTCACGCATTTCTGCCACTTCGCTATATGCTGCTCAATGTAGACCTTAATGCCACTGGGGCAAAATAAGTCCGAGGCATTAATACAAGATGTAGCCTTGTATTAATGTGGAAATATTACAGACAGCTTTATGGAGCCATAAAGCTGTCTGTAATATTTCCACATGATTATTGCACCATTTTGTGCTGTCGGTGCAGTACTCTTTGGCAAGAAAAAAAAAGAGAGAGAAAAAAAAAGAAAAGGAAAGGAAAGTCATTATTTCTACACAATTTCCCTCTTATTCTTTAACTGCTTTGTGCTGCATACCAACAGCCTCATACTGTCAGTGAACCTAAAGCTGAAGTATGTGAGAATGCCCCTCCAGGGGATGTCAGAGAACTGACAGTGCTTCAGGGTGTGGTATATACTGCTCCAAGTGAGGATTTACAGATATGGTTAATAGGCAGATGCAGGCATATAGACAGATAAACAGACAGAGAGTCAACTAGGCAGGTTGTCAGTCGCAGAGAAAAGCAGGTCAAACCATGTTTAATGTTGAAGCAGATAGTAAGAGCGAATGCATACCCTACTCTAATGTCCTACTGTTTTATAATACAATCCAATACAACTTCACCAATAACTACAGCCTAAAAAATATGGCACAAAGTCTTGAAAGTGTGCATAATGTTAAGCCTAAAGCTGATTTAATGTAAAGCTATTATCCTGCAGTAGTAGAGAAGAGTATCAGATAGGACAGCGTAGCTGTCCATAAGATTCTGTTGAGAGGTGCAGACATTTTCAGTTTGCTTTCATAAATCCCACATTTTCTGTGGCCCGTGGCATAAACATTTTTTACATCCAATTTATGTATGAATCATGTTTATAAATTCAGCCCGGTTTCTCCAAGATTACGACAACAGAAAGTTCGATACGACAACGGTGTGCCTGAACTATCCATCCATCCATCCCAACCAACATTTGCATTTCTTTATTGCATTTGCTTACAAATGAGGTTTGGCACCTGAGTGAGCACGAGTGTGCGTAGTACATGCCTGTGCATATGGTAAGTGTGTGTGTGTGTGGAGGGTGGGGGGGGTGGGGGGGGGAGCTGTAGTCTGCAGCAGTGTTTACTTTGCATTGTAGGTGTCTTATCTTTGCCAGCAACCACCCACAGCCGTGAGGAGGTGCAAAAAAAAAAAAAGGAAATGTTGCAGGCCCCACAGGGACCCCCTTTCCTGAGGTTAGCTTACTCCCCTGGCACAGTTGTTTTTGGTTTGTTTGTTTGTTTTTTTAAAAACATCACAACACACACAAACACCCATCTCACACACCCTCTTGCATATTTAAACAAAAACACAAACACACCCTGCTTTCTATGTCTCACTGATCATAACATATGAGGAAGAAAAAAAAAAAAAACAGTTTGAGTTATATGGTAGCAAAGCAACAACACCCACATGGGCACAGCCAATCACAGCACAGTAAAACAATCACAGCACTTGGTGTTACATAACATTTTAATATGCTAAGTCCATCCTGACCCATCTGTGTAGCATTATCTAAGCACTGGCCTTGTTGGATACTGTATCTCTGCTCTGTTTTCCCAGTCATTAATAAACACTAGCTGCTGTATTTGCTGCTTTCTTGTGGTATTTTCACAGGCTCTAAGCTAAAGGGTCTACTCTCACTTTGAAAGAAAATGTATTATGTACTGAGTGTGAGAAACTTGCTCAGTTTAAAATTGTTTATTTATTTATTTTTTTTAATTCCACTAGCAAAAACTCTAAGGCTTATAATCCATATTTTTCTAGTCTTGATTTTCCAATATTGGATGGTGGTTCTGTCTTGGAAACCATCCGGCGGTATTCCCTAAATTTGGTTTCAAGCCATAGACAGTGTAAAACTTGTACACCCATAATTTTGAACTGTGCATTTTAAAGCTTCAATCGAGCCAGATGTCACCTTATGTGGATGTAAAGGTGAAGTGCTAATTTATCAGCTAATCTTAGAGGAACTGCAGTTTTGGCCACATCTGCATTGGCTTTATTTTCAAGCTCCAGAGGTTACCCCTTGCTTAAGCTAGAATAATGGCAGGTCAGTAGATTATTTCTAAATCAACAGTAATGTTTTCAGTCACATATTACTGCTGTTGCATACTGTCTCAAAACATGTACATTAAAATTCTAAGATGTTCAAATATTATTAGATGTTTGACATCCATAAAAAAAATGGCAGTTTATAGCATTTTTCTACGTTGTGCTCAAATCCTGAGACTGCTTTTAATGATTTTTGAAAACTGGCAGAACGAAAGTAAACCAAGTAATTCTCTGATTTGAGGGATTACTGTCAGATGCCAAGGGTGGTAGATTAAACTTTGCCATATATTCTTTTAGATAAACGGGGGATGAGTAAAACAGTATCGTGATTAAAGGCTGGTTGGTGCAAATTTCTTCAACAAGATACTGAAGACATTTCTAGTAAGTTTCTAATTATAGGTACAGACTTCATAGCACAGAGGAAACGTCAACGTATCAAATGCCATCTTTGTGATGCAAATCATGTCTTATATTGTAATCCTTGGAGAGATAAATGCTTCTGACATGTAGCAGCTGTATATCCAGAATTTATTTCACAGCAGCTGCGTGACACATCATTCCCCTCTTCCTCAACCTCCTGTCACTCAAACTGCCCTGGACCAGACTCAGCATACCCACAGAGCTGTATGTATGATTGGAGAAATCACTTTTTTTGCAAGTCAGATATATAAATCAAATCAGCAGAAAGGCACACGCACACAGAGAAACCAACAGTGCATCCACATGTACACATAGAAGGATTAAACAGACACACTATCCAGAGTACACTGCGGCAGTCAGACAGACAGAAGGGAAGCTGCTCTGACAGGTGCAGATTTACTTTTAATCCCTATTAGAAATTATTCCTGCTGTGTACTGTCAGCCATACTGTAAATAAGTCTGGCTAAGTGAAATGGGTTTCAGCAGAATAGCAAAGGATGTTGTTCAGCTGGCAAAGCGAAGTTGTTTTCTCCATTAAATGCACAATCTGCATTTCTGTTTACAGTTTTTTTTTCTTTTTTTCCTTGGGGCATGTTTTAAGTGCTCACATGTGGAGGGCAGACCTTGGTAAATGGTACAGTGCTGTACAGTTCTCCTATGCCCTTTAACTCTGGTGAGTAATAGTCATCATTAGCATGACACAAACCCTCTGTGCATGTGTGTGCGTGCAATTGGGCTATTGTGTGTGGAAATGACCTTTCTCATTCTTCATCAGTTTGCATCTACATGACATAGGGAGTCACATGACTTCCCTGTTTAGATACGCACTTTCTTTTACGCTCATCCACAATCCTTCACCATCCCTCAAAGCTTATCTCAATATTCTCTCCCCCCCGTGTCTGCTCTCTAGGGTAAAGATGGATGGGAGATGATGCTTAATTGCTTACATCCAAGCACACTGGGTGAGGAGGGGACAGAGTGGACAAATAACAGTCGAAACAGCTGCACATTATTGGATGTGTTTAAAGGGCACCTATACAATCACACGCACACGCACACACACACACACACACACACACTATATTGCCAAAAGTATTCTCACCCATTCAAATCATTGAATCCAGGTGTTCCAATCACTTCCATTGCCACAGGTGTATAAAACTAACCACTTAGGCATGCAGTGGTGTAAAGCACGCTGCCATTGGATTCTAGAGCAGAGGGGACATGGTCCCTGGCATGATGAATCACGCTTCTCCACCTGGCAATCTGATGGATGAGTCTGGATTTGGTGGTTGCCAGGAGAACAGTACTTGTCTGACTGCATTGTGCCAAGTGTAAAGTTTGATGGAGTGGGGGGGTTATGGTGTGGGTTTGTTTTTCAGGAGTGTTCAGCCCCTTGGGTCCAGTGAAAGAACTCTTAATACTTCAGCATACCAAGACACTTCGTAAAATATCATGCTCCCAACTTTGTGGGAACAGTTTGGGGATGGCCCCTTCCTGTTCCAACATGACTGCACACCAGTGCACAAAGGAGGACCACAAAGACATGGATGAGCGAGTTTGGTGTGGAAGAACTTGACTGGCCTGCACAAATTCCTGACCTCACTTCAATAGAACACCTTTGAGATGAATTAGAGCAGAGATTGTGAGCCAGGCCTTCTCATCCAACCTCACAAATGCGCTTCTGGAAGAATGATCAAAAATTCCCTTAAACACACTCCTAAACCTTCTGGAAAGCCTTCCCAGAAGAGTTGAAAGTGTTATAGCTGCAAAGGGTAGGCATATTATCATATTAAACCCTATGGATTAAGAATGGGATGTCACTCAAGTTCATATGTGTGTGAAGGCAGATGAGTGAATACTTTTGTATATATCTATCTATCTATCTATCTATCTATCTATCTATCTATCTATATATATATATATATATATATATATATATATATATATATATGTGTGTGTGTGTGTGTATCAAATGTTCCTATTAATGACTGTTTCAAATAATGAGGTCAGCAAATGTACAAGTAATCCCTATAAGCCAGAAGCTCTGGCTTCAGAGTGCTTTAAACACCGAGTTTCTGACAGTGTTTGGCATATGATGTGCATGATATCCTTAATGTAGTCTTCTCAGGCACGCAGCTCTGTCTTTGAGAACACCACAGCCCCATTTGCAAGCGGCAGCCAGTCGGAAGAAATATTTTAATCTTTTTAAAAATAACTGTTGCTGTCAAGGCTAACACATTTATCAGGGAAGCATTAAACATTTATCTGCTGGGAACCATATGAGCCACCCTGGTATATAAACGCAAGCTCTAATTTGATTGACAAGTCGATACATGCATGAAAGGGAGTCTTTCAGACAAATGAAACCTTCTGTGTTCATAACCATAAAAGAAAAATAATACTTAATAGCCAACAGAGTGGGTCTAGCCACAAATACACCATGTGCTGCACATCAAGTTTAAGAACAATCATAACATCCGTTTTTGTCCAAGTTTAACTCGAACAAACTGTAAATATAAATAAAGGTTGCTACTGATTGTGATATCATGAAAATATTGCGTCTGCTACAAATACCAACCACACTTAATGCATTTCCTTGTAATTAACAGCTATAACATTCTTTAATGTGACAGCAGATCACGAAAATCAGTAACATCACCACAGATGCACTCTAACCTCCATCACATTCTGTCTTTCAGTCTTTCATCTCTCCAACTCACACACATGCAAGGGCCAAGTGAAGCATGTGTGCCTTAATGACTTTCTTCCTGCGCTGAGTGGGGAGTTAATGATTTCATTTGTAATCACTCTGAGCTTCATATCTAGGCCACCTTGACATGTCAGAAGGTTATTTTAAGTCTCTTCCTATTTTCTCTTATTTGGATGCTTCAAAACCTGATTAAGCACACACACACACGCGCGCGCGCGCACACACACACACTCTCTCTCTCTTTTTACCACCTCATATAATAACTCTGTTATTCTACTCTCCCCTGTATTCTTTCATGAATTAATACAGTACTTTAAACTAGAAAAGTTGCCTCACCCTCCATGTGCCCTCTTCACGTGACCGTCTCTCTGTCTTTAATCTTCTCCCCACTACTTACGTTGTGTTACTGACAAGAGATTCACATAAAGGTACCAGTGATGTGCCTCCAGCTGCCAATCACTCTTTCTTAGAGCTTGGACTGATCTCAAATGACTTTCTCACATGAGGGTATTAACTCACTGAGGCTTTATGTCACTCATGTGAAGGGCTTGGCAGGTCTGGGAACATTTATCATTGTCTAATAAAGTTGGAACTCATGGAGCTCATACCAGTGAATTGAAAAAAAAAAACAAAAACAAAAAAAAAACCTGATTACAAATTGTTCTGTGATTAGGCTGAAGTAATTATACGGTAAAAGTTCTTTTTCAAGTTTGCCTATTATCACCTCATTCTCTAGTCTCTAGTAAAAGTAAAACTTACGTGTTTGTTTCCTCTAATTGGCTGTTAACAGTTTCTGGCATGTGCAGAAAATGTTTCAAAGCCCTTGTACTTACAATTCCAGTGTTGTTGCAACAGAATTTTGATATAATCAAAATAAAATGAAAAAATAATTAAAGCCGATGCAAATGGTGATATTGTGCATGGTGTACTTAAAGCAGCTCATCCACTCACTCCCATATAGCTAGTATATGGTCATAAATAGCAAACTAGCACTAGGATATGACAGAGGAGTTGAGTTTTGGCAGAGCGCCACATACTGACAGGAGACGATTGGACTGAAATGGGAGATCAGTGAAGGAATGAAAGGGAGTAAAATAAGAAAATGGGGCTTCAAAGGCTGCAACTGTATATTTCTTTCTTATTTGACAGCCTTAATTCTATTTGTCCATTTGACAAGTGCTGAAAAATCATATTAGCTGGATGGTTCTTTGCCAGAGAAGAGAGAGACAGGGAGCAAACGATGAAGCATATGCCAAGAGAGAAGGAGGGAGGAAATCAGGTGGCAGAGATATATTAAAAAATAAAATTAGGAAATACTCAGAGGACATTCATTACATCTGGTATAGCTGAACTCTAGAATATTTGAGTGTGCTTCTTCTGATGTACGGTACGCTTAAATGTATTTTGATCGGTTGTGGTTTTGATTTTGATTGGTTGATGGCTGAGCATTCAAATCCTTTCGAGGGATATTAGACATTAGTACAATGATACAATTGCTCCAACTTCTATTCTGACCTCCAACTGACAATGTTGCTAAATTGCAGCATTATGTGCAAATTATAGAGGACTACAATTACCCAAATTACCAAATTAAGAGCAGGACCCAAAAGATATCCTCCACCTGAGTGATGAACTCTGGTACTTTCACTGCTATTTTCCTACTTATTCCAGGATAATGTAAATAAATAAATAAATAAAACATGCATGAACAAACAACTGCTGTCCTGGGTGCAGTGAATGCACAAATGATGGTCTGGGAGCCATTAAACTGTTTATGAATCAGGCTGACTCTCCATCAATAACAACACTTATCACACACACACTGTGCTCCAGGAACACTGTGAGCCCCTTAGTCAGAATTCAGATGCTGTTAAAAAGGCTCTTATATTAAACAAGCCGACACATCACATAATGCGTATCATTTATCAACAGGCCCTCTGTGAAAGCCTTTATTCCACTTTCTCTCTGTCTCTCTTCTAAATTTCCCTGGCTGGCATTATGCACCATTTACCCAAAGCTGTTTCTTTTTTTTTAATCCAGCTGGTTCTCTTTTTCTGATTTTTTTTTTCTCCCTTAGTTCTTTCCACCAAAAGTCCATACGGTTTCTTATCCTCAGTATCATTTTGTTCTCCTTTTCCCTCAATTTACTTTCCACAGCGTTCTTCTATACCATCCTTCCTCACACACCACTCCTCTTCCCCTCTCTCTCTTTGTTTCTTTTTCATTTTATCATTCCAAGGTGTCATCACTCCTGGTGAGTAATGCGTTTGGCATAATTAGGCCAGTCTACTCCAGGTCCCCACCGACATGATTTGCATGCAGATAAAATAAACCAATCGAGCAACACAATGGGAGCAGATGTCTTTTGTCTCTCGTGACGTCATCAGAGGTGACCCTAAAAGCAGGAAATCAGAATGGTGGTACAGTGTGAGGTGGAAGTGAGCCAAATCTCTTAGCCAGTTATAGAAACATAGGTGTAAAATGTGTCACAAGTAAACAGTTCGAGCAGTACAGTACAAGATTGTGTGATTTGTTGAATAAAAATTAATTGGATACATGCAATGGGCAGCCACTGGTCATGAGAGGAAAATGTTAATTCCTGGACAGGTCGCAAGTGGTTGCTGAAAGTTGCTAATGTGAAATTGGCCAGAAAAAGGTACACAGCGCTGCACCAGAAACCTTCTCGAGATTGCTTTGATCACTAGCAAGTTGCAGCTGTCGCATGGAAGATGCTGACTTGGCTGCAAATGTCTGCAAACTACTGACCAAGCAGGTGAAACTAAAAATGTTCTCCATTTTGATTTTGTGTCGCACTTTTACAAGTTTCACTACAGCTCAGAGAATGAATGGCGAGCGTTTACAGACAAGTTGGTGTCTTCCATCCAAACTACAGATGACTGCAGCAATCACAATAAGGTGCAGCACTCTTTTTGTGCTCGATTTCACCAGCAGCCTCCTACAACCAACCAGCTGGGGAACCAACATTTTTCTCTAGGTAGCCAGGGGATCACCAACTGTGTGGCCTGTGTGGCTGAGGTCAAGCTAAAAGAGGTTGTGACCCAAAAGCACCTGTCTTTGTAATGTACTTGCATTTATATTTAACTTTCCTGGTCATACTGACCACTCGGTTAAGCGGTTAAGATTACAGACCAGATTTAATCACACATTCATACATTCCTTTATCCTACACATTTCAGGCACTTTATCTACCTCATATCCATGGCAAGTTTAGTGTCACCAGTTAACTTAATATGCACGGAAGAAACACTTGAACCCCACACAGAAACACCCCAGCTGGGGTTTAAACCAGGAACCTTGTAGCTGTGAGGTAACAGTTCTAACCATTACACCACTGTGCCACCATGGTGATTTTGAGTCTTGACTAGAAACACTTCTAAGCTTTGTTTTTGCTACATTGTCTTTAGTTTGGGGTCAGGTTTAGGCACCAAAGTTCTTTGACTAGGGTGAGAAAAAGATGATGGTTTGGTTTAAAAATACACCCTTATCAAACTTTAAACACATGCTTAATCTATCTATATACCTATATGACTATATATATAATCCATATTTAATGGTGTAAGATACTAATCCATCACAGGATAGTGAAAGCGAAATAGATGGATCTCTGGGAGTTCAATCAGTGATGGCAAGAAAAAAAAAAACATTTCTTAAGTCATGGTCCAAACAAGCCACATTTCACAGTACCTCAAGTTCTTGAAAGCAGCAGGGATTTTGTGATTTAATGGAGAATTTTGTAGGGGCAGGGTGTGTTTCATACTATACAAACAAAAGGACATTTCTGCATTGAGCTGTATCAGAAATACAAGTGATAACACACACACACACACGCACACACACAATTATCCAGATGTCACTGATGACACTATTAGGCCAAACAGTGCCTGCCAGGTTTAAGGTTTCCATCTGTTAAACACACCTGGCTGCCATCTAACACACAGCTCCCTTTGGTGCCATCACTTTCTTTGTTCTTCTTGACCTTCTCCCTCTCGCTTTCATATGTTGCTGTCTCTTTCTGGTTCCCTCTCTCCATTCCTGTTTATTTCTTGCCCCCTCCCCGCTCTGCCTTTACATTCAGTTTCTCTCTTTTATCTCTCCAAGTGCTTCATTTCAAATATGTCCTATCTGTCAAGCTACATGTTTGTTTAATTTTTCCTGCTACACTGGGTACTTGTTTAATGTAATATACCGTTTAGTTTGCACCACTTACACTTTATGAATAACAGTGGAATAACTAGTGAACTACATATGTACACGTTATGTACAAAATCCCTTACAGGCAATTATATAGTGACAGAATAAATCACAAACTTGCAACACTATGCATCTAAACACAGAGTTGCATGGTAACATATATACAGTGTACAGTCTCTCAAGCCCAGAGCCAGCTGATGTGAATATGGCAGTCCTCTAATCTGCGGCTTGCTTGGTGCTTCTTCCAAAGTCCCTGAACCTAAAAAGGCCTAACGTCTCTGGGCTGGAAGAGTAACACCCTACATTTAGCCACATGGTGCAAGCTAGCCCACACCCTGCTAAACACAGCCAGATGTGCAGAGACTGGAAGCATGGCACAGTCACTGAACAAATAATTCTTCTCTCAGCATGGCTAAAATCTGCTAATCCTCATCTGTTTGACCATCTCTCCCATAACCTCGCAGAAGTGGTTTAACCGCAGTCTGAAATAGAAGTAACTTGTCTTATTGTCCACTTCCCAACAGCAAATACTAACAACAGGATGTCTTTAGCAAAAATGGTTTTATCCTGCCAAACTGCCGGCCGTGTGGCTGCAAGTGTGACATATTATGGTCCAATTAGCCCCAGTCGATCGTTCAGCTCTCTTTGAGAAGAAAGCCTTCAGCAGATGGTTTTTAGGCCTCGAGGTCTCAGCACACATACACTTCTCCCTCTGTCAGCTCTGCATCGCCATATGATGCTCACTGGGGTAAGATAAGAGAACACAAAAAACATGCATAAAAAACGCAACTGATAGGAGCTGGGGAGGGTGGGGAGAGCAGAGGGTGTACAAATGTTTTTACATTTGTGATCAACAAAAAAGAGCAGTCTAATTAATTTACTGTCTCAAACAACGGCAGCTATCAAAAATTTATAACAGCATGTCTGGCGAGCATACAGCTCCAAATTGCTTCATTGTGACAGAACACAACCAACCATGTCCACGATGTGTGCGTCTGCATGTGTTTATCTTAGAATTTTTGGATGCAAATCATTACAATGTTTAGAGATTGCTGCTGAGTGCTGCTTGAATGTGTGTGTCTGCAGACTGTGTTGTTTACTGGCTCTGCTGTGCTAAATGAAGTGTCTCCCTGAAGAATGGGAAAGTTTAAAGGCCGTAGGATGACGAACTGAAATGGAGAGAATTTGTAGGTCTTGGACCGCTTTCTGTGTGCATGTGTACTTTTGCTTCAGTGGGGTGACTCACAGCAACAGCACCCTGAGCGAAAAGGAGGGGGCCATGAGAAAGAAGGACACAAAGCAATAGAAACAGAGTAAACAGAAGTCTCTCAGCCACTAATCACTGTGATCTGAAAAGGTCAGGCTAACTAGCCAAGCTCAGAGGCTCAGCTGACAGATCCATTGTCACAGTCTGGACAAGGGGAACAAGTGGAGCACAGGGACACCCTTCTATTAACTGGAGCAAGTCATTATATACAAATAATTGCCTTGGTGTTCCAGTGTTCTAGCATTTAAACTCTCTCTCTCCTTCCATCCCTCAGAGATTAAAAGATTGGAGTTGAGATTTCATACATTTTATATTATTATGATCTTATTGTATAATTTTTTCATGGTGAAGAGCAGATTTAGTGATTCAGACTATAATAATAATAATCTTTGACAGTACTGTGCATCCTCATTTCTTTTTATATATTGCTAGGGAAAATGGGAAATAGGTGCAGAGTTTTATCAAAATCTGCAAATATAAATGAAAATACAGAAATTTAATGAGCTTGAAAGTCAGTATATTGAGTTAACCACCTTTATTCTTCAACACAGACTGAACTCTCTTAGGCAGCTTTCTTGCAATTTCTTTTAGTAGTCTTCGAGAATAGTTCTCCTGGTTTGTTGCCAATGCTTTCCACGTGGTATTACAGGGTGGATCAAAATTTGACCAGACTTTTCTATCAGTTTTGAAAAATATCTTCACTGGATTATTCTCTGTTTCTTAAGGACATGATTTTCAGATATTGTTCATCTGCTGTAGATGATCTACTACTTCTTTTGTATTGGCAACATTTAGAAAATGGTGCTGGTATATGGGGACCTGAATATCATCACATTTGACCTCTGATCTCACTTTTACATTTCATATTCATCTTTCTTTCAAGCTGATCCCAAAATGTGTTAAATATTTAAAGAAAGCTTTGTCAAGAGAAAGAGAATGAGCTGCCTAGTTAGTCAGACATATACTGTAGTATAATATTATAGAATAATCTCAAGTTAGTCTTGTTCATTTTTTTTTTTACAAACCAGTACCTATTATCCATTGCCTGCTCCTACAAAATGTTTGTGTAATCAAAGCAAACATCTGTCACGTTGCTCTGATTTTTACTGCACTACAAACTTCTTAAAGTAAATTTTAGAAGAACAAATAAAACAAAATGAATATATACAAAATACATCACTATTCTCTTAAAAGTAAATACTGCCCACAGAGTGAACTGCCTTGGCGGAGGTTTGCGCTCTCAGAGTGCTTCTTGTTTTTTATGGGTCTGACTCTGCATTATAAACATGCTCTGCAGAGTTTTACTTGCATCAATGTTAAAAAAAAGTTTGTAATTGAAGTTAACAGCAAAGTGTTCTAAACATTATATTTTGAAGCATGACAGCACATCAAATTTCTGCATCCCTTTGTAGACTTTATGTTCCAGTGTCTTTAATTTATTTGTTGTGCTTTTTGTCAGTTTGACTATTGCATCAGTGTGTGTATGTGTAAAATAAGAATAATAAAAAATAACTGCACAGATATATATGCTCTACATTGTCTTTACCGTGTTCATGTCATTAAATTCTATCAGAAATACAAAAAGCTCACCATCAAAGATTTTGGACTGGCCAGCAAGTGAGGTCTGTAAGGAGCGTCCGGCATCTTTGAGTACTCTCTCCACCTCGGTGCGGCTCAGCGTGGCCAGGGTGTCCTCCATGTTACTGGTACAGCAGGTGTAACCCTGAGGACAGATGCGCAGGTGCTCGCCTATCAAAGGACAGATGGAGACAGAGAAGAAGAAAGTGTGGGGATGTGGTGAAGGAAAGAACAGAAAGGAATAAAAGGGGTGACAAAGAATGGAAAAGAAAAAAAAAAAGAAACATGCCATTAGCAGTTTCCATCAATCAGCACTGAATGACAAAACTGAACTTTTGTGTTTCCACTCTTTAAAATACTTTACAGTGACTATGAACATGGCAGGACTAAATTAGCTGCAGTGGGTGTTTTTATGGTCTTTTTTTATGGTCTGTTGGAAGTCTAGGAGGTAGACCTGCATGTATTTGCCCCTTTGATTTCCTGGCGGGATGCGGTGAACTGTGTGGCAAGGAGAGCAGCGGTGAAGGAGTACAGCAGCAATCGGCATAGTTTTAATGAGCCCTCCTGACAAGCATTCCAGTGCATACATTTGCAGACAAGTGCATGCACACACAAATATGCAAACTTGGAAACCCAGGGAAGTAGGCAGGAGCTATTTATGAGTTCTGACATTGTTATGTTCATACACACACAATCAAATACCATATGAGAGAATTTACTGTAAACAAGGGGGCTGTCCGGGCAATTAAAGCCACAGTCAAGCTGCAGCTGTAATCAGGACAAATTATGTAAGATGGAAATTCCTTCAACCCCATCAATGCAACTTTTTTTCTCATAAGGCAAACAAAATTCTTGTGACGTTTGATGAAAATAGAATAAAATATTATGTGTTTGCTGAAAAAAACCCTCTGACACCCCAACACACCCACAGATTTTATTTTTTTATTTATGTTTTCAATCACTGTATAACAAAAGAAAATTATCCTCCTGAAAATTTTTGTGAAATAGAGCCATAATCATCCACGACCCCATGCGGTGATTCAGTGAGCACCCACAGGGAGGGTGTCCCTCATTTTGAGAACTGCCGCTCTAGAACTAAATATATCAGCTGGCCTAAAGATAACCTTAACCTGACCTCACCCTATCCTAACCTAACCTAATAACAAATGTATGACCCAATAAGGAACACGAGTCCCCAACAACCCATAATCAACCCAACCTGACACACACAGATGTTACAACTTAACACCGTAACACATTCATCCACTTCCATTTCTGGAAAATAGCGGAAAGAAAAGTTAATTTTGAAGATGATAAAAACTCTGAAACAATTCTAAAGCTTCTTTTTTTTTCTTTCTCACACAAACAAAGTCACACACACAAACCTCATAAAGGCTGTAGCAAATATGTGGATAGAAATACATTCTTTTCTGAGGTCCACTCTGACTGTATTACCCTCTCCACTGATGCGAGGGTGGTGAGTGGGTACGGGAGGTTGCTGGCAGTAGCTAGTGTGAAACTGGTCAGAGAGAATTATAAAGTTCTGGGCTGAAAAACTTCTTGAGATTCCTTTGGTCTTAGGTTGCCATGGTCACTAGTAGTTTGCATGGATGATGCTGACTTGTCTGCAAACACTTGCCAACTACTCATCAAGCAGTAGTGAAACAGTGGAATATACAACGCAAACCAGAGCCTTCAAACCTTAACCTTCAAAATAAAGGTGGCGCCTTTTGAAATGTGTTGGTTGTAGCTGTAAGGCACAATTTTAATTTGAAGGAGGACATTCTCTATTTCCACTTTACATTGCACTTTTTCAAGTTTCACTACAGCTTTGCAAAAACGTTTACGTAGTCCATACAAACTACGGGTGCCCAATGCAATGTTGAGACCGAAGGTTTTGGTGCAGCACCCACTTTGTGAACGATTTTACCCAACAACAGCCAGCAACCTCCAGCAACCACTCGCCAACAGGGATTACACATTTTTCTCTAGCAACCAGAGGTTTCCAGAGGGTCAACAGGTGATTTTAAACACAAAATACAGCAATGATATATTGCCTGAAAATATTCTGTGGATGACAGTAACACTTTTCAAAATCTTTTTTCTGTTATATCCATTGGTGAACGATTGGAATCCAATAACAAGTTGGAGTTAGTATTAACATGAATTCAATAGTTAGACTAAACTTTAGTCTGACAATCAAAGCTTTGCTGGTTCTGATTCTGTAAGTCATAAAATGCTTGTTATGTCAGCTCAGATGGCTGAGCTTTACATGATGCGCACAGAGGCAAATTCACTAAACACATATTAGTCTTGTACTAATGATTAATGTCCCTCAGGCTGTCATTAGCATGCATCTAGAAGACTCTGAGCTCAGGGCAAGTCTATAGGCAGAGTGTGGAAATCAATGAGAAGGACTCTTCCATCTATTTCAGCATCAGAGCCAATGATTTCTGTGCACACTGGCTCAATGATCACAAACAAGTGATTCACCTTCATTTACTGTAGCTGCATCCTCACTGAGGACACCCCCCCCCCCCCCCCCCCCCCACCACCACCACCACCACCCCCCATCCATCCTGTCCACAAGCTCAGTTGTGTTTTAGAGCCAGTGGAAGGGGTTTGTGTGTAAAACAATAATCCTCACATTTCACTGATTAAGTGGCAACCAAGTTCTCTGTCTTTTAAGTGCCTTATGCAGTCCAGCTCTGAAGTGAAGCAATTAAAGGCAATTGTCCCCTTTAAACGCCAAAGTGGAGAACGGGCTCTACAGACCAGAGGAGAAGGTGACATTGAGCGTTTCTCAGCACCCTCTCGCTGATAATGATGTGGCTCACACCCACGCACTGCAGGAGAGAGTTTGGACCTGGATAAAGTCTGTGTGATTTGTGCGAGAAATAGAAAATGACTGAGAGGTAGAGTTTAACAAAGGGGAAGGAGAAAACAGAAGGGCAGACGGCACTGAATAGTTGGAGGGTGGGAGGTGGAGGGAGACTGGCAGAGGAATTATATGCTGTTCTTTTTTGGGTCAAATCAAATGCAATCTGCCAGCACCTGTAATGGACATTTAAATGCCTGGTCTGGTTCTAGTGCATATATGTATTAAGAGACTGAGGGCCTTTCTTCCACCACAAGCTGTTTTCTGCCTGCAATTTGAAGTACATTACTTAGAAAAAAGTGAGGTTAAATAGATATTGATGCACAATACACTCACATTCACACATAGCGGGAGGTGTGAAGCTTCCAGATGCAGCCACCTCAGAGTGTATATTTTTATGTATAAATTAGTGCTGTCTAAATTAACATGTTTTTGTTTTTATAAATTCAAAATATTTACCGCAATTTAAGAAAAATGCAAGCGACATAGCTATATTTGTTTAATTCCTACGAGGGCTGTTAAGCTGTGGGAGGCCCTATTCCATCACAAAGGCAAGTTACGGGGCTCTGCAAGTTAGGCTTAGGTCCCACCCTTTCATTGTGTCAAAGCACAAACTAGTTTATGCGCTATGAACTAGTATCTTTTAGTTATAAAGAACAGACAAAAAATAGTTATGAGAGAGAACTGAGAATTGCAGGAACAGCAACCAGGCAAACTTATGTTCTCTCCTTTTCAAGTTTAATGTCAGCACATAACACTAAGTTACAGCTTGCAGTGCCTCGCTCTCTAATCTGTGTCTCTGAGACAGGTTCACAGCAGTGCATCTCTTGGTCTATCTCTGTCTCGCTTGCTAGCCAGGCACTTAATTCTAGAGGTATGTTTTATGAGCTTGTGAGTGACAGAGATTATAATGAAATACAACTATCCATAAGTTTAATAACACCAGCAAGCAGCCGTGCTTCTCAACTGCAGTGTTAAACTTAAGTGTTAATACAATAATCAGGATTAATCACAGCAAACGGTTTGATAGGCATTTTTTTTTAATACCAGGTATGGTACAAACATTGTGTAGCTTTTCATTGTAACAACTATAACAATCGCAGTGGGAAGAAACCCAGTCAGACAAAGTCTCACAGCCCTGGAGACACATCTACAGTACAGCAAGAAAGGTCACCTGTAATACAGCATTATGTTTCCAGTTGGCTAACCTAATAGTCGGTTATGATACAAACAAAGCACTCTCTTCCATTTGACTCAGTAAACTGGAGTGTGTGAGTGTGTGTGTTGTTTGGGTGCCAGTGATGCTAAACCACTCTCCATCAAAGTATAAAAGTAAATTTATACTTGATAGCAAGATGTGGCTCTTCTCCTTTTAATCTCTCTCAGTTGCTTAAGCACACACACACATACACACACAAAATGGCAAGCATGCACACACACACATACGCTCACATATAGGCTACACACATACATATGCGCGTGCATACACACACACACGTGCATATACACACACATAAACACAAACACTCTGATAGCCAGGGGGTACTAGAGTAATCAACAGAGGAGGATGGGTCAATTTTGAGTGGGAAGCCCCTGCAGGAGTATCTAAAGGGCGACAGCAGAGTGGGGAAAATAATACTAATGCTCGAAATGGCTATTTTTTATTAAAAAAAATCATAATATCCACTTTCTGTTACAGACTCGCTGGTGCCATATTTATTCATGGATTTAGGAAGTAAATACATGTTTATCCACAGTATATAAGCCTCATACTGAAAAGAAAAAATGATGGGGTCATATTTTATTAACTTTTCAGCAATGTATTTCATTAGCATGAAGATACACCTTGACTCCACACATCTGTCTGATCAGCTGTCATACTATATGTGCTCTCTTAAGTTATTAGTATTGCAAACAAGAACAGCAGTGGTGCTCTGCTAGACAAATTCTGTGATGACATCATTTGTAACTCACCCAAATAATCTTGTTCTGTATTATGCATTGTATGTACTGATGCTCAGTAATCCACGTGAGGAAATCCCAGAAAGCTGAGTCAGTTCATCTGGATGCAACGTTTTCAGTGGGAGAAAAGTTTCACTAAAGTGACTGTTTCATTCTCAGCTGACTGCAGGCTTCCCCAACATTATAAACAACACAGCTGCATAATGACCAAAACTAGCACCACTGTCTAACAATGAACCACAAGATTAGTTTCATGGTTGTTATTATGCAAGCTGTCACGACCACTCATCAATGGCTATGTGTGCTATTCACAGAGATTGGTTGCAGTCACAGCATTGCAAGTTGGTTGTTGCCTTCTTTTTACATAAATGGCCTCCTTGACTCCCTGCTCAAACCAGCATTCCTCCCTGCTCAGGATGTGCGCATCCTCATCATTGAAAGAGCTGTAGGTGTAAATAAACTGCAGAGAGTTCTGTGTTGTGCCATCCACTTAGTCAGTGGTTTTGATTTCCCCAATGTATAATTCACATCAATCCTCTCGGCACATAACCACACTCGCTATATTGCTCTGTATGTGCTGGGGAACCCGATCCTTGGGATGGATTGGGTCCTGTTGTTGCATATTGATCATGCTTTTCTTACACACTACCACAGAACCACTCTTGGTTGATGCACTGGGATAAAATGACACTGCACATCAATAAGATCTTTTTAAGAAAACACATAGTATTTACAAATATATTTAAATTTCTGCTATAATTGACCACTTTCTGCGAGGCCAATTAGTGCAAACATAGCAAACCAATAATCTGATATTGACTCACATGCACACACTACCTACCCACCCAATTTATCTGTTTAAAAATACACTAGATGTTCACTCCACAGCAGTCCACTATGGCTTTTTCCCTTTTCTTCTGACAGACACAGCTGTTAAATAGTGAGCAATTCCCTGCCCATTAGCTTATCATAGTTCACCAGGGAGGAAGGCTTCTATTAAACAGCAATCTGGGAAGGCAGAAGAAGGTTGCGCACACTGAGATAAAGCATGGGAGAGACTGACGGTCAAAGGCTTTTAGACATGGTGAGAAACACAGAGAGAGGCCAACAGGAAATTAAAAACAACTCAAAACACCACTGGCTTGGGAGCCTGGGAGCAGAAGTCACAATTTTGGTCTTGTTCAGATAGGTCACCATAACTGAGTCACTTTTCAGTCATGGTTTGTTTCTTTAAGCACATAGTTGCTAAAAACATAATAATAATAAAATAAAATAAAAATAAATAAAAATAAAATAAACACCACCACAGCAACTGTAGCAGTTTATTTCACACAAACAGTCACAGCAAGTTTTAATGCTGTATTTGTCCCACCAGTTGAAAATGTGATAACCCCTGCAGGCGTTATGCTGACTGAGACACTGGTACATTCACTGGTACATTCAGACTATTCACTCTGTTCAAGGAGAATGTGGGATGTGCCCCCAGCTGCAAACTTCATTCCTAACCTTGGTTCCTTTGTTCTTCACACTGGTAAGAGTCATGTAATTTACTTTTCCCATTATTGTCTGGTGAGCCCTGTTTTACACTTTTTTTTCAGTTCATAATATTGCTTCATAGAAAATAACAAAGTTGAGATAGTTCACGTTTCCTTGCTTGGACTGTTTCCCTCACAACCTGGAACTGAGTAAGCATCAGGAAATAAATGGATGGATGGATGGAGAACCTGTCAGTTTCTGTGTGCAGTTTTTCCTGTGTTAATGATTTCCACTTTCAATGTAAGAAAGTTCTGTTAGACAATAGGATACCTATTTCCTTGACTAAATTACCTGCAATGACACATTGCTTCTTAATCTTGCTCTGCAAAAAATGAGTTAAAGTTCAATCCCTAATTTCTTCAGCTACAGTAAGTCAAACACATATCTTCCCATTTTAAATTTACATACATGCATACATAGGTTGCTGCCACATATGACTGTTTTTGTATGTAGTGAAGTCCGTATTTGAGCATATTATGTATCTAATCTATTATGTACATGTATCAACTACACATCTTGCTGATAGACATGTATCCATGCATGAGAAACCAGATCAGTAAATGTATTGACACTAAACAATGCAGAGATATAAGCCAAGTTCTACACAACATTACTGATATTTTCACAAATTAGTGTTACTAAAGAAGACTGGCACCAAAAGCAGCCTTGACAGTGAACCTAAGTTCTTTCAGGCTTACACTGTAGGCACTGATGCTTTGGAGAAGTATGCATGCAGCATTGGAATATAGGATGCATTACATGTGAGCAGTTGTTAAATCTCCCTACTTTTCTGCCAAAGTACATATGACAAACTAGCATGACTGCGGCACACTGACATAACTGATGGCTCCCAGTAATGACGGACATTGCATAACGGATACTGTTTCAAACCACGATGTACAATGTCAGTGTAGTTGCACCTGTGCACGCGTGCTGTGGGATCTGAGAGATTAGCAGCATAATCCCACCAGTAGTGAGAGTGTGTGTGTGTGTGTGTGTGTGTGTGTGTGTGTGTGTGTGTGTGTGTGTGTGTGTGTGTGTGTGTGCGTGTGTCCACAGCAAATTGCCAGTGCTGAGGAAAACATCAATGGAACACTAGGAATCGTGTGCACGCACACATCCTCTCGCACACACTAACAAACAGTGGATTAAGGTTAAACAGATAAAGTACAAGAGGACTATCTGGCACTAGATGAATGATGAATTTCACATACCAACCAGACAAATGGTCATTACAGGGTTGTACCAACCTGCATGTCTACTTGCTGTAAATCTGCTTGTCCATCTTTTTCCATACTCCTATACTTAAACACATAGAGAATGACCCGCATGCTACCCAGGCTTTCACCTAGACCCTAGATTCACCAGTCTGGTAATGTGAGACCAGTAGCTATATAAATAGCTTCCAAGAGCCAGACGAGGTGGCAGCCACACACAGAAAGCATTACAACTAAAGTCAGCTGAAGTTCCATGCAGCTTTTTTCTACTGCTCGCTCCTGTCAATCCAAGCAGGTGGTCTTGCATTCATTTGACTTGAGTTAGATTCATTTGAACTGACCGTGAAAAGTTTAACCCTCTAATCATAGTTACAGAAAACACAGTAATGTAATAATGTGGACTGTGGGGTTAACTTGGAGTTGAACTGCTCTGGCTAACGTGTTTATAAAGGGCTGAAAAGAAATGAAGCAAAGTAAGGATACAGGGGAAAGGAACAGGAAGGTATGTGCCTGAATATAACAAAATAAAAGAAGAAAAGACAAAAAAAATATGAACATGGCTGGAAAATAATGTCCCTAATTGTCAAGAAAGCACTAATTGTATAATGGCAGTGAATCAGATGCTGTTTAGTGTGGATATTACAACTTCTCTGCTCATGTAGCAGTCCATTATTGTATTTGACAGCTTGTCTCAAAAGGAGTGACAGTGCTAGAGAATAAGAGTGGGAGAAAGAGAGACAAACCTGTTTTTTTTTTTACATTATACATTATTAATTTTAATCCCTATAGTCCATGCCTGCTGTATCTGCACTGTTTATGGCAGATTCTAGAAGATTCCCATCCTGTTGCACTTCTCTAAGCAAAGTGGTGATAATTAAGGCACATGATGGATTCCAACAGGTTTTGTAATTAAGTTGATGTAGCCCTGAGACACACGCTTGATGGCAGGCTCTGATTGGACAGACACAAAATGACACACATACACACAACACAGTCAAACATTTAATCTTTGTCTTGGTCCTTCTTTTGCTGTCTTTCTCTGTTGCTCTCTCACATTCCCACTGAAACACACAAATCGCAGCAGCCAATGAATAACCTAAATGGTGGCAGCAACCTGCCCTGTTCACTTAGCAGGTACAGTCAATGCGCTGTCAATAAGGCAGATGTGCTGCTGTTGCTGTTCAGCATGCCTGCCAGTGTGTCCAACCATTCCTTGCCTTCTTCAACATCATCTCCATTCTTCATCCATTCCCACCATTTTTTTCAACTTAATTTACTCGAACTGAGAAGACAAACAAACACATCAAATGCTACAATGTTCAAACAAGAGACATACACACACTGTCCCAGTACTCAGTCTTCTCCTGCTGGTTATAGACATGCCTTAACTTGACCCGATCTGTGCGTTTCTTTACTTACTAAATGCCAGTGTGTTTGCACAGAAAATAAGGGAGACAAGACGTGGATCAAATCAGTGAAAAATCATTCTGAGGAATCTTACCCTGTTGATATTCATCTGCTCACAATATCTCAGAGACAATATATCACAAGCCATCTCAATTTTTTTTTTTTTTTTAAAAAGAGCAATGTTACACTACACTACCCCATTTCTGTGCATGAAGGAATGTGTGTTGTTTTGGAGTGTGTACTGTGTGTGTGGGTGATGATCTAACAGAGGCCTTTGACAACAAGTGTCTGCAGTTGACACAAATCACTCAGAACATGTTGTCACATGATGTGGATGATAAAAAGAGTGATGCTTCTGCCTCCCTGTGTGACTGCACACAGCAGAGCTCAATCTGAATATTCAAAGTGTTCAGTTATATATAACTTATAGTCATATGAATTTTACCTAATACCTAATTAAGATATTTGTCTTGTTATACTGTATTTGATCTTTTATTGAGTTGTACCACTCTACTTATTTAAGCTATTTCTTATATGTTTGTTTTGTTTAACTTAATTTTATTATTGTTATTATTTTTTCTGGGATGAATAAAATAAAGTTAGGTTTTATTTTGTTTTTTTTTGTTTGTTTTTTATTCACCACTGTAGACCATCACAGTGGATTTTAAATCAAGCAGTTTAAAGGAGACTGAAGTGCAAACTTTTAGCTTTAATTCAGTGGGTTTAAAAAATTTGCCACACTAATGAATTCATTTTTATACATTTACCCCATTTTCAGAGCCTTAAAAAGAACTGGGAAAACTAACATCATTTTATATATAAGATTTTTTTTTCATACTTGGATGAAAATCCCTTGGAATTAATGATTACTTGAAGACTAACACCCAACAACACAATGCTGTTTTCTCCCTTGAGATGCTCTGCCAGGCTCTTACTTACAGCCACCTTCAGTTGCTGCTTGTTTGTGGGGCTCTCTGCCAGATGGTTTTCTTCAGTAACTGAAGAACTTGCTCCCTTTCACTGAGGTCAGGTGACCAGCTTGGCCATTGTAGAATATCCCATTTCTGTGGTTTAATAAACACTTGGGTTGCTATTGCCATATGTTTTGGGTCATCATGCATCTGCACGGTGAAGCGCTGTCCGATCAGTCTTGCAGCATTTACACCTACTGTACAGAGTTCAGCCTTCTACTTCTATCAGCAGTCAGATCATCAATAAACACCAGTGACACGGTTCCACTGGCAGCCATTCATACCCATATCATGAAATTGCCACCACCGGGTTTGACAGAAAATGTAGTATGTTTCAGTTCATGAGCTGTTTCTTTCCTTCTGTTCTCTTCCCATTATTCTGGTGCAATTTCATCTTGATTTCATCTGTCCAAACAATTTTTTTTTTTCTTTTCCAGAACTGCGCAAGCTCTCTTAGATGTTTTCTGGCAAAATTGTAATCTGGCCTTCCTGCTCTTGAGAGTAAACAGAAGAATTTCGCCATTATGCATTTTAGCTGTCATCTCTGTGGTCTTCCAGGCCAGAGCATTCCTTCATTTTAAGATCTTATTGGATTGTCTTGGTCACTTGGGCATATTTAGAGTTCCAGTAAACATCTGCTGCTGCAAAATACAAGTTCAACACTTGTATCAAATCCAGATCTTTCATTTGCTTAATTTGTCATGGTCTCGCCTGGCCATGAAATTGCTTCTAAGTCAGTTATCCACTTTTTGAGCTTTTGAGTCTCTGTTTAGTGGCAGAAAGGAGCAAGAAGTTCAACAATCAGACAAATATCAAGAATCAAGAATCAAGAATGCCTTTATTAGTCCCACAAATGGGGAAATTGCAGTTAACAGAACATCCATCCAAAACAAGCATAAACATAACACAGACAGGGGGGACAGATGTCTGAGGTCTTGCAACCGTTTCTCAACGGCGCTACCTTTAGCAGAGAGACAGAAAGAGATACATTGGGATAGTTAGGTTCAAAATATATTTCATTAGTCAGCAGTTGGGATAAATACTTAAGGACTACTTGGGTAAATGTCTTTGGATCTTTACAGCTGCAATATTTAATATGTTTTTATAAACAAAAGCTAAAATGACTGCAGTCGGATTAGGATGCTGAATGTGTGAGCATTAGGTTCCTGGGAGACTTGATGACAAAGCACGGGAAAATCCAATACTGACAACAAACCCACTGAGACAGGTCAATCTATCTCAGTGGGTTTTTACCAACCCTCACCTAGAGCCAGGACTGCGTGGAATGCGAGGACGTGTACGATGTGCTAAAGCTTACTTGTCATATCATCAGGACCGACTTCCAAAACTTAGACAATATAAATCTAGCAGCATGATCAGAGACACAACACACCCATCAGCCGTTTGTCAGGCGATAAGATCCAAGTCAAAGAGACGGAAACTGCTTTTTCCATGAATCAAGGTTTGTGCTAATGTTTTCTACACTGAGCACCACTCTTTTCTACCAACTCTTACACAAACATAAAACACAAATCACCACTCAAGCATAAAGAATTGGTATTTATCAGCCACACTCACATACACACAGTGCATTTACCACATCTTATCCAGCATTGCATATACATATGCAAACTACCACTTATGCCACACATAAGACTTCTTATTAACTCTTTTAATTTGCATATAATGTTACTTTTGTGAACACAAATAAGCCTTTTCCTTTGCCTGTATTTCTTCTGTTACTTATTCTTTAGCTTCTTGTTTCATTGCCTATTTGAGCAGTCCACCATTCATTCTGCTGTTTAAGTGTTGCTGCTCATGGAAACACGCCAGTAACAATTTTCAGTTGAAAACACAATACTGACTATTGTGTAAATAAATAATCTGTAAATAAGCTGCTTTATCGTTTGCTTATCATATGCTGTTTTAAGGTAAAAATATGTCAGTTTTGTATAACATCTTGTTTTGCTGCTGTGCCCCCCCCTAAAAAAAAAAAAATTCTATACATACTCTTTTTATGACATGAACTTTAGAAGAGCATGCTTTATTCATTTTTTTCATCATATGAGAAAAAGAATAAAACTGTCAGAAGACAGTGTTTCTATACTGTGCATATGCAATCCATCAGTTAGTTCAGAAATGCACTGAGTATGCAAATTACCTGAAAAGCAAGAAAAAAATAGGTTTAACTATTCCTTGCAAGTGCAAACACATTCAAAACAAATGAGCAAAGAAAGAAGGGAGCTTGAACAGTACATTGCATAGCTGCCTGCATAGGTATTTGTGGTTGTGCATCACAGAGAGCTCATGGTTTGAGTATTACACACTTGCAACCACCCCTTTGTGGCAGGACTGTCTCTTGATGGTGAAAGAACAAACAAAGCAGCCAGTTCCCCTCTGCCCTTTGCTGCTTGGAGGTAGAGAAGCTGACAGATAGAAGCTGACTTTTTGTTGTTGGGGGCTGTCAAAGCAACAAGAGCTTGAACATATACAGCCAGGACTGAGTCAGATACATGAACACAGAGGATGGTAAGTGATACAGCTAAGTAAATCTGTATAGATAAAAAAAAAAGAATAAAAATGGGGAGCATAAAGAAAAAGATAAAGCAGGGATGACTACGAGCCAGAGATTCATTAAAAATATTAACAGGGCACAACAGAAAAAGAAAAAAGTAAAAAAAAATAAAAAAATTAGAAACTGGGGGATTAACTGGCGACTAGAAAAATTTGGAAATTGTGATTGTGGCAGTGAATCTGATGCCAGTTGAGTTGTCATCAGACATATGAAGAGCCATTAGAAGCTAAAAATCTCTTTCTTGAGGTTGGAGGAAGTACTGAGCAGAACATAGGTTATCCGAAATACAGCTAGATAAATTAAAGAAACGAGTGTGCAATAGTCATTTTAATGTCCAATTTTATTTTGAAAAGCCCAAACATTTACAGGTATCTTGTAAGGCCTGAAAAGCAGCTTTAATATTTGCAAGTTTTTTTTTGTTTTTTTTTAATTTTCACAATCTAATATTTGCCCAGTCTTTTTCTAAAGGTGAAACAATGTATGTTTGTCAGTCACTAAATTTCTGAGTGTGATTTTAACATTTTAACAGAAACTGTTAAAATGTTTTTTTTTGTTTTTTTTTAATTGTTAAGATGATTTTATTTTGAAAGTCAAAATGTATAGCAACATTTTCATAACTCCTGTCAGTCATCAAACTTTGAATGGAATCTATATAATCAAGTATGGCTGGTAAAGCTGCGAAACTGTGGCTCAGATGATAAACACACTGAT